>NC_081412.1:615867135-616239635 GCF_030272615.1 Cryptomeria japonica | reverse complement strand
CTAGTGCTCACTCTTAAATATCTTTTTGCCAAAGGATTTGTCAAAATACTAAATCTAACTATGACATTTTTGATGCGCACGTCAGACACTATGTTATGTTTTTCGAAAAAAATCAAGGTGTTTTTTTTGTGCGCGAAGGATTTGACCTCCTTAATCTTATCCAATTTTGAAAAAGTTTAGTAGTTTGGAAACTAGATTCAGATTACTACAATATTTGTTCTTTGATTATCTTCATATCTTGAGTGGACGACTTTCAAATTTTGCCTCCAAGTTCACGTTCATCTGATTTCAGAAAAAAAAAAGTGTCCACTTATACCCCACTTTTTGACCACCATCTTTGTGCACTTACCCATATATTATATCAAAATTTGCATCAAAAACTACATAAACATAAATATAAGAGTTTTTCAAGGTGTTCTCACTGCAATTTTTAAGAAAATGTCACTGAAAGTAATCTTCATATGTGCAAAATCATTATCCCATGTTTCTAATAATGTTTCAGTGATCTCAATAGTTGTCATAACTTGTGCAGCAAATTCTTCCATTGCATCCACTGTGCTCATCTCTGGGGTAGCCAAAACCACTTCTGAATCCTTGTATGCCCTTTGAAGGATTTCAAATTTTGGACTCAACTGGTTCTTTAGTTCTTTCAAAGATTTGAGTCACTTAGCTTGTTCAAAATCATAAACATCTAACAGATGTTGCAAAGCATCAACTGATTTGCCAAAATCCAAAGCCAAAACCTATAATGGTATGTAAGCATTACATATCCTCTCTAGTTCCTTTTTTGTATCTTCTTGCCTCTTCTTCAAATCAGAATAGAAAAATGAAACTTTAGATGTATAGGCCAAAAGTTTGCCTCCAGTTTCAACAACAGTTCTCAAAAGGTCTTTATTTATAGATAAAGAAATCTTGCCTTTATCAACATCTGACATTAATTTCTCTCCCCTCTTCTTTCTGTAATTCTTTTCAGCTAAGTTATGTGTTGCTTCTTCAATTGATTTCAGTTGGTCAGTAGCATAAGCAACCAACTGTCCAAGATTGCCGATAGGGGTAGAAAATTTGCTAGTGTCAGTCTCTGGTAGGAGACTTGACAGAATGTCAACAACAGTTTGTATAGTTTTTGCTTCTTTTCTCTTCTCTTTTAACCTTTTCTTTTGAGCCTAGGATTGCATTATAGTAGCAATCTCCATTAGTTCAGATGCGCTCAATTTATCTACATCTATAGTGCTTGTTATGCTAATTGAGTCATCGTCATTAGCAATTGTTTTCTCCTTCTTCATTGCTTTCTCCTCTTCATCCTTTTTCACTTCAGTCTTCTTCTCTTCATCCTGTTTCTCTAGTTTCCCTTTCTCTTCATCCTTTTTCTCTAGTTTCTCTTTTTCTGCCTCTCTTTCTTCCTCCTGTGTGGTTGTAGTGACTGATTGCAGTTGATTTTCAGCTTGGTGTTCTTTTTCTGGTGGCGGTTGAATATCCACACTTGGTTCATTGACCGATGCTTCCTCTGCTAATTGTTCACCAACAATATCCGGTAGCTGTTCAATTTCCTTAGCTGGTTCAATGACATTACTAGTTGTGTCAACAGTGTCCTAGATTTCTTTAGTATCATACACAAAGAATATAACCAGTGGAGAACTTGTGTCATCCTTGTTCTTGACATGATAGACAACATCTGGTGTAATAAACTCTTCAGCATCTAGCTCCGGTGGAGCTCCAATCTCTGTTTGTTTAGGTTTATTTTCATAGCCTTTTAGTAGTGCATTCATTCTTTGAATGTCTTGTGCAATTATATGAGTATCATCTTCAACAAGTTGAGTCTTTCCACCCAATAACCTTAGTCTTCTTGTCTTAGAATGAAAATATCCTTTCAACTTAGCAAGCAATGCTAATAATTCATCTCTAGTCAAATCAAGAAAATATTGAATAAAATTTCTATCAATAACTTCTTGATCCTGATCTACAACCATTTTCTATTTATTTTTAAGAATAGAATATAAAGAATAAGAAATATCTTTTTCAATATCTTGAGACAACCGATTGTATTGACATGGGTGGTTGATCACCTCTTGAACAATTTCTTGTTTTTGACCTTCATCAAATGAATCAAAATATTCTATTACATTATCAAATCATTTCATCCCTAATGGTTTTAATGTCCTCTCAAAATCACTCATTGGTTTGAATGTTGCAATATTAATAAGAGTACTTTTCTTTGAAATGTCTCGTACTGGTTTGAATTTCTTACCAATTAATTTCATTTTCTTTGGTTCTTCTTCAGTATCAGTATCCTTAGATTCTTCTTGAAGAATGAGATGTTTACCTCTCTTCTTTGTTGCAATCTGTTTCTTTGCTTATACTTTGGGTACCGATTCCTTTTTGACTTGAATACTTCTAGTCACCCTTGTACTGGTGGTAACAGAAGTTGCTTGCTCAACTTTCTTCTTTTTCTCCTTGGCACTACTGGGTTGAGCGGGTGCAATCCTTTCCTGGTAAGTTACCAGTCTTTTCTTCTTTTTATCCTTAGGAGATACCAAAAGGTTGTTGGCATAACCGATTAGTAAGTCATAGCTGAATTCATAGCTCATTTCTTCCATCTCTTGTTCTCTGGGTTCAACGACCTCCATAAGGCAAAAGTCACTGGTTACAGTGAAATAGATGTCTTTTTCAAAGTGTTTCACCACTTCATCAGATAGCCTTCATATTATGCTCATTTTCTTTTGGAACTCATTAAAATATAAATTCATGGCAACAGGAAATGTGTTCTTCATAGCCTTAATGCTATTCTTGATTTGGGTTGTAACTGGTATGTCCTTCGACCATTAAATGTCACCAATTCCTAGAATGAAATTCTGAAAGTAAAAGAATAGACCAATCAATAGTTGACCATATTTGAACTTTTAACTATTGTCCTTCTTAATTTATTTTAAGTTCAACATCAATTGACTTCTCATTGTTTCACACAAATCATAATCTGCATTCTCTACCATCATCCTGTAGGCAGCATGCACAATAGCGAATGGTACACTATTCATCCTGCTAGAATGGAATATCTGATAGCCAATAACCATAGTTGCAAATCTGAATCTTGGATCTGCAATGTTGTTGACTAATATAGCACGACCATCGGCAGTGGTCTTTGTCAGTGCAATCACAGTCTTTTCTGATATTGTCCTTAATTTTGGTCGGTTTGGTAGAAACCATTCACTGCATGAATAACTTCCTTAGTGATGGTGTGAGATCTATCAAGATACATGTTCCCACCATGTACATGGCCAAGGATAAGCATAACATGCTCTTCCTCAAAATCTTCAAGAAAATATGCTGCATTATGAAAACCCTTTACATAAACCCTAATATATTCAGGTTTGATTTTCTCGCTTATCACACAGAGATTTGAGTTGCAAGTAGATTGCCTGTGATCCTAGATCCTCAATTTTACAATCTACGTTGCTGGTCAAGTCACCTTTGATCAAAACACCTTACGAAACTTGAGACAATGCATTATAAGATTCTATTTTATCTTATTCCATAGACTCCATAGCTTCAGTAGTAATCATAAGACTCTCTGTTGGTGTAGACGATGATGCCATTCTAGATAATCTTGATTCGAGAGATATTAACAAAAATACCTTATTCCCTTTGCATTGGCAGGGTTTCTAGTTGATCTCTCATATGCACACCTATTTCACCTTTCCTTGTCTTCGAATCTGATTCAACTTTTGATCTGTAGCACAAATTCATTCACAATCAGCTAACAATGCTCTATTTCGCTCTGCAAGTGCTCAAAAATGCTTCTTCGAATGCAATTAGGGTAAAATTAACTTAGTAAAACTTTCTTATATAAACTTACCCACTGCATTAATTGCACTACCGATAGGGTAACAAACCCTAATTACCACTTAACAAACTCACCTATACCGATAGGTATATAACCGGTTGGTAATCCATAGAAAACCGATAGGTAATAATATAAAAATCTCACACTACAAATCAAAATGCAAAATTCTCTTACCATACACTCTTCAAGGGGTCTGGAAGTAGATTTACCGATATGCTCCCCTTAGGCTTGTTGAAAAGCTCATTTCGCTGGTGTAGGATTCTCCACACTAGGTGAAGGGTTTGATTCTTCTGTTGGCTTGTCCTCACTTTTCTTCTTCCAAATTATATTCATCTGTGCTCTGGTTTCTTCAACATCAACCTTTTGCTTTCCTTTCTGATCTTCAAAGTGGTTTACCAGATTGTTCTTCTTGGTTAGCCATGTGTCCCAGTTTGTGACAATGATAGCAGGCCATCCCAGATTCTCTCCAAGGTCTTGCATTACCTCTTCCAGATCTCCTTCTATAGTTCATAGCCCAATGTCCATAGTTATTTCAAATTGTGCAAATCACATTTGTTACCTTCTCCATCTCATAGGGACTGAACCGGTTGACATAGGTTTTTGCCAGTTCATGTTTCTCTGATTGTCATGGGTCCTTCTCCAGTCACCAATAGGTCTTGGATTCATGTGAGGTGCTGAATTGTTCCCTCCATATCCACATTCAACTAATCTATGTCCATACATATTGCATGTGTAACAATGACCTTCAAATCTCCTAGACACATATCTAGTGTTAGAATTATAGCCTTTGTTTTCATTAGATCTGCTTCTACACACATTAGCAATATGTCCAGGTTTGTGACACATAAAGCGAATAGGTTTTAAAGCTTTCTTACCGGTAGGCTTCTTAGCCTTAGGAGTAGTTTTACCTTTATGCATGTTTCTCTTGGTACTATAAGATTCTACTTTATCAAATGTATTGAATCCTAGTCCAGATGTGTCACCTTTCATCCTCTGATATTGAATCTATTCATCCAGCATGGAGGAACTCTTGTTGAATTTATCAAGCTTCCCATTAGCCTCAATAAGCTCTTTGGTAAGATCTCCATTATGATTTGTAAGGGTCTCTTTAAGAGACATTGCCATTTCAAGTTGTAACTGTAATGGTTCCTTCTCTTCCTTCTCCTCATGCCAATGTTCATGCAAAGCTGCATTCTCCTGCTTGATCTTAGAAATATCATGATCTTTTTCTTTGATCGGGTCTTCAGATGCCCTTCTTGCTTCAATTTCATGACTCATAAGGATTGTTAGGGCTTCAAGTTCTCTCCCCAGGTTTAGCTTTTCACCATTTAGTTTCTCCACTTCTTCAGCCAATGCATCAATGTTGGCCTCATCTGAAGAACTGTTGTCACAGATCTCCAATAATTGCTCAGTTAGCTCTCTCCTCTTAACTTGTGAATCTTTGAATCTACCTCTTAGGGTTTCAAGCTCTTCCCTGGATGCTTCAAGCACTCTATTCATCTCTCTATAACTCATATCCCCCATAATGGCTTTGGGGTTTCCTTCCAAGAAATTAAGCCTTAAGGAAGTTAGGCTCTGATACCAATTGATATAATTATAAAGCACTGAGAGGGGGGTGGGTGAATCAGTGATAGCAAAAACAATAACACTTTAAACCCAGATCGGTAAAAACAATTAACCAGTTTACTTAAAACTTTGCATGCAATCCAAAGTGTTATAAAAGCATCCACAGCAAGTAAAACATCCACCATAACACATGTGTTTATACGTGGAAAAACCAACTGGGAAAAACCACGGTGAGCTGGGACTCACAAGTTAACTATCTGCAGAAATAGGTAACTGAACGGTTAAGGTCTACAAAGTGCTCTGTTAGGAGCGAATCTTGTTAAAGATCCCAAATCCCTGTTAGGAGCTATACCCAGTTAAAGGTAGTACCCTGTTAGGAGTAACCTCGATAGAGTATTTCAAATCCAAACTAATGGATCATCTGGCTAGTGGATTTGTACAGTGAAGCTTGTTAGAGCTTACCTGATTAAGGGATTTAACTATTATAGTGATTAGAAAACAATAGGTGGTATGATCTAGAAATAGTACATCTTGCTTGTATAGATCCTCTTCTGCTCACTCAATATTGCATCACCGACAAACTCTGCAACTCCTTCAATAAATTGCATCAACTCTAACTCATAACATCGCTAGTATCTTGTATATCAAAATAGCTCATCACAATGTCTTTTATAGACATTAGATTTCATGTCAGCTCAAGAACCTCAACACAATTTCCTAGGTTCAGTGTATATGGACAATCTTCGATAACACATCACAGATCACCGCCAAAAATGTCAGTTAGAGATAACTCATCACGACTGGTGATAACTCATCACACAATCAGTGAACCCGGTTGGAACACCTATACCGGTTGAGTGTTAACCACTTCCAACTCATAGACTGGTTGTCCTCCATTTGCCTCCATGTTGTTCTCTATTGTATCTCCAAACGAGTGTCAGTGGAATTGACCAAAACCAATTGTCATTCTTGCATATACTGGTTGTCTACATATATCGGTTTAGACATCTTCATACTAGTTAGACTTCTCTATACAAATGATACCGGTTTGCAATACAAAGACTTAGGAGTAGTACCAATTTGTCTTAACTAAGATGACTAAGATAATATGAACATATGTGTGTGTGTATGTGCCATCAATGACAACACATAAAGTATCCATTACAAAAATCATCATCAAGCCAACACTAAGCTTCCTCTAGATCATTTTAAGCATATTTGGGTCATATGCTACCCTATTTAATTTAATTATTAATCTCACAATTTAACCATCGTCAAATATTAAAAATTAGGACTAGATCTAGTATCGCAAACCCCAAAGCACATGTTTCCCTTTCGAAGGCTCTATTTTGGTGGGACTTGGGTGCCCACCAACACATGTAAGTTGCTAAAATCTATTGAAATTATTGCCATTGCTAGTGTTGGCCTTCATAATTTAGAATTTGGTCTCATTTTTTGTGCTTGACCAGTTTATGTCAACTTAAAATAAAAAATGCCTTATGAACCCTATATAAAACATAAAACCCTATATAAAACACATCTTCCATTATTCATAAGGTCTAATGAGTGCTTAGATATTATATGAGAAATAAAACACTTCAAATATGAGTTATTGACATATTGGGCAGCAAGCTACAACAGTTTACATTCATGTATGATTTGATGTTTTTTTATTTATGTTTATCATGGGTTAGTGCAGGATCATGGGGGGCCAAAAAGTGGCGATGCGAAAAAAATAGCCTTCTCCACTCGCCTAAAAACGTGAAAATCCGTGTTTACTTTTTGCTTGGCTTGGGTGTCAGTACACCTTGGCATGGTAATCACCTAAGAAAATTGGATATCGGATAATATCGGATATCCGATTTTTATTTGTAATTTTAAATTAAAAAATAAATTATATAATATATAATGTAATATTATATATTATATATTATATAATATATAATATATTATCATATTATATTATATATTATATAATACATAATATATAATATAATATTAGATTATAAAATATTATATTATATTATATAATAGAATATAATAATATATTATTATACTATATATTATATTATTATATTATATAATTTATATAATATAATAATATATTATATAACTATATAATTATATAATATATTATATAATACGTATTATATAATATATTATTATATTATATATATAATATAATATATAATTATATTTTATAATATTATATAATACGTACTATATTATATATTATATAATATATAATATATAATTATATTTTATAATATAATATAATACGTATTATATAATATAATAATATATTATATAATATATTATTATATTATATAATATATTGCTATTTTAAAATAATTTAAGTACAAAAATCAGATATCCGATTTTCTGAGATAATATATTTGGACTGTGACAGCTCGTGAGTTTTTTTTAACCCACGGGTTGCGCGATTTTTGGAAATACAATATCTGATTGCATCCGATATCCGGTTTTTCGCCCAAAAATTGCTAAAAAATACATTGAAAGGTAAGATTTTTATTATTTTCAATCATTTCATTCAGAAAAAAAAATAAAAATTTAATGTTTATTTGTTTTTTCATTGAAAATATCATTTTTTCATGAAAACTAGGTTTTTTTAAATCAAATACAAAGTTGTTTAAATTTGTTAACTAAATTCAATTGTTTACATTCAATTAGGTTAAAAATGGGGGATAATAGTGAAAACATTGATCAACCACACCCGCAACAACCAAACCCTCCTTTGCCAAACCCCCCCTCAATTCAGGATTTCATTGCACAAAATTTGAATGAATTGAGGGGGATTGCAGATGTATATCGTAGGATCCCTCGTCTAAACCCAATGTTTGATCCTCTCATGTCGATCATAAAGAGTATGGAAACCATGACTGAGGAGCACAATGTCACCCTTTTGTGGCGAGATTCTATGAGGGAACAATATGTAGATGGCTTGTCATATAAGGAGATCAAGGACCTCGAGATATCCAAAGCCACTATCACCTCATTGTTTGTGAATCCCCGCACTGGTCAACTCGTAGACCCCCCAAAAAAAAAAATTTCTATTAAATGGTGCACAAATGATGGTATTGTGAAAAACTTTTGGGATTGTTGGTGGATGGTTTTTGACAAACCACCCAACAACAATCTTGATGTCCTCTTCTACTTCATAAAAAAATTGTATGTTGAGTTTACTTTAGGAAAACATGTGAACTACTTTGACATCCAACCTTTCCAGGGTGTGGGTTTAGGTATGCCCCAAAATAGACCTGGGGCAGTCAGAGTAGTCCAAGGCCCATATGTCCCCCCTCCTCTTGTTGGTCCCCCACCTCAAGTGCAGCATCCAGATATCATTTGTGAGGCGGCTTCATGGACCATATCGGCTATTCACTCTTTGAGTAGCCTTTTGGTTTCTCAGGCTGGGTCAGTAGCTCAGCCTACTTTCAATGGTAGCGGTGCATCCGGTGGCACTGACACGTCATCCTTGGCTCCACACGTTTGTGTGCCCCATAGTTGTGTCATGTGTGGGCACGTATGCTTGGGTCTAGTTGGACAGCCTATTGATCCTCCTGCGAATAGTGCAGATAATGAGATGCACAATGCACTAGATGTTATGACACAAAGTGGAGGATACCCTGGGGAGTCCTCCCATGCTAGAGGCGAGGAGGCACTATCATCATACATTGATGATGTAGTGGTAATATTTGTATTTTCACAGTTCATGCTATATTTTAAATGAATATTTATAATCTAGATAATATTAAGTACTAATTTTTATTTACATGGTCTATTTAATAGTTGATGACCGAGGAGGAGTTGACACAGATTCAGGAGGGCACCTTGTCAGCCATTTCATTTGGCCTTGATAGCTTGACGGTACATATATTATTGCACCTAGTCATTTGTATTTTATTGTACATACATGCTCATCATTTATATTGGTATTAATTAGATTATGTAGTAACTTGCATGTATATCTTATTTTACTCTTGTAGGGCATAAGCAGCACGAGTGCGGGGCAGTGTGATTTAGGATCTAGTGGTCCAATTGGAGACAAGGGAAAGGTAATTGAATGCAAATATGATTGAATGAATAGTTTAAATAACTTATAGTGATTATACACGTCTAGACATAGATTGATAGTTTCATATACTTGTTGTGTATATGTACAGAGAATTCTTGGCTTCACATCCTTGTTGACTACACCCAGTATACCTGAAGATGAAGAAGAAGAGATGCCTCGAGTACATGTGTGTTTATTTTATTTTGTGTTTAGTAGATATAATTTGTTATTATCAGTGACAATTATATGCTAACTTGTATCAATGTCATGTTTGTGAACATATGTAGGTTGTGTATGAAAATATTGAAAACATACCTCCTCTACCAAAGACATACATCAAGAGTCCTACAAAGACGAAGAGAAAACGTGGAGATGAGGTAAACATGAATAGTTCAATTATAGTTCATTTTTATGTTAACTTTTTGAATGTGAATTATATAATATAACTAATATTAATCATGGTTTATTTTTTCTTGTGCAGGATCCTTCAGAGCTAAGCAGTGCGGCGAAGAGGATCGATTTTGATGATCCATCAACAGCTTAGGATGTTATAGATAGTTTTGGGATGCTTAAATGTCTAGTTGGCATGTATATTTTGTATATGGACATACATTCACGTATATAGACATACATTTTGTTTGAGTTGGCATTTATGCCATATTTGTGTATGGACATACATTTGTAATCATTTGACATTTTTATATATACAGAAGTTCATATTTGATCATATAAATTGTTGCTCGTCTATGCATGGTGTTATCATGGAAATCTTTAATCTTCATTCCAATAATTAACAATGGTTAATAATGGTTATTTAATGAACAATATAATTCATTTCATTTCATCGTAAGTGTTGTTTTATAATGAACAATACAATTCATTTAATGAACAATAATTGATACAATTCATTATTACCCTATGCATGCTCCTATTTCCCCCCCCCCACTTGGTCAAACACTCGAGGTCATACCCTACCGGTGTCGTCCCTTGAGCACCCTAAGTGCTAAAAATTGTCAAACTTTGATAGGCCCTATCTCGGAATCCATGGCAACTACGAATGATCTGTTTGAACCTATGGGGCCACGAGAGGGGTCGCTACAAAAGACTATCTCAGTTTTTCAAGTTTCCCTATGGTTTTATTAGGGCAGCATTTTTTCAGTTGGCGAAAAAATCATCAATCTCATTCAATCGAATGTTGTCGCTTGGCTAATTTCTCATTCTACTCATCATGATAATGAACCATCGGCTCTGACATGTCCAATTAGGTATTATTACCCTATGCATGCTCCTATTTTTTCCCCCCACTTGGTCGAACACTCGGGGTCATACCCTACCGACATTCCCTTGAGAACCCTAAGTGTTAAAAATTGTCAAACTTTGATGGGCCCTAACTCAGAATCTGTGGCACCTACGAACGATCCATTTGAACCTACGAGGCCAAGAGAGGGGTCCTTACAAAATCCTATCTCGGTTTTTCAATTTTCCCTACGGTTTTATTCTCGTTCTGCTCATCGTGATAACAAACCATCAGCTCTGACATGTCCAGTGAGGCATTATTAACCTATTCATGCTCCTATTTCCCCCCCCCACTTGGTTGAACGCTCGGGGTCATACCCTACCAATGTCGTCCCTTGAGCACCCTAAGTGCTAAAAATTGTCAAACTTTGGTAGGCCCTAACTCAAAATCCATGACACCTGCAAATGATCCATTTGAACCTACGGGGCCACAGGAGGGGTCCCTACAAAAGCCTATCTCAGTTTTTCATGTTTCCCTATGGTTTTATTAGGGAAGCATTTTTCGGTTGGCAAAAAAATTGTCAGTCTCATTCAATCAAATGTTGTCGTGTGGCCAATTTCTCATTCTGCTCGTCGTGATAATGAACTGTCGGCTCCGACATGTCTAGTTAGGCATTATTACCCTATGCATGCTCATATTCCCCCCCCCCCCCCCCACTCGGTTGAACGCTCGGGGTCATACCCTATTGGCAAATGCACACTCCAATGAGAAATTGTAGGTGATTGAAGGTTTTGTTATTGATGACAACCTTGCAATCATATGATACCGGCAAGACAAATATACTAGCACCGGTAATGACAAACTCTACACTGGCACATAGAACATCGGCAGTGAAAGGATGGATACCGACACTTTGGCCGACATGAATTTTGTTGATAATATATTTTGTAATTAATTATAAAATCATTGTAAGCCTACATGGCGAAGTTTTAATATGACTCATATATGTATGAGATCATTGTAGAACATTTAGTAATAAGGTGATAGGCAAAATTATGTAGACCTAATATGTGAAATATAGGTTCAGGGTTTATGTATGAAGTAGAGCTAAAACTGGTACTGGATCTGGCATAGCAGATGCTAATTTGAAGTAGTACAAGACATTGAATTTGTATAATCCATTTTTGTAAGTCAGTGTGACTTCCTTTGTAATTGTGCAGTGAGCTCTAGGCACTTGGCCTTCCTGCATGTGCAGACCCCTCTTGTAATATAGTAATATTCCCTTGTTGGCCAGTAAGTGAATATTGTGGGTCACAAATCCCACCGAGGTTTTTCCCACACCGGGTTTCCTCGTTAAACTATTGTGTTATGGTGTTCTTTTCATATGGTTGTTATTATTCTTGTTTACTGCATTATTTTTGGTTTACCGATACACAGTATTGATATGATTTACATGTTTTAAATCAAGTAAATTCACAAACTAGTTAGATACTGATTCACCCCCCCCCTTAGTATCTTTGGGAATCCTAACAGTTGGTATCAAAGCCTGGTCCTCTATTTTCAGAAGCCTAACAGCTTGAGGAAGATCTTGACACCGGTAGAGATGGAAAACTTGAAGAAACAATTGGAAACAACTCTTTCAGACTATGATGCAGAAAAGTTAAAAAATATCAAACTTGAAGATGATCTAAAGGCTGCTCAGGATATTATTCAAGCGCTTCAAGAAAATCTTACCATTGCAAGAAATAAGAGAAGAGAACTTTGTGAAAAGATGTAGAATGAGAATGATGAAAAGGAAACTCTTAATCATCTGGTAAACAAGCTAAGACAAGATATCAGTACAACACAGAATGAGATGCAGGATATGACTATGAGATTTTGTAAAGAAATTCAAGATAGGAAGAAGAATGAAGAAGACTTGGCCAGAAGACTAAATGATGCTGGAAATGAAAACACAAGACTTAGTCAAGAAAATGATATGTTGAAGACAGATCTAATGCACACACAAAATGATAGGACTGAACTTGTAAGACAGAAAGGAATCTTGGAAAGTGAACTAACTGCTACAAATCATCACAAAGAAAAATTCAAGAAAAGTTCAAAAGAACTTGGTGACATGTTGAAGAATCAGAAACCTAATGGTGATACAAATGGCCTTGGCTTTAAAGTTGGTGAAAGCTCTGGTACTGCAAACAATCATGATCATAGCAAACCGGTAAGACAACCTACTGTAGACACCTAAAATTGTCATGTCTAATTAAATAAATATTTTATTTATTTAATTATCTAAGCCTAATTCTTCTATTAATTAAATAAATCTTTATTTATTTAATTAATTCATTTATCCTCTTCTAGCCTTATTTCTCATTTAAATAAATACATTTATTTATTTAAATTATCCCTTTCCTAAATTAAATAAATATTTTATTTATTTAATTGTCCTACTTCTTCTATTAATTAAATAAATCTTTATTTATTTAATTAATTCATTATCTTTTTCTACCCATGACACATGTCATTCATCTCTTAATTCCTACACTACCTACCTCTTTCATTATTTTGGTATTTCTTATACCTACCCTCTAATCCTAGCCGACCTCTTTTTTTACACCTCTCAATCTTAACCCTCCATTTCTTATTGTGTCTTCTATTTAAGGAGATGCTTCCTTCATTGTCAAACCCTAATGACTGATTTTGGAGTACTTGGCTACACTACGATCCTACTTGCAACCACATTCCGTTCTTTGTTGAGCTCTTGTGCACATAAAAATCTGAGAGCAAATATATCAAGCAAGATCAATGGAGATAGGAAGAATGGAGATCAAAACCCTATTGGACATGTGATGGTATAATCTTTGTGATTTTGAGTTATTTGCATTGTCTTAGGTAATCTTCATATGTTATGGTGGATCTTTGTTCATTGTTAGGCTAGGGTTTAGTGGTTGGATTCATTTTAGCCTTTCAATATTGTTATTATTGTTATCTATTTTCACCATAAATATTTTGGCACGCCCGGTGGGACTCTTGTCCCTTTGCATTTAACATTTTTGTCCCTTAGGCTAGGTTTTACCGCGTCTGCGAGTGTTCGGATCGCGTTTTTGTGTTTCAGAAGCGTCTACGATATCGAGAATCGCGTCTGTGTTTCTGCCAATTTTTATTTTTGCAGGTTTCTGGAATCGCGTCTGAGAATTTTAACCGCGTCTGTGATTGATCTTATCGCGTCTGCACTCGGAAGTCGCGTCTGTGACCTCTGATCGCGTCTGTGAACTTCAGAACCGCGTCTGTATCTGGTATAAAGGCGTCTGTGCATTCTGTTTTGCAATTTTTCAATTTTTCCTTGATTCAGGTTTTCGGATTTTGTACTTAGGGTTTCAGATCTGGTTTATTTTCGGCTAACCCTTGCAGATCTAGCTAACCTGGTTTGTGCAGCTTGCTTTGGAGGCAAAAACGTTTTTGTTGAAGGCCCCTTTTCACAAAGTCTTTTGGGTTTTCTAAAAATTTACCTAACTTGTGTGCTTGCAGGAAGGGGTGATCATTTGAAACAACCCAAACTACTAACAATTTTGTTGCAGGGCCTTGGCTAGGGTTTTGTAGTTTTGTTGTGTGCCTTGTTTTCATAGATTAGTAAACACTTCCATTGGTGCACTAAAATTGAATCATTGTCTTTTGTGTCTTGAGCAATAGGCTCTTTTTGTTTAATCTTTAGAGGGCCTGTCTTCCCGTGTGGTCATTAGGACTACTAGTGAGAAGAGAACGACCCAAGTGGTAGCGAGGAAAACCCACCTCATCCAAACCACTATAATCAAATGTATTCATGGTGAAAACTATGGATAACGTGTGCTGATTAGTTCATACCGACACTATGTCTCCCCATAAACCCGTTTGATCAAATTTATTTGATCATTTGTAGGGCATAACCCCTACTGGCTGGGAGCCTTTTGTATTTACAGAGCTGAAAGTGCCGCATGTATGGCCACACGAGCGGATGCCCTTACTAGCACCTCTTTGTTTTAGATGCCAAAATCCTTCTAGTTGTTGAGGCAGGAGGTCGGACCTCTGGTAGCGGCCCACACACATACGGTTCTTAGTAGAGATACAAAGTTCGCCATGGGGAGTTTTCATGGGGACTGATGCTTGGCTGACCCAAGAAGTGAGTGCCGAGGGTGGAGCCAGTGAGGTCAAGCATCTAAGTATCCGCTCTGAATAGCGTAGCCTCGGGGGTAAAACCCTATGTGGGATCAACAACTATTGTCTTGGCCAGCCCTAAGATTTGTGCTTGTCTTATGCTAAACACTCAAACATTCAAGACAAAACAGCAAAACATTGTGTCTTTTGTGTCTTCAAGTGTATGCAAAAAACTTTTTACATCAAACAACACACTTTTGGAGTCTAAACAGTTTGCAAACATTGAGTCATCAAGATTGTGTCCTCTTGTCACGAAAAACAGTCGAAAAATCAGATTTGGTCACAACAAAACAACTTCACAGATAGGAAAAATTGCACTAAGGTTACAGAAACGCGTCTGTGTCTGTTAAAACCGCGTCTGCGTCGGATAAGCGCGTCTGTGAAGTACAGAATAGCGTCTGTGTTTTTGTCCGCGTCTGCGTAAAACAGAGTAGCGTCTGTGTCTTGGAACCGCGTCTGTGAAGTATACAGAGGCGTCTGTGTCAGGATTTGAAAACTTTAACAGTCAAGCAAACAAAGAAAATCAGTTTCGGCGTACTTGAGCTTCTTAGGTTGTCTCTTCAGGTTTCATCTAGCATTCAGCCTGTTCTAAGGTTTCACACAGTCCATCATTGCTTTACATCTCATTTTACATTCATACTTGTCTAAACTTGAGTCAAAAAGGTCACTTGCTTGTCCTCACTATACTCTTTCAACACACTACATACAACTACACTTTGCTAAGTGGTCCCTCATCAAGGTTTCTTACCCTTGGGTCTCATTTGGTCTTACTTAGAGTCAAGGTCAGCTTACCTCATCAAGAGAAACTATCCTCTCTTTGGAAGTCACAACTACTCTACTACTTACAGACTTGGTCTTACACTTTAGACATTGCAAGTACACCCCAAGATTCATTTACACTCCATACAACTCTTGGTCTTCCATACTCTTGTCATTTTTTCATCTAGTTTCTCACATCTTGGTCTAACACCTAGTTCATGGTTGAAACTCGCCTTCAAAAATCTAGGAGAATAGCTAAGGAAGCTCAAGAATCCGTAAACATGAGTTCTTATGAGTATGACAATGATCTATTCTACAATCCTGAGCACACTACATTACCAGACATGAATGTTTATAGACACAATCCAAATGTGGAAAGCGCAAACACTATAAACAACATTGCTACACACAATGACACAGTTGACAATTCTTCAATACTATCAGCAGACATACAAGAATCCATAATGGATCCTCAATTCAATAGATTGGTTGAAGAGATAATGAGGAGAGATCGACAATACTTTTTAAACATGATGACACAAAGTGGAGCTAAAATACCGCATGATTTTGACTTATCTCAACTTATAGAAAGTCGACCCTCACAAAAAATTCAACCCAACATGGATCAAAGGAGACCAAATAGTGGAGGAAATAGAGGACCGAATAATATGATGCCGGAGTCACCTTCAGCTTTGCTTCAAAAACCAGAGATCCCACATACACAAGCTCAAACATATGATACTTACACTCAAGGACCATCATGGAGGCCTTATGCTCAATCACATGCTCAAGGTATGAATCAATCAAAACAAGTGGATACTCAAGGACATCCTCAAAATTTTGACACAAGGAGACCTCATGTCAAAATTGGGGGCAACACAATGGAAAATGAAAGGCCTATTGAATATGGTTTATACACACAAAACAGATATGGGGTTCCCCAACAAGAAGCTATGCCAAGTGCTCCATACATGTCGCAACAATATAGACCTCCATATGGACATGTCTACGATCAGTATCATCCATACATGCAACAAGCTCCTCCTCAAATGGGTGTTTCAAACATGGGGTATGCTACAAGAAATCCATCTCCTCCCAAGAATAATTTGGAGCAACAAATTAGAGATCTACAAAAGAAAATGGAGGACATGAGTACACCAAAACCTACATACACTATGAGAGATATATGTCCTTATCCCTTTGATAAGAGCATTCCAATGCCTCCATTTCCTCCACACTTTGTGACACCAAAATTCGACAAATATAGAGGGAGAGGAGACCCCAAGGCACATATAAGACAATTCTTCACAACTTGCATTGAGGTAGCGGCAGAAGAAACATACTTGATGAGGTTATTCCCACAGAGCTTGGGCGATCAAGCTATGGAATGGTTTTCTCAATTACCTCCTGGTATTAAGTCATGGGGCGACTTAGCAGAGGCATTCATTCAGCATTTCTCCTACAACATAGAAACAGATGTCTCAGTTACTACCTTGTGCAATACTAAACAAAAGGAAGGAGAATCTTTTGCGTCATTTTTACAAAGATGGAGAAACTTAGCTAGCAGATGCTCTTGCGAAATCCCGCAGAAAAAAATGGTGGAAATGTTTCACACAAAATGTTAACAAGGCTATTGGCTATGATCTCAGAAAAGCTTGTTTGTCCACATTCAAGGATGTCATTGAAAAGGGCCTAGCAACAGAAAAGGTCTTAATTGAACAAGGAGTTATCAAACTATTCAAAGAAAACAAAGAGGACTTCAAAGGAAAGGACAAGCCAAAATTTTAGAATAAGAACAAGAACACAGTTAATGATGGCGTTGTTGATGCCAATACAGTGAGACCAAAGTTCGTCTTTTCTGGATCAATTTCTACCAACAATCAGGTGAACACTCAAACAACTTCTAGATCACGAAGGAAGTACACTCCATTGGGAGAACCACTTGAATCAGTATTCAAAAAGCTTGTAGCAAACAAAGTAATTACAGTTCCAGATTTTCCTCCTTATGAACCAAAGGTAAAACCAAATTGGTGGAATGATGATGAGTATTGTGAGTTTCATAAGAGCAAGGGTCACAAGACAGGTAATTGCCATCGATTGAAAAACATTATGCAAGATCTCATTGATAGAGGTGACATTGAGATTGAGGGACATTCATCTAATCAAGAGCATGAGGTGTTTAAGGAACCATTCCCAAAACATGACAAAGGAAAAGGCAAAGTCACAGATGATCAAGCCAATTACACTAGAGCACCTTACAATTATGATTCTACTATCAATCACATCTCAATGGACAATCATATCTCTACCATTACTATCAAAAACAAAAATCCTGAGAATCCTTCTTAGAGACCCAAGATTGTCCTAAAAGGTGTGGGATCTTCGTCTGCATCTACCTCTGAATGTCATGTTACAACCCGTCGAGGTAAGATCACATTGCCAGGTACCTCCACTAAGAATACCAATCTTTCATCAATCAAGCCTGAGTACGACCTTGTAGAACAACTAGGGAAGACACCTGCACTCATCTCTATTCTTGAGCTCCTACGTATATCCCCTGCACATAAAGCTATCCTTGACAAAATCTTGAGAGATACTGTCATCCCTACTGATCTGAACATGGACCAGTTTCAAGCCATGGTGGGATACCTTTCCATTCCACACTCCCTCACATTCATAGAAGCTGATGACGCCTCCATAAGTCAGCCACATAATGCACCTCTACATGTTGAAGCCTTCATACATAAACATCGAATAAAGCGAGTCTTGATAGATGGAGATCAGACAATTGGGATATTCTGACAAAGCTGTGAATTCTACAAACCAAATCACCATTAAGGCTTATGATGATGAAGAGCGCTCGTCCAAGGGCACGGTCACCTTACCACTAAGAATAGGGCCAGTCACAAAGGATGTGGTTTGTCAAGTCCTAGATCTAGATCTCACGTATAACGTATTGCTAGGGCGTCCGTGGATTCATGAAATGAGGGCAGTCCCATCAACATACCATCAATGTATAAAGTTCCCTCACAGTGGAGTCGAGGTAACCGTCAATGGTGATCCAAATCCATTCATATATTGTAATAACTTGAGATCACATACTGAGACTATCATTCCCAGTAACCGTGAGGCTACTCCCTCTTCGGCATACATTGACCCTGAGTCATTAAAACCCTTGACATCCAAACAAGGTGAACTTAGAGGTAAGTTTCAAGACAAAGGCATGGGAGAATACACTTTGAATCAAACAATGTTTTTACGACAAGTCATGACCTCTCCCAAGGAATATGGGAGGCCACATCCTAACAAGAAAATCTCTATCATGATGCTCAAATGGGATCCTACCATCTTTCAAAAATGGGGTGAACTAGAAGAAGAAAATTTATATAAAATTCTCTATAAGGACGTTGAAGAGGACACACATGATCAGATTATTATACCCTGTGAGAACTATGGCAAAGGCTTCAAAATTTTGCAAAGATTCGGGTATGATGGAAAAAGCCCTCTCGGACTACGCAAAGAAGGTGTCATGGAGCCCTTGCAACCTGAGCTAACTACAAGAAGAGAACGCTCCAAGGGGCTTGGTTTTCTAAATCCCAGACTACAAAATAAAAGAACAAAAGAGGTATGGCGAATTAAAGTTGCCGAAGTTCAACAAGAGGATTACTATTCCACAGACTCCAATGAGTGGGAATGGGGTTCAGACAAATCCTCCAGTGACTATGAGCTCACTAAAACATTCAGAGAGCCAGATGAACCCACAGAGGAGGAGGAATTTTACAAAAAGTTCAGAGTTGGTCAAGAACCAACCCATAAGGATCCCGCACAAGCTTCGTTTCAAGGTCCTAGGTCAAAATCACATAGGATGAGGACACCTGTCCCAGAAGGCTCTACTAGTGATGACAATTTAGATTCGCTCACGATCGAAACTGATGAGGAGAGTGCCATCGATGACCTCAACGATTACCTTGACATACCCGAATATAACCACATCTTCACTATTAGTCCTGCAAAATCTGAAAACACTAAAGACCTTCTCCTTGTTCCCCCCCAACTCATTGACTGGGATCATGAAGGACCAGCACAATTTGATACATTTCAAAATGACGAAGCTATTATCGACTACCTTGGCATTCGAGATGATCTTCCCCCTGGAGACCACAAAGCAAGATACGCCATAGAGCTCAACAACATAGCATACTTTGGTGAGGGTGTCGGGCCTTCTAGTCGCAAAAATGTGAAAATAAAAACAAAACAAGGGTCTTATGGCGAAAACCACATTGTGGCGCTATCTGACCCCAAAAAAGTAAAAAGAAAGGACGTATCTGAGGGTGAAAACCTCTCTGAGGCGCCCGAAGATGGAAGGCTCGACATTCTCCCAGCATCATACGAGGAAAAATCATCCATGTTGGTAGAGGAGACTATAAAGACAAACATTGGTACAGCAGAGGTTCCACACAACATATTTTTGGCTCAATCATTAACAGAGGCCGAGAGAGCAAAATTCATAAGCTTCTTTAAGGGACGACAAATCAACTTCGCATGGTCTTACGCGGATATGCCTGGGCTAGACCCGGATTTGGTGATGCATCATTTAACAGTCAAACCAGGGGCAAAACCAGTAAAGCAGAAATTAAGGAAAATGCATCCACAAGTGGCATTGCTAGTCAAGGCAGAGCTGGAGAAATTATTGGATGTCGGATTCATACGCCCAATTGATTATCCTGAATGGATTTCCAATTTAGTACCTGTCAGCAAACCGGATCTCAGCATCCGAATATGTACAGACTTCAGAGATATCAACAAGGCTTGTCCAAAGGACGATTTTCCATTACCAAACATTGACTTGATCGTTGATCTCACAACAGGCCATGAAATGTTATCTTTAATGGACGGATTTTCTGGATATAATCAAATCAGCATTGCACCTGAAGATCAACATAAAACATCATTCACTTGTCCATGGGGAACCTTCTGTTGGAATGTCATGCCCTTTGGGCTGAAAAATGCAGGTGCCACTTATCAAAGAGCGATGACCACTATCTTTCATGATCTCATGCATGTAATAGTGGAAGATTATGTTGACGACCTTTTGGTTAAATCAATAGACAGAAATACACACTTGGATATCCTTTCAGTTGCTTTTGATAGGCTGGAAAAATACAAGGTAAGATTAAACCCAAAGAAATGTGTCTTTGGAGTAACCTCCGGGAAGCTCCTAGGATTCATTGTGTCTAAGAGAGGAATAGAAGCTGATCCAGCAAAAGTCAAGGCTATCTTGGACATGCCGCCACCCAAGAATATCAGTCAACTTCGATCTTTACAAGGGAGACTCCAGTCCATACGAAGATTCATAGCACAACTTGCAGATAAGTGTAACCCTTTCCAGCACCTGCTACACAAAAACATCAAGTTCAAATGGGATGAAAACTGTCAACAAGCTTTTCAGACGCTCAAAAATTATCTTTTGAACCCGCCAGTTTTGATGCCACTAATTCCAGATCAACCATTGCTACTTTACATATCGGCTACTCCGACAGCACTGGGGGCACTCTTAGCACAACAAATACCTGACGGCAAGGAAAAAGCAGTCTACTATATCAGTCGCACATTGGTGGGATATGAGCTAAACTACACACCGATCGAGCGTGCATGTCTCGCTATGGTCTTTGCTTCACAAAAATTACGACATTATATGCTCACTCACAAGACTAAGTTGATTGCCAGAATTGATCCACTAAAATATCTTCTCAACAAAGCTACACTTACTGGGTGGCTGGCCAAGTGGGTAATGATTTTGAGTGAATTCGACATTGAATATGTGGACAGAAAAGCAATCAAAGGACAAGCCATTGCAGACCAACTGGAAAATGCTCCCATGATAGATGATGCTCCTCTACAGTCAGAATTTCCAGATGAGTCCATTCTAACAATATCACCTGCAAAGTCATCGCAATTATATTTTGACGGCTCATATACACAGCATGGGGCAGGAGCGGGTATACTCTTTATAACTCCCCAAGGCGATTCTATACCAAAGTCATACCGCTTATCATTTCCGTGCACTAACAATATAGCAGAGTACGAGGCATTAACAACTGGGTTAAGAATTGCAGTTCAATGGAAGATCCAAGAACTTCGTGTTTTTGGGGATTCTCAACTTGTCATCCGTCAAGCAACTGATGATTATCAAACAAAAGATGAAAAGCTAATGCCTTACAAACAACTGGTAGATGATCTTAAACAACACTTTGCAAAGATAGAGTTTGAGCAGATACCAAGAGAACAGAATCGTGCTGCAGATGCCATGGCTACAATTGCTTCGCTCATTGATCTACCGCAAAATGAGACCTGCTATGAATTCCTGGTAGACAACCTGCTGATTCCATCATATGAGATCACTCCTACGGAAATGATATGTGTTGTTGGTCCTGAATCCTAGTTATATGGTTCCATATTCACATACCTTTGCGACAATATCTTACCTCCCGATCTATCAAACAATCAACGCCGCACTTTCATTCGCCAATCCTCTCGATACGTCATTTTAGCAGATATCCTATACCGATGAGGTCTAGATGGCACCCTTCTTAGATGTTTAGAGAGTGACGAAGCTCAGATTGCGTTACGAGAAGTGCATGAAGGGATATGTGGTCCGCATACTAGTGGTCCTACCTTGGCCAAGAAACTCATCAGGACTGGATACTACTGGCCTACTATGGAAAAAGATGCATATCAGTTTGTCAAGAAGTGTAAGGAGTGTCAAATTCATGGAGACCTCATACATGCACCAGCACAGGAACTACAACCACTTGCGTCTCCTTGACCCTTTTGTCAGTGGGGACTCGATCTCATAGGCAAGATTCACCCTCCTTCTTCCAATGGACATAAATTCATTATCACAGCCATAGAGTATTTTACAAAGTGGATTGAAGCCGTGCCTCTCACACAAGTTACTGGGAAACAAATTGCTACCTTCATCTTGAACTACATCATTTGCTGATACGGGATTTCTACTTCCATTATTACTGATAACGGACATCCCTTCAAAAATCAGGATGTTCGTGAACTCTGTGACCGCTTCCATATCTCTCACCGTTTCTCCACACCATATTACCCCCAAGGTAATGGCCAAGCTGAGGCGTCTAATAAAACAATTCTCAAAATCCTTAAAAAGACAGTCGACGACGCTGGCTGTAACTGGCATATCCAACTCAATCCTGCACTCTAGGCCTACCGCACAAGTGTCTGCACACCTACAGGAGCTACACCTTACTCACTTGTCTACGGCTCTGAAGCCATCTTGCCTATTGAGGTCGAGCTACCTTCTTTACGGGTCTCCTTGAGAAACATAATCAACGATGAAGATTACAGGGTCTCTCGCTTACAAGAACTAGAACTGCTGGAGGAACGAAGGCACACTGCTTTTAATCATCTCAAGGCTTACCAACAACGAATGAGTCGCAGCTACAATCACAAAGTCAAACCTCGCACATTTGAGGTAGGTGACTTAGTCCTCAGAGAGAACTCCAAGAATCAGCAAGACAGAGATAAGAAGGGCAAGTTCGAACCAAACTGGCTTGGTCCTTACATCATTACAGTGGTATATGGATCTGGGGCATATCAGCTCTCAACTACAGAAGGTGAACCCTTAAAGGATCCTATCAATAGCATGCACCTTCACAGGTTCTACACATAAGCTCTTTGGAATATCCTAATTCAAAAACACAAAAAAAAAAAAAAAAAAAAAAATCGGAAAAAGTAAAGAGAAATAATTTCGTCCAACGGTGAAAACCACTTCGGTGGCACCCTGGGCAAGTACCATGGTGAAAACTGGGTCACCAGCGCCATGCGTAGAGACTTTGCTCCTCCCTCCTTTAGGATTCTCTTTCATCCTTCACTTTGCACACACTCACAACCTATTCACTCACAATAAAACTTACCCATTCCCATCATGGCTTGTTATTGATCTACCTAAGGTTGGTTAGCCATTCATAATAAACCTCCCTTTTCATTCCCTTTCCATCCATAATAAATCGGATCCTATCTGTGACTAAGGCAAATCCTACGTCTAGTGATGAGTGTGGAACTGAGAACATCACATGTTTCGAGGAGTACAGTTTCTTCCAGCTTCCTTCAGTCTATCCGCGCACAATCCGCAATAAGGCAACATCTGCATCACAGATCCGCAATAAAGTTTCATCTTCTCCGCAATAAAGTATCGGTTTCATGGATTCAGTCAGTTTCAGATGAGACACAGCAGCAACAATGGGCTTCAACAAATCAAATCTTTCAACAGACTCAGACAACATATGGTTCAGTGCTATCTATCCTTTTTGTGAAAGTGAACATTGTGACCATAATCAAATAAGACTTATACAAGTGACAAGAGACACTAAACTTGAGGACTACAGTGGATGTTGGTGTCAAGTCTTGGTTTTCTTTTGATTTTATCTTTTTGGTGACATGTCTTTTAGCTTTTCCAGGATGTCTTTGACTAGAGATTCTATCTCCAGGATGTCTTTGACTAGAAAGGCGAGGATGGGGTATCGTCACCTATTTGCATTTGCTGTCTGTGGATTGTCTTTTAATAATGCTATGACTTTTCCAAGGATATGAGGACACTGTGAGTCTAGTATGAACTGGGGCATTCCTTGTTTGTGACTGTCTTATCTCCATGCAAACGGGTATAATGACTTTCTGGGTCAAACATATGCGTCGATTGTCATAACCTACTTTCCATAATAAAGCTCAATGATGATAACGCACAAGAAGCTCTTTCACGTTCATATCTTCTGTCTTCCATCCCCCTTTCTTGATTGACTTCCATTGTCCTTCTCGAGTCCGCGTAGCCCGATATCACATGACTGAGTATAATGACACACCAAAAACATTTGCATTTCATGTAGTTGCACCTGCAAGCATTTTATACATACATATAGATATCACAACTGCATCACATTCTGCACACAACACATGTTAGCACATCTCACATTTTCATTATGTAAATAATCATTTGCATTATCATATTCATTTGCATTACATACATTCACATTTGCATCATGCATCACATATACAACATAAAAGAACAAAAATATATTGCATTGCATCATATAAGCTGTATTACACAAGAACATCTCATCACATAAGGTACACATGCATATAGCTGCCGCAAAAATGGACCATCTCTCATATATAATCAAAATGTGTCATGATACAATGATGTCAAAAGAATCATATGGCTACAAAAATCACCCGTAGGTGTCTACAATACAAAAATGGTACATATACTGATACAAAGGGGAGCCCTCTATGGCTATGATGAACTCCCTCCCTCGGAGCCGCTGGCCTCGACGGAGTCTGAGCTATAGATGGACCCGCTCCAGGATCCCTTTGTCTCTTTGGTGGTGGTGGAGGACCCCTGACCCCACCGCTGGATGCCTGCCTCCTGCGACTCCCTCCCGTAGCCGTCGTTGTGCACGACGATCTATGGAAGCTCCTCGCTCACTGATCCGTTGGCACGGCACCATAGTACAGATCCCTCCAGTAGGCGATCTCCTCCCCGGCTCGCAGCACATATGCGTAGCCTGCCCCTGTATCCTCTGCTGCCCGCCTCCCTGCCCTCAGAGCTGTCTCGGCCTCAGTATATCTCTGGATGGCCTGGTCCCTCTCCCGCTCTGTGTCCCTGAGCCTGATCTTGAGGCGATCCCTCTCCCGCACCAAATCCTCAATCTCATCTGCCTGGCCCTGGCAGATCTCTCGCAGCTCCAACAGCTCATCCTCCTCAGGATCTCCGCCCTCAGCCTCTGCCTGTGGCTCCTCCTCTACAGGTGCCTGTCCCTATGCCTCTGCCTGCACCTGTCTAGGTGCCTGAATAGGCACCTGTGCCTGTATCTGTCCCTATCCCTGCACCTGTCTAGGTCCTTGTCTAGGACCCTGTGCTGCTGGTACCTGTAGGGGCACTCCACCGCGACCCCTCACCACCTGAGCTACCCTCTCCTGTCCTCCCTCCCTCCAAGGTACTACTCGCCTCTCCCCCACCACTCCTCTCCGCCTCCGTCTGCCCCTGCCTCCATCTCCTCCACCATCATCATCATCATCCCCCCCGGCCTCTCCCTCCAACAGCTCTCCCGGATCTGTCAATCTCGGAAAGGGATGCTCTGCCCAATACGCAGAATACTCTGCATCCATCCCTGCATCCTCTACCTCCGGCCACATGTCCCATGGTAATGGCATCATCTCTGCCAGCTGTGTCACGGCCTAATCATATGATAGAAGCGACCTGAACTGTACCTGATCTCTGACTGTACGGGCATACATGCCCGAGCCTCGTGGCATCCACTGAATACGGCCAAACTGCCTGCATACCCTGTCAACAAGCTGCCTCTCCAGAATATAGGGCGTCCGCCCAATCAGATACCTGCTCCTGAATGCATAGGGTAGCTCCAATGCGTCGTCATCCCACTCCTCGCACCCCAGGTACGGCCTCTAGATAACCATGTCAATGTCATCTATGACGCGCCTCCAATGCTCCAGTCGACCAATCCGAGGCTGTGATGTAATCATATCGTACAAATGCACGAAACTCCGTCCATGCCCTCTGCCCCTGAAGTGAATAGGCCGTGTGATAGGAAGGTGCTCATATGCCCACACCTGAAGGAGAGTCACTCCGCAGCCCAAGCCCACTGATCCGTGGTACACAAACTAATGCAGCTCATAGTATAAATGTGCCAAGACACATGGCCCCCATGCATATCTGGTGTGCTCTATCATCAGCGTCTCCAATGCCCCTCCCCAGCCAACTGCCAATCCCCGTGTGGCTCTGTCCGGACACAAGTAACCAATGATGGCTCCTCCAATAACCGCTGGCAAAGCTAAACCTGTGGCGGTCATGGTATCCCAGGGTACGTGACCTGCCCTCATCTCCAAACCGAGATCCTGAAATACCCATCTCAATGCCTCCCTGTCACCATCACGATCGTATGGAATCAACTCTCCATCGATCGGAATATGCAGAATCCTATATACATCCTCCAGTGTCACTGTCATCTCACCCATCGGCAGATGAAACGTGCACGTCTCAGAGTGCCATCTCTCAGCCAACGCAGTCAGCAAACCCATGTTTGCCTGAAACTCAGGCACAAATAGCACATGTGTAAGACCCATCTCCTCAATGGAAATCCTATCCTGGATCGACAACTCTGGTCGCAACCTCTGAGTCGATGGGAATCTCTCCCGTGACTCCAACATAGGCAGATACTCCTGCAGTCAACCAATCAATCATGTCAGTTATCGTGGCATTCACTGTTCATCACAAAATGCTACTTGCTATCTAAATGCATACGCTTACCTATCCTAGTAACACTCACTGTTCATCACAAAGTGTTGCTATCTATCCTAGTAGTGCTCCCTGTTCATCACAAAGTGTTACTCACATTCGCACTCCCTGTTCTTCACAAAGTGCTGCCTATCTTGGTGCTCCCTGTTCATCACAAAGTGCCTTGATCTATCCTAGTCTTCCTAGAGGACCTGCTTGACTGTATCCTCTCAGCAGCTTATCCAATCGACAGCGTATGTTCATCACAGAACTGCCGATTTGACCTAAAAGACACAACCTATGCATTTTGACACACAAACGCGCTTTAAACTCCTAAACGCGCTTTTACTTCCTACACGCGCTTATAGACTGCACAAACGCGCTTCTGCAACATAGACGCGTTTTCTGAACACAAACGTGCCTATACCATGCACAAACGCGACCAGGGAACACAGACGTCCCTGCATGACATAAATGCCCCTAAAAGGCACAGACGCTTCTACATTTCACAAACGTGTCCGTATTCAGTACAAACGCGGTTCCAGGCATAGACGCGCCTGGACCCGACACAGACGCGCCTGTCCGACACAGACGCGCCTGGCACTAACATAGACGTGGTTGCGCGTTTTTGCATATTTCAACTACCCTATTCCTAGCGCATTTATTGCTACTTAGCATGCATTAATGACAAAACTTGAAATGCGTGAAAGTACGAGAAGGTTTTCGGGTACTTACCGGCTCTCCTGCATCGGCTGGTTGCTGGAATCGGCGAACACGGTCGAACCTATGAATGAAAGCCATCGCTGCTGACTGCTGCTACTCTTTTCTCGCTCTGCACTGTGATCTTCTAAGGGTGTGGATGACAATGAGGATGTCTTTTGCCCGTGGTCTATCTTATAGCCTACTCCTAGCCCTGGCCTTCATTTCCCGAGTCAGTCTTTCTCATCCCGTGACTTTGTCACTTTATCCGATCAATCCATTCTAGCCTTTCTTTCTTATCGAGAGATTGTCTGCAATCTTTCCAGACTTTTTCATCCAATCTCTCGAGGGGGCATATCATTCCCATTCTGGGGCAACTCTGTATCAGTTCATCTTATCTTCTTTGAAACAAAGCGACAAACCGCATTGTCTCAAAGAGGGGCAAAATGTAGACACCTAAAATTGTCATGTCTAATTAAATAAATATTTTATTTATTTAATTATCTAAGCCTAATTCTTCTATTAATTAAATAAATCTTTATTTATTTAATTAATTCATTTATCCTCTTCTAGCCTTATTTCTCATTTAAATAAATACATTTATTTATTTAAATTATCCCGTTCCTAAATTAAATAAATATTTTATTGATTTAATTGTCCTACTTCTTCTATTAATTAAATAAATCTTTATTTATTTAATTAATTCATTATCTTTTTCTACCCATGACACATGTCATTCATCTCTTAATTCCTACACTACCTACCTCTTTCATTATTTTGGTATTTCTTATACCTACCCTCTAATCCTAGCCGACCTCTTTTTTTACACCTCTCAATCTTAACCCTCCATTTCTTATTGTGTCTTCTATTTAAGGAGATGCTTCCTTCATTGTCAAACCCTAATGACTGATTTTGGAGTACTTGGCTACACTACGATCCTACTTGCAACCACATTCCGTTCTTTGTTGAGCTCTTGTGCACATAAAAATCTGAGAGCAAATATATCAAGCAAGATCAATGGAGATAGGAAGAATGGAGATCAAAACCCTATTGGACATGTGATGGTATAATCTTTGTGATTTTGAGTTATTTGCATTGTCTTAGGTAATCTTCATATGTTATGGTGGATCTTTGTTCATTGTTAGGCTAGGGTTTAGTGGTTGGATTCATTTTAGCCTTTCAATATTGTTATTATTGTTATCCATTTTCACCATAAACACCTACTACTTACAAGTTTAATGGCAAATGCTTTAACTGTAACAAGTATGGTCATAGAGCAAATCAGTGTAGATCTAGAAATTATCAGAACACTAATACACCCACCAGTCAATGTTCTAAATGCAACAAAGTTGGTCATAATTCAGAAAATTATAGAATGAATGTGAGATGTTATGTTTGTGGAAGATATGGGCACTTATTTAATCAATACAAAACACATACCGGCATAGGATATGGGAAAGCTATTCAAAAGAACAATGTGACTTGTTATGCCTGTAACAAGATTGGACATATTGCTAAATTTTACAGAAGTAAGGCATCACTAGCAAATAACAAAGGTCCTAGTTTGAAAGGTAAAGAAAAAGTTAAAGAGGTAAAGCAAGAATTTTCAAAACAATGGATCAGAAAGTCAGATTAGAATGTTGATGTGATTACTCCTCCACTGTCAGAACAGAGTAACACTCCACCGGTAGGAGACTCCTCATCTAACTGAAGAAAAATCCTTTGGGGGTTTAGCAACAAATGAAAAACATGCTATTATTCCCTCAGTTGATGGTGAGAAGTTGAAATTACTTTTATACAGGTAGATGAATTAAGTTGTGACTTAACCGGCAAGCATTAAATGTGGTAGTTGGCAAAAATAACATTATAAAGCAAGTGTTTTGGCTCTTTCTCATTCATCGAGCATTCAAATCTTCAAGAGCATGGAAATTCCCAAGCAAAGGCACTCCAATCAAAGAAGTGAAGAAATCCATAAAAGCATTCATCCTTAAGGTAGATTGAGGTATTTATAGCTATGGCATCTTCATCCACTCCTGAATTTATTGCAAACCCTACTGTTGTTGAAGTTGTTAAGCGACCTAGACCCATTTTTCAGCTAGTTCCCAAAATTTCTAAGGAAGACGATAGCATAGGTGCATTCTCCCAGATCCCTAAAGGAGTAGTATATGTTGAAGACCCTAGAATGTATATACATTGTCATATTGATGAACTAGGTGATGATAAAATTAAAAATATGTATGAGACTATAATCTGTGATGAATCCAGAAATGTCAAACCTGAACACAAGATAGTAGAAACCCTAGGTTTCACTGAAATTCTTAGTATCCCGGATTTCCCCAAGGATATCATAAGAATTGTGTTAAGTAGGGTACATGGTGAATTTTTCTGGTTAGACTCTATTCACAAGATCACAAAAGAAGTGGTAAGGGCAATAACAGGGTTACCCTCCACTGGCAACAGACCTGACAAAACTAAGAAGGTCTCAAATGACTTAGTGACAAGCCTAACCGGTGCAACATTTGATAAGAGATCACTAAGGGTAAACGATGTAAAGGATACAAATATTAGGTTTATCAGTATGATCTTAGGTTACAAAGCTACACATGCAAATAGGTTAAACTCAATTTCTAGCCTATGTATTAAGAGTGCCTATGATATGATAAATGATAATGCAAGGATAGACATATGTGAATGGCTTAAAGATGAGCTAATAGACAATCTAGGAAAGATCAAAAGGGAAAAGAAAGGAACATTTAGATTTGGAAACCTACTTATTTGTCTGATGCTATACATAACCAAACAAGTACCTGGTATTGGTGCCAAAGATTTTGGGTTTGATATACCGGTAGGAAAACAACTATCAGAATTGCTAAACAATATGGGAGAGAACAGGGAGAAAACCATAAATGAGCACTTTCAAGCACTAAAGGCTCGAATGAAAACAAGAGTAAGGTTATCACAAGCTATTGTGGATAAGTACCAAAAGGAAATCTATTTTGTAATAAAGAAAGATGAAATTTGGATGGAGGCAGTTATTCCTAGAACCATCTGGGTTATTGAAATGGGGTATGAGACTGATGACAACATAATAGAAACTTATGCAAAAGCCCTCCTGGAAGCTCCTAAGGAACCGGAAGAAAAAGTATTTGGTAGTGTTGAAACTATAGAAAGACAAATTCAATCAAGGAAAAGAGTTAAGAAGGTTGAGGCAACTGTTAGAAAAGGAACCTGGTAGGAAAAAGCTATTAAAGAAGATGTGCTAAAACAAACCGGTATAACTGAAAGTGAGTTGTAAGCACTTTAACCAGAAACTCACCTTTCACCAGTTGGAACTTCTCCAGAAAGTGACATACCTGTTGTATTTAGGAGAGTTGAAAGTAAAAGAAAACCTTTACCAACACCTTCTCCTACACAAAGGACGACAAGATAGAAGCAACAGGCAGTGAGGCCCCCAGCAAAGAAATTAACTCCAAAAAAAAAGAAGATGGCTCCTAAGAAGAAGACACAACAAACTATTGCTCCCATTTATAAACTTCTCAGTGAAATTACAGAGGATGGAAAGTTGAAGAACATCAACAAATTATATGACACACTATCCGCTGATGACAAAGAGAAAATAGAGAACAGTGTAATCTTACACTTAGATATTTTCAAGAAATTTTTGATGCAGGTTGTTGATGAAATACTAGAAGATCTATATAATAGACTAGAAGCTAGAAGAGTAGCTATTGTTGAGATATATAAGAAAATAAAGATTGAAAAACTACTTGCAGTGCACCCTGTTAACTCACCTGATGAGATAGATCAATTAATCTCTGAGGCTAACTAGTCAATATTCTCAACTACTCCCTGGCATGTAGCACTGATAGTAGGAAGAATGAATTAGGTAACAAAGGATACAACAGATGCATGGGACATATTCCTGGTAGAAAAAGAAAAACAGGAAGAGTATCAAAAACCTAAAACCTTCAAGGTATATCAAAAGGATAGTGACAAAGGAAAAGGTAAGGTAGGTGGACCTCCCAGTATAAAGATAACAGACAACTTACCCCCACCACCTCTAGGTACTCCACCTGTAGACACTACTGACAATCAACCAACAAATGAGAGTATGGACACACCACATGAGGATACAAATCCTGATTTTGAGGTGTTATATACAATGAACATTAACACTCAGGAAGTCAATATTATGGCGGATAAGGAATCAACTGAGAAATCAGATGTGGCAACAGAGCCACTGATAGGAAATATTGCAGTAGAAAACATTGAAATTGGGGAACTAAAATAAACTGAAGGATCAAGTGAACCCCCAGACATTGGAAAGGAAAAAACCACAGATGTGCATACTGACGCATCCACTGAGCCACCGGCAACTACTGAAACTGAAAAACCAACTGAGTCACCGGCAATAGGCAACACAAAGAAAAAACCGATAGTGGACAACACAGAGAAACAAGTAGAGCAATAGGCTCCCTCACAGGTACAGACAGAGATAGTGCCACCGGCCCAAAATGAAAAGCCTAAAATTTTGTTTGTAAAAATGCAAACTCAAATAGAGCCTCTAGAGAAAGAGGAAAACAAAGCTATAACTACAACCGGCGGCTTACAGATTGTAAAAACTATTGGACAAACATCCAGTACAACCATTAGATTCAATAAAGAAAATAACAAAGTGCAATACACAAGCCTATAAGACTATAGATGACACTTTACCAATTTTGAAGATGATAGCACCAAAGTGCAGTGTTGAGAATGTTGAAATGTGGCGACTGATTAGCAAAGTACTGTACACTCAGCACGTATCCTTGTCGGGGTCCGAGGTCGGGCCGGGCCCTGGGCGGGGGTTCGGGGGTGGCAACCCCTGAGAAAAGCGGGGGTTCGAGGGCGGGAGCCCTCGAGAAAAAAAAAATTGGGGGTATTTTTTTGGGGATGAAAACCGACATTGTAATAAAACCCTAAAATGGCCGACTTTTTTTATGCCCTGAAAATGCATGTTATAAGCAGCTAGGATGTTTAATGCATTGTACGGTTGATGTACTATTTTTGCTGGATAATAAGAAAGATTGGATGGCTGTGTATTGTGGATGTAACCCATTCTGGGTGAACCATGTTAAATCTCTATATTATCTATGTCTTGTTTTATTTCTTTATCTTTTGCATTTAAATCTGCATATAATTGTTAGTTCATATTTGCTTCGGATCTGCTTGAAACCCTAACAAAGAATAAAGATTCTTTGAGCCAATTAGACACGTTATCTAAATATATAACCAGCAACCTAATAACATTGGACAAAATAAATGAGGATACATTTAAGGAAAGAATGATAAAAGAGAAATAAAAATTATTTATGGAAATAGTGAATAAAAACAAAGAGGAAATGGATACTCTTTTACCGGAACTCAGTGAAATCATTTTTGACTTCAAGAAATTGTACAAGGACACTTGCAAAATGGATGTATTAATAGAGGATCTTGACAAAGAAATTAAAAAAGAACAGGATAAGATTAATAATATTGTTGATCATCTGATTGGAACATCAGACTCATTTTTGGAATTAGAGAAGAAAATTGCAGAGCAGGAAGAGAAAATCAAGAAACTGGAAAATGAAAAACAAAGCAAAGGACTTAAAATGCAGACTTGGTCCAAGACTAGAGAATCTTATTTCTTTGAGAAAAGAAATATTTGAGGCTCTGGTTCCCGAACTAAAGACACCGAAAGAGAAAATGCACATACTCACCGGTACAGTGCAGAGGACTCAATAATCCATAAAAGATTGCAAAATATTCAGCAATGGAATAAATCTAGTTTTGACAGACATTTTTCAGATTGTAACCCACTGGTTATAAGAATCTAGGTAGGACTCCACTGATAGCAAATGACAACCTTTGTCATTGATGTCAAAGGGGGAGTAGAGGAATGAGAAAAATGGTTCATTTGCTCAGGGGGAGCACACAGTTTTGAGCATACAGTTTTGGTAAGACATTTTTGGCAAACTATTTTTGGATATCATTTTTGAACACTTTTTGATTTTTCTCATGAGTGTTGCCATCAATGCCAAAGGGGGAGATTGTTGGCAAATGCACACTCCAATGAGAAATTGTAGGTGATTGAAGGTTTTGTCATTGATGGCAACCTTGCAATCATATAATACCGGCAAGACAAATATACCGGCACTGGCAATGACAAACTCTACACCGGCATACAGAACACCGACAGTGAAAGGATGGATACCGACACTCTGGCTGACAAGAATTTTGTTGATAATATATTTTGTAATTAATTGTAAAATCATTGTAAGCCGACATGCCGAAGTTGTAATATGACTCATATATGTGGAGATCATAGAAGAAAATTTAGTAATAAGGTGATAGGCAAAATTATGCAGACCTAATATGTGAAATATAGGTTAAGGGTTTAGGTATGAAGTAGAGCTAAAACCGGTACTGGATCTGGCATAGCAGATGCTAATTTGAAGTAGTACAAGACATTGGATTTGTATAATCCATTTTTGTAAGTCAATGTGACTTCCTTTGTAATTAAGCATTGAGCTCTAGGCACTTGGCCTTCCTGCATGTGCAGACCCCTCTTGTAAAACAGTAATATTCCATTATTGGCTAGTAATTGAATATTGTGGGTCACAAATCCCACCGAGGTTTTTCCCACACCGGGTTTCCTCGTTAAACTAATGTGTTATAGTGTGCTTTTCATGTGGTTGTTATTATTCTTGTTTACTGCATTATTTTTGGTTTACCGATACATAGTATTGATATGCTTTACATGTTTTAAATCAAGTAAATTCACAAACTAGTTAGATACTGATTCACCCCCCCTGCTCTCAGTATCTTTGGGAATCCTAACATAGCCTACTGGTGTCATCCCTTGAGCACCCTAAGTGCTAAAAATTGTCAAAATTTGATGGGACCTAACTCAAAATCCGTGGCACATGCGAATGATCTGTTTGAACCTACGAGGCCATGAGAGGGGTCCCTACAAAATCCTATCTCAATTTTTCAAGTTTCCCTATAGTTTTATAGGGCAGCATTTTTTGGTTGGCAAAAAAATCGCCAGTCTCATTCAATTGAATGTTGTCGCGTGGCCAATTTCTCATTCTGCTCATCGTGATAACAAACCGTCATCTCCAACATGTCAAGCTAGGAATTATTACCCTATGCATGCTCCTATTTCCCCCCCCCACTCAGTCAAACACTCGGGGTCATACCCAACCGACGTCATTCCTTGAGCACCCTAAGTGCTAAAAATTGTCAAAGTTTGACGAGCCCTAACTCAAAATTTTTGGCACCTGCAAATGATTTGTTTGAACCTACAGGGCCAAAAGAGGGGTTCCTACAAAATCCTATCTCGGTTTTTCAATTTTCCCTACGGTTTTTTAGGGTAGCATTTTTTTGCTTGGCGAAAAAATTGTCAGTCTCATTCAATCAAATGTTGTCGTGTGGCCAATTTCTCGTTCTGCTCGTCGTGCTAACAAACCGTCAACTCCGACATGTCCAGTTATGCATTATTACCCTATGCATGCTCCTATTTTTCCCCCCAACTCGGTCGAATGCTCGGGGTCATACCCTACCGGTGTCGTCCCTTGAGCATCCTAAGTGCTAAAAATTGTCAAACTTTGATAGGCCCTAACTTGGAATCTGTGGCACCTGTGAACGATCCATTTGAACCTACGCTGTCATGAGAAGGGTCCCTACAAAATCCTATCTCGTTTTTTCAATTTTTCCTACGGTTTTATTAGGGCAACATTTTTTCAGTTGGCAAAAAAATCGTCAGTCTCATTCAATCGAATGTTGTCACGTGGCCAATTTCTCGTTCTGCTCATCGTGATAATGAACTGTCGACTCCGACATGTCCAGTTAGGCATTATTACCCTATGCATGCTCCTATTTTTCCCCCTCACTCAGTCGAACGCTCGAGGTCATACCCTACCGACGTCGTCCCTTGAGCACCCTAAGTGCTAAAAATTGTCAAACTTTGATGGGACCTAACTCGGAAACTGTGGCACCTGTGAACTATCCATTTGAACCTATGAGGCCACGAGAGGGGTCCCTACAAAATCCTATCTCAAAATTTGTGGCCCTAACTTGTTCAATGAAAATATAGATAAACAAGCATTACACTGTAGACACATAATGATCATCAATATTTCCATGTATTGTATACACATAATTACCATTACACTTGCATGTACCATCCATGAAGGGATATGCAAACATGATTTTTTTTCATTATCAATACAACTACACCAATGTACTCATGTACGGATACATTGTATATCATCAATGTAACTAAACCAATTTGCTCATGGACATTGTATATCATCATAACAAAGTTACATCAATTCACATCCATATACAAATACAACATCCCACTTCATCTGCATCAGACATCCTGATGTCCTAAGAGAAAAGCTTACGTACAACAATGCCTGCATATAAATGAAGACCAAAATAAGTAACATTTTTATGTGGAATGAATGTGCTACAAGAAATAAATTATAACACTTAATACAAATTAGTTTGTCAAATTATAAATAGATCATTTGAAACATTTTTAAGATGTACAAGATTGTATAATTACAAAACTTACCAGTTTCTCTGCAAAGTATACAAGCATAGCTTTGAAGAAAGATGCATGTTGATTAAATCCCTTCTCATTGCATTTCTCTGCATGGTTGAAGACGATGGTAGATATGGTCATTTCTAAATAGCAATACATTCAATTGACTTAATGTTTATGCATAAAATTTAATTTCATTAATGCACAAAGGAATATGTACCATCACCAAGAGAGGGTCTTGTCAACGGCAAATGATCTAGCATGAACCTGTATTTTTAAGAATTATTAGTCTACAAATAAAATGCATGGATGAACATAAAGGCTTTATGATAATTACTTCAATTGAAATGCATGATAATAAATGAAAAGGTGGGATTATATACCATAAAAATACGTCCCTTCAAATTATATCAATAGAACCCACTATGTTGACGCAAAAATAATAATGTGATATTGTTGTATATCATCAAAAAAGACCTACATGAGCATAAAGGTTTTGCGATAATTATATCATCAAAAATTGTCTATATGTAATGTGAACAAAAATAGCAATCTGGATTGAATTGTAGTACTGAGACTGTACCTCATTATGTGGTTGCAATGTATAGTTCTCTGCAAAATCAACCACTGATACAATAGTGCCAATCGGGAAAGAGTTCTTACACATCCTGAACTTTTGATCTAACCACTGAGACCTATGGGTGTGCCTTGCATACTTGTAGAAAAGATTTTCCTTAAAATCCAAAACAAAATCAGCAATACTCACTTCTCTTGAGACTAATTCGCATCTAGAACCTTCACCTCCACTCTTCAAAGTATATTTCATTGTCTCATATCTTTTTTTCTCAACATAATTGTTTCCAAACTCGTGTTCACTGCCCTCATGAAAACATGAAACAAACTTTGACAACCCACCACATTCTGAGCACTTCTCATTCAAACAATCATTTATATAGAAATAGCAGCCATCATCTCTAGGGCATAAAAATAGATCTTGCAAGTCTCTTGATGATTTCGGAAATAGCGTTGCACCACACTCTTGCAACATCTCATTAGTATGCATCATAGAACGAATATGACATAAAAGTTCATGGTACATTGAAAACTCCACATGGTACTTGGAACAACAAGTATTATGAATCTTAAGAGGAACACGATAAAAGGGCTTCAAAGATTCAAAGGCCCTTTGTGATATTTGCAAAGTTGGATGTACTTCACAAAAAAAAAATTTACAACATTGTTTGGCTTGATTCCAAGAAATGTTTGGGACGCAATGTGCGGTCTCGGTTGCTGATTCTTAATTTCAAAATGTCCTTTACATTGGGTGACACTCTAGAATTAGAGTGCCCAAATCATTGAATCTCCTCCTTCACATTGTCAATCAACTTTCTATCAACATGTGGAAGCCTCCCACCAAAAGCCCATGTATCTTGTTGAAGTGGATCGTCAAGTCTTTGTCTTCGTGCAAGTGCTCTATCCAAAGTTTTATGATTTATGTTAAAATCAACACAAGTTTGTCTCATTTGACAAGCCTTCCTCAATTGATGGATTACTAAGGAGGTTGTAATCACTCTTCAAGCGGCTCTCTTATCTCTTTCTTTGGTATTCTTTCCAATAGAATTGAGAGCGTCAAATAGATTTTTGGCAATTATAGAATTTCTCTCCATCTTCTTGTTCATATGAATGTTCAATTTGTTTAGAAATGGTCTCATCTTTATCATCTTTAGAAATTGAACAAAGAGTTGGCATTTCTCGATAAATGTCTTATTGCTAAAATTTTGGTCAAAAAGTTGTGTAGCCCACAACCGAACAGTTCTTGTTGACCTCTTGCCTTCAAGATTTACAATAATGTTCTCATCGATTTCAAGTAACCATTTTGGGGGTCTTGAAGGTCTTGGATTTGGAATTTGTCTTTCATCCATGAGAGGATCTTCATTTATAAAGAAATTAGGTATTACATATGGTTCACTTGGTTGAGCAATTCCACCTTCAATGTTAAATTTTTCCACATTTTCACCTCCAATGTCAAAATTTTCCACATGTTCACCTCCAATGTCAAAATTTTCCACATGTTGAGCATTTTCATTATCACTTTCAACATTTTCAAAATTTTCACTTTCAAAATCTACATTTTTGTTTTCAATAACTTGTGACACATTTTCAAATTCAATTTCCTCTTCACTTGAAGTAACATTAGCAATATTTAACATACCTTATCTTCTCCTCCTATGACCTTCTCTATCTCTTTCTCTATACACTTCAATTTGGTCACTTGAAAGTTTCCTTTTGCGTTTAGACTTTCGACGACTACTACTCCCCATTTACCTCAACAAAGATGCTCCTAAATGATTGACAATGTGAAATTTGACTTTAAGAATCTCTCAAACGCACAAATTTGTCTTAACTTGTCTGAAAACTCGTGATCATCGACAGAAAATAGAATATGCAGACTATGGGCCATTGGAATCCACAAAATGGCCCACAAGGCTCTTTTTTATTTACAAAAATCGGATATCCGATTGATATCCAATTTTATTACTTGTTTTAGAGAGAGAGAGAGAGAGAATATGTTGTCCTTAGGGGTCATATGGTGTTGTTAGGGGTCATACAACAACATACGACCCCTTATGACACCATATGGTGTCGTTAGGGGTCATAAGGTGTCCTAAGGGGTCATAGGACATAATATGACCCCTTAGGACACCATAGGACCCCTTAAGACACCAAATTGTGTCATAAGGGGTCCTATGGTGTCCATAGGGGCCATATGGTCTCCTACGACCACTTAGCACACCATGTGACCCCTTAAGACACCAAATTGTGTCGTTAGGGGTCATATGGTGTCCTAAGGGGTCGTAGGAAATAATATGACCCCTTAGGACACCATAGGACCCATAACGACCCAATATGGTGTCATAAGGGGTTGTATGTTGTCCTTAGGGGTCATATTGTGTCCTACGACCCCTTAGGACACAATATAACCCATAATGACACAATTTGGTGTCTTAAGAGGTCAGACGGTGTCCCATGACCCCTTATGACCCCTTAGGACACCATATGACCCCTAACGACACCATATGGTGTCATAAGAGGTCTTATGGTATCCATAGGGGTCATATGGTGTCCTAAGGGGTCATATTGTGTCCTACGACCCCTTAGGACACCATATGATCCCTAACGACACCATATGGTGTCATAAAGGGTCGTATGTTGTCCTTAGGGGTCATATGGTGTCTCATGACCCCTTAGGACACTGTATGAGCCATTAAGACACCAAATTGTGTTGTTATGGGTCATATTGTGTCATAAGGGGTCATGGGACACCATACGACACCTAAAGACAATATACAACCTCTTATGACACCATATTGGGTTGTTATGGGTCTTATAGTGTCCATAGGGGTCATATTGTGTCCTACGACACCATATGACCCCTTAAGACACCAAATTGTATCGTTATGGGTCGTATTGTGTCCTAAGGGGTCATGGGACACCATATGACTCCTAAAGACAACATACGACCTCTTATGACACCATATTGGGTCGTTATAGGTCCTATGGTGGCCATAGGGGTCATATTGTGTCCTACAATCCCTTATGACACCATATGACCCCTTACGACATCAAATTATATTGTTATGACACCATATGACCCCTTAGGACATCGTAGGACCCATAATGACCCAATATGGTGTCATAAGGGGTCGTATGTTGTCCTTAGGGGTCATATCATGTCCTAAGACCCCTTAGGACACCGTATGATGCCTAACGACACAATTTAGTGTCTTAAGGGATCATATGGTGTCCTAAGGGGTCGTAGGACACAATATGACCCCTATGGACACCATAGGACCCATAACGACCCAATATGGTGTCATACAAGGTCGTATATTGTCCTTAGGGGTCATATGGTGTCCTACAACCCCTTATGACACCATATGACCCCTAATGACACAATTTGGTGTCTTAAGGGATCATATGGTGTCCTAAGGGGTCGTAGGACACAATATGACCCCTATGGACACCATAGGACCCATATCGACCCAATATGGTGTCATCAAAGGACGCATGTTGTCCTTAGGGGTCATATGGTGTCCCATGACCCTTAAGCATAGAATATGGCCCATAACGACACAATTTGGTGTCTTAAGGGGTCATATGGTGTCCTAAGGGGTCCTAAAACACAATATGACCCCTTAGGAAACCATATGACCCCTAACGACACCATAAGGTGTCATAAGGGGTCGTATGTTGTCCTTAGGGTTCATATGGTGCTCCACGACCCCTTATGAGCCCTTAGGACACCATATGGTGTCATAAGGGGTCCTATGGTGTCCATAGGGGTCATATGGTGTCCTAGAACCCCTTAGGACACCATATGACCCCTTAAGACACCACATTGTGTCGTTAGGGGTCATATGGTTTCCTAAGGGGTCATAGGACACAATATGAACCCTTAGGACACCATATGACCCCTTAAGACACCAAATTGTATCATTAGGGGTCATATGTCGTCCTAAGGGGTCGTAGGACACATTATGACCCCTATGGACACTATAGGACCCATAATGACCTAATATGGTGTCATAAGAGGTCGTATATTGTCCTTAGGGGTCATATGGTGTCCTACGACCTCTTAGGACACCATATGACCCCTAACGACACAATTTGGTGTCTTAAGGGGTCATATGGTGTCCTAAGGGGTCATAGGACATAGTATGACCCCTATGGACACCATAGGACCCATAAAGATCCAATATGGTGTCATAAGAGGTCATATGTTGTCCTTAGGGGTTATATGGTGTCCCATGACACCTTAGGACACAATATGACCCATAATGACACAATTTGGTGTCTTACGAGGTCATATGGTGTCCTAAGGGGTCCTGGGACATAATATGACCCCTTAGGACACCATATGACCCCTAACAACACCATATGGTGTCATAAGGGGTCGTATGTTGTCCTTAGGGGTCATATGGTGTCCTATGACCCCTTATGACCCCTTAGGACACCATATGACCCCTAACGATACCATATGGTGTCATAAGGGGTTCTATAGTGTCCATAGGGGTCATATGGTGTCCTACGACCCCTTAGGACACCATATGACCCCTTAATTCACCCAATTGTGTCATTAGGGGTTATATGGTGTCCTAAGGGGTCGTAGGACACAATATGACCCCTCAGGAAACCATATGACCCCTTATGACACCATATGGTGTTGTTAGGAGTCGTATGGTGTCCTAAGGGGTCATATGGTGTCCTAAGGGGTCGTATGACATAATATGATCCCTTAGGACACCATAGGACCCATAACGACCCAATATGGTGTCATAAGGGATTGTATGGTGTCCTAAGGGTTCCTAAGGGGTCATGGGACACCATATGACCCCTAAAGACAACATATGACACCATATGGTGTCATTAGGGGTCATATGGTGTCCTAAGGGGTCATATTGTGTCCTACGACCCCTTAGGATACCATATGATCCCTTAAGACACCAAATTGTGTCGTTAGGGGTCATATGGTGTCCTAAGGGGTCATATTGTGTCCTACGACCCCTTAGGACACCATATGATCCCTTAAGACACCAAATTGTGTTGTTATGGGTCATATGGTGTCCTAAGGGGTCGTAGGACACTATATGACCCCTAAGGACAACATACAACCTCTTATGACACCATATTGGGTCATTATGGGTCCTATGGTGTCCATATGGGTCATATTGTGTAATACGACCCCTTAAGACACCATATGACCCCTTAAGACACAATATGGTGTCTTAAGGGGTCATAGGACAAAATATGACCCCTAAGGACAACATACGACCCCTTATGACACCATATTGGGTCGTTATGGGTCCTATGGTGTCCTAAGGGGTCATATTATGTCCTACGACCCCTTAGGACACCATATGACCCATAACGACACAAATTAGTGTCTTAAGGGGTCATATGGTGTCCTAAGGCATCATATTGTGTCCTACGACCCTTGAGGACACCATATGACCCCTAACGACACAATTTGGTTTCTTAAGGGGTCATATGGTGTCCTAAGGGGTCATAGGACACCATATGACCCATATGGACTCGTAGGAAACAATATGACCCCTAATGACACAATTTGGTTTCTTAAGGGGTCATATGGTGTCCTAAGGGGTCATAGGACACCATATGACCCATATGGACACCATAGGACCCCTTATGATACCATATGGGGTTGTTAGGGGTCATACGGTGTCTTAAGGGGTCATGGGACACCATATGAGCCCTTAAGACACCAAATTGTGTCGTTATGGGTCATATTGTGTCCTAAGGAGTCATGGGACAACATATGACCCCTAAGGACAACATACAACCCCTTATGACACCATATTGGGTCGTTATGGGTCCTATGGTGTCCTAAGGGGTCATATTATGTCCTACAACCCCTTAGGACACCATATGACCCCTTAAGACACCATATTGGGTTGTTATGGGTCCTATGGTGTCCTAAGGGGTCATATTGTGTCCTACGTCCCCTTAGGACACCATATGACTCCTTAAGACACCAAATTGTGTCATTATGGGTCATATTGTGTCCTAATGGGTCATATGACCCCTTTAAGACATCATATAACCCCTTAGGACACAATATGACCCCTTATGACACCATATTCGGTCACTATGGGTCTGATGGTGTCCTAAGGGGTCATATTGTGTCCTAGGACCCCTTAGGACACCATATGACCCATAACGACACAATTTGGTGTCTTAATCTCTCTCTTTCCCCCTCTCCCTTAGTCTCTCTCTCTCCCCCTCCCCTGATGTCTCTCTCTCTCCCCTAATCTCTCTCTCTCTCTCTCTCTCTCTCTCCCCTAATCTCTCTCTATCTCTCTCTCTCTCTCCCCTCCCTAATATCATATACTAATTTATTTATAAATTAATATATTAAAATATGATATATTAATATATTAATAAACAATAGATTAATTATGTGCAAATTTAGTTAGTGAATTTACTTATTAAAATTGGATATCCGATTTTATCGGATATCTGATTTCTGATTTTTGTTATAAAATTCTCAAATTTCAAATTTTGGCTCTGGAATGCTTTGGGATTTGGCTTGGAAGTGACAAGCCTGGAAAGTCAACTAAAAAAACGTGTTTTTCAATATTCCTTGATTTTCCAGACTTTACACTGGTGGTTGACGACTTTTTTTGTAGCCAAAATTGATAAAATGAAAAGGGTTTTTTAAGGACGTTCTCATATTTCCAACAATGTAAGGCTTGTCTTATTTATACTTTAATAAATAATTGGTATTTATTTTCTAATTGAATTCTGACAATAGTCGTGATTGATAGACTGATTGAAAAACATTTATAACTTTCAAACGGTATAACATTTTTTGAATCCGAAACATGCATCACATCCTATGCTTCGTCTACTATAGGGAAATATTAAAAATAAATAAATTTCATAAGGTTTTGACCAAGTTAAGGTGGTCAGACGTAAGAGTTTCTGAATTTCTGAAAAGCTATAGTAAAAAATTCATAAATGATTATTTATTTTATAAAAAATTATAAAAAAATATGTGTCACATTCGGACATGAGTCTAATACTTATTTTATAAATATTAAAAAAAAATATTATGATTTGATTGTGATTAGGGTGGTTAGACATACGTATACTTCTTATCTTTTTCTTGAAATTTTAGTACCACTGCATTCAAATTTGAAATTTTCATCAAATAGGATTTTTGTTTTCCAAAAAACAACTAGTAGCTTAGAAACTACATTCAATTTTCTATACATTCTCTTCTTACATATTTTAAAAATAATGTTCACAACTTATTCAAATTTTCATGTCAAGTAGCATAACTTTGATTTTCTGAAATTTCATTGCCACTTAAGGGCCTGTTTTGGCACACCATGATCCTGGTCGTACTGTATAGGAGCTTGCCTATCAAACCCCATGTCTATGTTCCCACCTCCACAACAGCTATACAGTATGACCAGGATCATGTTCTAAGTGTTATCACTGGTTAAAAATGGGCTTTTCTTTTCCCATGATTGGCTATGGTTTGTTGAATTTTTGAATAGGATGCAGTTTCAAATACTTCGGCTTTGTTCTAGACCTCAAGGGTTTAAGGGTTTTTGATTTTAGATCCTCTTGTGTTCGTTTTAAACCCTCTGGTTTCTAATCTTTCGTTACTTTATTCACTTAAGTAATGGGTCATGGGGTCGTAGGAAGTGTTCCCCCTTGTTGTTTACCTAGGCAGTTATGTTAATTAATCGAAAAATTTATGCCTTATATGTTTTTCTCCTAAAGTTGTCGGCCCAGTAACTAGTGCACATCTCGCGGGTGGATCCACGGCTTGCGTTATTTCGTTAGGCAAAGTTGTGCGTAATTTAAAACCAGCAAAGTTGCGAAAATGACATGGCATGCCACATAGACGGTCCAACTGGTTGATGATAGTGAGTAAAATGGCGGCACACGGCAGAAGTCACAATAGTCAGCGGGTCAGGATTAAAGGCTAAAAGGCGGGCCCCAAAGGTGAGTCAGGTCGCAGATAGGAGATGACCTAGCAGGTACAGCTGTCAATAATTTAATGGAGCCCAGTGGCTTTCTCTCAGCGTATAAAAAAGTGACAAGTCAACTCCGAAGGTGACTGGATGCCAGGTGTTCACAGTGAGTCAGCGGGCCCACCCCTCCCAAAAGCCTTTTCAGATGGTTAAATGCCGATCAACTTAAAAGATGATCCGACGGCCCGCGCTATTTCGCAAAGGTAAGATGCTTGTTCTTTATACCCCGTGAAATAGCGAGAGTGAATGAGAGCCGTCCACGTGTCATGATGGAGGACCTGGAGGATATAGCTATCAAGAGTTGTTGGGACCCCGTGGTTTTCTCTTAGCTTATAAAAAAGTGACAAGTCAGCTCCGAAGGTGACTGGACGCCAGGTGTTCACAGTGAGTCAGCGGGCCCACCCCTCCCGAAAGCCTTTTCAGACGGTTAAATGCCGATCAACTTAAAAGATGATCCGATGGCCCGCGCTATTTCGCAAAGGTAAGATGCTTGTTCTTTATACCCCGCGAAATAGCGAGAGTGAATGAGAGCCATCCACGTGTCCAGCGACACGTGGTCTAAGAAGAAAGTTGTGGGCCCACCAAGGTGGAACCAGTGGTATAAAAGAAAGACATGCGGCCAGTATCAAGTGGAATGCGAAGGAAATTTCAAGGCCAATGGTTGGGCACCACGTGGTATCATGTAGCCAATAGAAAAGTGGGACCCAGTGCAAAGCCAAAGCTGTTAGTTAATCTAACGCTCGATCAAGTTTCTTTTGATGGGACGGTCAGCGCTATTTCGCAGGATCAAGTTGCCCGATAGTTATGCTTCGCGAAGTTGTGAAAGAGCAAAATGAAACACTTGCAGGAACGTTGTGACCCGTTGGAGCGAAAAATATGAATTCTCTTATGAATTCAATTTTGAAGGGACGGCCGAAGCATGCGGAATCAATGTTGTAGTTAAGACCCTGAGTACAATATTTGATTTCCTATCAACCGGGTGAAGATATCTTTTAAAGAATTTTGCAGAAGAGCGGATGCAGAGTTATTTTCTTCAGGTACAGAGCAAGTTAGTTTAGTTGCAGAGCAAATTCCTTCAAGCAAAGAACAAGTTCTCTCATATTCTTGTGTAGCGATTCCTGTGTAGTGTTTTAGATAAGATAATTGATTTGTCGCAGAATTGTTTAAGAGTGGTATTCATTTCTTACGTTTTCAAAATGGCTCCTAAAAGAGAATTTTCTGGCAAAGTTAACTATTCAGAAAGGAGTGTCTGTGATTATTTTTTAGAATGGTTGACGTTGTCAACTAATCAGGTGTCAAAGGCAAAAGAATTAGTGCCTAGAGCTCCCCGTTTAAAGATAGGAGAAGGACTATATGACAAGGGTAATTGGTTGAGAGACCCACAGGTTGGACTGTCTGGGTTGGGGTTGTTTAAAGTTGGATTTGGAATGAGAAATTCTCCTGCCCCACAAAATAGTATCTGGGAATTAGATGTCGGGAAATTAGTAGTCCCAGGGGTATTTATGGACACAAATTTGCTGACCCAAATTGCGCTCAACTATGATCCAGTCACAAGAAGCATTCGGGATGTAAATGGGAAAACCCTTGTTGAGATTAATGCTGAAGAGTTCAGGACAGCTTTTGGGCTTAATGAGTTCACAAATTTTCTAGAACCTATAAATTTCACATCATTAGCCCAAATTTACGATGCACAGAGAAGTCATCTTAGGAATGGGCCTCTCAAGGAGTTTTTTGTGAAAATAGGAGGGTTAACAGTTGTAGGACATAACACACAAGAGCCCTTTTCATTAAGTATGTTCACTCTGAGGGCTAAAGGAATGTATTGGGCACTTTGCCAAGTTTTGGGAGAAGATGCTAAAGCAAATATGCCGAATCATTACTTGTTAATGATTGCTCAGATTTTGAATCCTTCTCTTGCAATTACATTTGATTATGCCTCTTTTATTGCTGATGCTATCCATGGAGGGTTAATAGGAATCAAGAATGGAAAGGTGAATAGGCCTTTCGGATGGTACTCACTCCTGATGCATCTTTTTCTCTTCAAAGGTGGTGATTACTTTGCCAGTGGACTGGACCTTGTTAAGGAGAAAGAAGGAGAAAAAATGCTGGTACAATTATGGAGTACTATTTTGTCATGGGATAGAGAGGATGCTAGTTTTTTGAAGTTTGATAAATATTTTGCATCCAAGATAAGGACTCTCCTCTGCTCTGAGAACCCAAGAATCCCCAAAGTTCTTCTGGAATTCATAAGACCAAAAGAATTCGCAGAGAACATAAAAATTATTCATAACTAGGGAGACATTTACTTGTATCCAGTCTCCACAGTTTTCAGAGTGTTTGGTTTCAGAGGCACCCAATTTTGCTACCTTACCAGGTCCCTCTTTTAAGTGGAATTGCAAAGATCCTTAGACAAATCGGGGGTTTGCAGGAGGCAGAGTTGACAAGTAGGGGTAAAGGGACTATTTTCCCTGCAGCTACCATAGCCCACCAATTCGTAATAACAAAGGGAGGCTGGAATTGCTTTGAGGATTTCCTCAAGCCTTATCATTTGTCCACTGCAGTGTCCAGGTGTGCTGATCCAGAAGACTTCTTCAACGGTATGTTTAGAAAGAAGGTAGCATGCAGAGGTAGGCCCCATCAATTCCAGTTTCCTGAAGACCTCATCAGAAATGAATTTGATCTAGATGAGCAGGAGCTAAGGAAAGAGAAGTGGGTGGCTTATAAGAAAGCCTTGGATTTTGTGCATCAGTTTGATGCCAGCTATGACCCATTGTCTAGCTTTTTCCCTCTGGAGGAGAAAATAAAGTTTTTGATTGTTTGCTTTGAAGATGTGATGCAAACCCTGAAGGAGAAGAGGGAAGATGTAATCAAAAGAAACCCTGAGAAGGCAAGAATGATCCTAAGTAGGTTATCTTCCAGCAAACCAATCCCTCCTAGTGATTATACACTGCATAAGAAATCCAGTTATAGTGTGCTGATGCCTACAACAGGGGAGCCCTCTACCTCCAAAGGAAAGAGGAAGATACAAGATGTCATTGACATCCAAGAAAGCCCAAAAAAGAAAAGGGTGGGGAAAGAAGTACAATTAGATACACCTTTGTATTCCCCATCCCAATCCCCTATCCATATAGGAAATGAGCAAGCAGCAGCTGAGCAACTCCTACAGTTAGGTAGTCTAGGGGAAATTGCCTACACTTATGATGAAGTGGAGGAAGGTATGCCAAAAGAACCCATTGCTACTGAAATGGATATCACTACCACTGAACTCAAAGGCCAGGAGTGGGATCCTGAGATAAAGCAGGCAAGTAATGCCTTCTTAGCTGATAACAATTTTGTCACATCAGAAGCATTTATGCAGTTTATATGGAAACATCACATAGATAAATATAATGCTAGATGTGAAAAGAGAAAGGCTGAGCAACCTAATAAAGATCTAGCACTGGTAGAAGAGGAAATAAAGCAAGAGATGATGGAAGAATTCAAAACCATCACCCCTGAGCAGGGAAGAGATATGGTAGCACAAGCTGGAGTGCTTATTTTACTGAATGGGATATAGCAGACGCCCTAGTACTAGATGTAGTAAGAAAAGAGACTAAACCCATGGAGGGGATTACTTTCAATAAGGATAATGCTGCACTCGTCATGTGGTCTCTCAAGAGAAATGAGAGTAAGAAAGGCAAAGACACCCCAGGGTCCAGTTACCTTGGTGGGATGATGGTGAAGAGAGTGTAGAGTACAGGGGTAGTGGAGGCTACTAGCACTGTGTTAGAGACTGCAAAATTTAGTGTTGCAGTAGCAGAGAAGGAAGCCAAAGAGAAAGAGGCCCTCCAAATCAAGTTGGAAATAGTTTTAAAGGCCTATAACAGTGCCAAGGAGGAGGTGAGAGGTAAGGATAGCATCATTGCCAAGCTGCAGAGCCAATTGACTGGACAATACCATCAAGGTGAGTCTTCAACACTGATGATCTCCTCTTCTCCTGCAAGACCTCCACCTACTAGCCCTATCATTGAGTTTCCACCATCTCCAGCACCCTCCAGCTCTCAAATGATTGAAATTACTCCTCAAGAATTAGAAAACTTGAAACAGGCTAAGGCCTTATATGCAAAGAAGTATGAGGAGAAAGTAAGGGCTACAATTTCCAGTTTTGCAGATACAATAAATGCCTCATTGCTCTACAACAATGTAGGTAAAATTATGGATATATGGAATGAGCTCAGGAGAGACAAGGCCATTTTGACACCTATTTTTGACAAATGGAGGCCTAGGGAGCAAGATTTGGAGTTTATGTGTGTATCATGCGATGAAGCAAGGGCCAATCCCATTATCAAATCCACTTCTAATGTTGCTAAAGTCTTATTACAATTAGCAGCAGAGGTGGATAATGTTGATAGGAAGGTTAATTTGTGCAAAAAGGAGTACACTGATCAAGTTTTTGAGTTGCTCCTAGGAGTTTTTGCTAGCCCGGATCAATTAAAAGATAAACAAATGTGGCTTAAGGAGATAGAAGCTAAATTTTCAGCAAGAGTTAAAGGAATTATTGATCTAGACAATGCTTCTTTCTTTTTTTTGACAATACAAGAGATAGAGAAAATTAAGTCACATTATGGCTTTCTCAATTCAGAAGTCAATAAAATGAGAAATTCTTGGAAAAGGTTGACTAAGACCAAGGATAAAGTGATTAATTTCTCATGGCCAATAGAAGAGGTATATGATGAGTGGACAATTAAATATGCCACCCATGATCCGGAACAGTTGGAGAGTGCCCTTGAAAAGGTAGAAGAGGTTGCAACCGAACAGCCTGTTGAAGAAACTGCAGAGGCCGAAAAGAGCTTGTAACTGTTTTTGCGAAAAGCTTGTAACCTCTTTATTTTAAAAGAAATGATTGTAACAAACTCTCCTCGAGAATTCCGAAGCTTTGTGCATCCATGTTGTTATAAATGGATACCAGGACTAGAGGAAAGGTGATCGCAAAAGAATTGTAAGAAAACGCTGCAGAAATTTATCTGAGCTTTTCCAAGTCTAATGGAGAATATTCAAAAACTTTTTGTAATATTTCTTGAAACTTAATATCAATATATAGACCATCGGTTTTGAGTGAAGCTTTGTGTTGTCTTCAAGTGTGTTTACAATTTGTTTATTGTTTTCATTCTGAATAATCCAGGGTTGTTCTGTTTGAATGGAATTGCAAAGCAATTTTAGTAGGAGTGTTCGTTAGCTTTTCTCTTTAGGAGGGAAATTAAAGATGCAGGGATCACTCATACCAGTAAAATATTTGGAAGAGACTTTGAATTTTGATGATCATAGCTTAATTTGGGATGCATGAATTCTTGTAGGTGTCAGGCATATACAAGGATTAATAGAAACCAAGCCAACGGGACACATAAAGATGTTTTGTTTGAGGAGTCTTATTTGAGTTTAGATGACTCTGTGACCTTGGATAAGGCACTGGTATTGATTGAAGTTGTTTATTGCATGTTTTGTTGATCGAAATGTTGAATTTAAGTATAATTTCCATTCTTTGTTTTCAGTTGATTTCAAGGTGAATAGATCCACTAGTTTTCTGGATTGGTTTGTAGTGGGTTTGTGTTTGAAAGTGTGAATTCAATTCACAAAGGTATACCCACCTGGGCTTTAAGTAAGTCCAAAGTGTAGAAGGTTCAATCAAGCCTTGTCATATGTTGTCTTGAGAATTTCCTTATCTTTAATGTCTCTTCTACACTGAGTTTAACCATATTATTTTAAGGATGTTAAAGGGAATCAGATTTTGAAGACAACACTAAGGATATCCCATATGGAGATTTGAGATCTTAGATTGCATCCATAGGCCTAGGATTTCATTTCTTGCATCACATTTCTGGTGAACCTGACATGATTCGAACATGAAACCTTCTAGTTCAATTCATGAATCTTACAAAATTTGATTGGCTTGCACTCTCACATCTAATTGCATTGCTAATTAGTTACATTTACCAAGATAATTATTGAGAAGAGGCATATTCATTTCATATTACTTGCATTAATTCATTGTATCTTCATGTATTACATAATGATAATTTCAAATATGTTGAACATGGAATTTTTTTCTTTCATAGAATCTTTGGTAGATGTTTCATATTGCACCTTTGATACTACTCCTATAAATGATGTTGAAATGGACCATGCTTGTCCCTCTCCCGATGTTCCCCTTATTCATGAGGATATTTTGATGCAAGAAGAGGATATCATTAATACTTTTCACAATGATATCTCTCTAGAGATGAAACATTGAGGAGTGATGATAATTCTTCTCCCAAAATTCACCTCCTTCATAAGGATACTTTGGTGCAAGAAGAACATGCTTTGAATATTGATAATCCAAATATCAACACATCTACGTACTTAGATTCATATTCTTCTCCTAGAGGCTACTTTAATCATCAAAACATTTTAATGCAAGAGGATTTTATCCATTTCCTTAATGACACGCCATCTAATATTACATTAACTAGAAAAGAAACATAAAATGATGAAAACACTTCCTCCCATCCAAACAATTGTGATGCTCATAAGAAAAAATTAATGAAAGAAAACTCCCTTACCTCCCAAATGGACATGAATAATGCTAATAAATATGTGCATCCTCCTACAAAGATAATTCCTTATAAATATATTCATTCTTTGAATACTTCAAAATATGCTTACACAATAAATTTTAATGACCTATTTATGAAGAAAGTCCTTCTTGTTGGAGTTGAATACACATTACAATTATATTGGTTTTGACATAATTTCTAAACAAGGATATAATGGACAAGGTCTTGGATGCATGGAACAAGGAATGTATTCCACACCTTATTATTATAGAGAAGGCATATGTTTCCTACTCCTCCCTTACCTTTATCATTTCCTTCATTACCTTATAACATACAAAACCACCTTCTCCCACATGAGAGAGGAGTTCTCCCTAAACCTTATCCCTTATCTAGAGAAGATAGAATCTTGTCCCATGAAACTCCTACAACACCATATGATCATTCTTCCACCTATAAAAATGTATAAGTCTCAACAAAATAAACTAGATTCTTTTTTGTTTACCATCATATGTATGGTCATATTATTGATGATTTTAGAACTTAGAAAAAAATGAAGTTAGAATACTAGTTCATGATGGTATCATTCCTATAACATATGATATTGACCTTTTTACTCATTCAGTCTCTCATATAATTGGATAACATTTGTGTCTATTGTGTTGCTCCTCACTCTACGACATTTGTAGTTTATCCCTTGGGGTTTCATTGTCATTCATGGTGTTACAAATTTTTACTTGGGTAGCAACATAATAACCTAATTACCCTTGACTATACACTAGGGGGTGTCAATAGTTTAGAAACATTTATCCCTAAGGATCTTGTTCCCTTGTTGAGATGTATCTTTCATAAAGATTTCATCCCTTAAATATAATTGTATGTCATTCATGAGGATTTCCTCCTTGCTTGGAGGTGTACAACATTGACTAGGATCTCTTCCTTAATTCCAAGTGAGTATCTTTTGAGAATGTCTCTTCCTTATTTTTGGATGTTAGATCATATCATAAAAAAATTATTTAAAAAACTCATATCAAAAGTGACATTAATGAGCAATATAACTAGTCTAGTCATAACATTTATGGATACTACATTACATCATTATAGATACTTGCATATTTTTTGGGTTTATATATTTTCTTATTATATATTTATAGAAGGAATTGATCTATTCAATAAGAAAGTTCTACATCTTCTCTCTTGACAGAATGGTTCCCCCAACATGCTTTTGAAAACAACAAACAAAGAAAAATACCAAAAAATGAGGTAATAACATGTAGGTGAAATAAATATATAAGTTGACTTATCCATAAATTCATAATAGCCACTAGAATTTTGAAAGATAAATTCATTTCATCAATCAAAGCACTCTTTTACTATGGTGAAACTTATTACACATTTGAAATTGTATCACTTGTCATTCTTGTTTGGCAAGACCTAGAACTATGAGAAAAGAAACACAATCTAAAGAAAAATGTTGAGTAAAGCCTAAGAATTACAATTATCTTATAACAATTGTTAAAGATCGCAATAGTACATTTAGTTTTGCAAATATACTCCAAAATGACATGTCTAATAAGATCAACACATACTTTATTATGTAGATCAAAACTAAAATAGCTTTTTTCCAATTCATCTTGTGACAAATGAAAAGTAAGAAAAATTATTAAGACATCATTCAACTATTTCTTGACAGATGAGCAATCCATGTTTTAGACATATATAGACTCACATGCCAAAAAGGTTATATTTATAAAGTGTAAGTTTGTCTAGTGATAGAGTGTCCTTAGACATAACCATAAGTGTGATTTTAACCCAAAAAAGGACATAATCATAATGTATGTTCAAGTCTATATAATGAAAACTCAGTATCATACTCTATGTTTTATTTATTCTATGCAATTTATGTCAATATACATGTATATTTGTTTTAAATATAAAAATACAATATTGAACTAAACCATTTCTAATCCTCTTGTCTATATTTATTAATTTAATCTTTATTTCTACTCATTATTTATTAATTTAATTATACATAAAATAACTTAGAAGTATGATTTATTTCCATATAGAATATCATTTAAAAGTACAAAAAAATTATTAAAAAACAAATTTTCTCAAAAATAAAACGTAATAATTGTTATCCCTATTTGTGTGCAAGCTACTAGAATAATTTATGAATATGCAACACACAAAATCTTACAGATTCTTTATCATTTTGGAATCTTACGAGATATGTTAATATTTCAATTATTTAAAAATTTATTTTTGACCATTTCTCTTAATATCTAAAAAAATTGAACGAGAGATTTACACAAGAATTCATTTAATTTTAATCATCAAACTATTGTTAAATTGGTTAAAGCATATGAGAACTTAAAAAAAAGGGTTTTTTTATTTTTAAATTTAAATATATTTATAAAAGAAAACTTATACTCAATTACAACACATAAATTCCAATATAATTATAATTATGAAAAATGTTTAACTAACATATCTATCTTTAGAAAACATAGGTAAAGTGCGCAAAAAGATATCATATTTGTTCATTATTCCACTTAAAAAATATTATATTTTAATATATATTTAAGAAAAATGTTAAAATGCTAGGAGAAGTGTACTAGTAGTTGTTATAGCTAACTTCGCACACCCATAGATCTTAAATGGTACATTAGATTTTGACAATTTTTTGTTATTGTTTTTGTATGCAATTTAACTGCTTATAACTATTATTTTAACTTTTAAATAATAACAACGCACGTTGTAAGATTCGTTAGGGAGACTATATCTCACCTCACTCTTTATTTTGTGTGAGAATTAAGAGACCCTTGTGAAGTGTTTAAATGGAGGAACGGAAGAGTGGCGGTGGGTAAAATGGAGTTTAGGAAGATAGACACGGAACCTTGTATGGTTGGTGTGGAAAGTTAGCTCTGAATGTGCAGCCAGATCAGGATTGCCGAATGTGACTTCAATGTTCCATATTTGCCCAAGTAAGTTTCCTGTCAGGCATTTTCTACGTCTAGAACATGACTTTATTTGACGAAGTAAGTTTCCTGTCAGGCCTTTTCTACGTGTAGCATTCAATGGCGTTTTAATATATGCATGGCATTTTAACATATGGAAGACCTCATATTGATCCACGTTTATAGTCATCGGTAATGAGTTTTTTCTGTCACTGTTTTGACTGTTTGTTTCGCGTCCACCATAATGGCACAGCAATTTGTGTTGTAAACAGTCGTTCTTTCAGAATCAATAGTGTATAACGATCAATAATCTGTGTGTTATTGATTCCGTAATACGGTTTTGAAGTCAGAATAGCTGGAGCTGTTCAATAGGGGAGGGGCTAATAATTGTACATGATCCAATAGTCATTATAATAATTGTGCTTATAATATCTAGTTTTATCACATATTTATACTAAATATTGTAAATGAATAATTTATATGTAAATACAAAAATTACCAAATGTTGGTCAAAATGGACCAATACTTGAACACAAGAGAACCTATAAATATTATATTGACAAGTTCTTTTATCATAGTGAAAAAAAATTATTCTTATGTGTACAACTATTGGGGTAGCAATGTATATGCATTGGAGTATTTCATATTAATAATTTGTCTTATCACAAATATAAAAGGTGAACACAATAAATACCTTGTTTTTCCATGAAATATGAAGGATTTTCCAAAGGTTTTAGTGTTCAACAACCGGTCTCTTTGCGTTCAATATAAGTTATATTTTATCTAATAATATGTTGTTTTTATAGCAACAAATATTTTTTTGTGTTCAGCGATTGGTCCTTTGGTGTTGGACATAAAAGTTAGAGATAACACACACTTATGATTACTAATAGGCATTTGGCCCATTTAAGTTGCCTATAAGTTATATTTTACATAAAAATACTAAATCATACTAAGTACAAATGATATTTTTTTATTCAACTACTAGGGATTTTTAGATTAAGTTTTGGTCAAATATTTTAAAAGTAATTTTTTGGACACTTTGCAATGCGTTATTTTGATGAGTTGCATAATGAGTCACATCTTCAAACCTTAGTTGTAGATAGTTAAGTGTCCATTTTACATTTCCAAAAAACTTAGAGATCTTATGATATTCCATGTGACGGATACATGTTGACGAAGTTAGCCCCCACGACTATTGGTCCCTCTCCCCTAGTTGTACACCCACTTGTACTTATAATATTTAGTCTTGCCACATATCAATATTATATAAACGAATATTTTTTTGTATTCAACTATTGGTCATTTGGTGTTGGATATAAAAGTTAGAGATAACATACATTCATGATTACTAATAGGCATTTGGTCCATTCAAGTTGCATTTAAGTTATAATTTACATAAAAATATGATATTATACTAATTACAAATGATATTTTTTTATTCAACTACTAGGGATTTTTCTATTAAGTTTTGGTTGAATCTTTAAAAATTTATTTTTTGGACACTTCACACTAGATGTGTTATTTTTAACAAGTTGCATGATGAGTCACGCCTTCAAACCTTAGTTGTAGATAGTTAAGTGCCCATTTTATATTTGTAAATAAAAATGGAGGTCTTACAATATTCCATGTGATAGCTATGTGTTAATGAAGTTAGCCCTCATGACTACTTGTCCCTCTCCCATAGCCATTTCGTGGCTGTATAGACATCTCCTTTTTTTAATGTGTTCCACATACCTCATAATATTGATTGGACCCCACACACTATTTTTTATTGCTTATAATTTGTCCAAATTTAGTAAAATGAAATATTTACTCTCTTTAAATGGATTGTTGCAAGTACTCGAATTGCTACTTGATTCAAACCTCGGATCTCTCGTTCACTGCCAATATATTTTTAATTGAATAAAAGTAGTAAATAATTATAATAATAAAAAGGATATACAGTAATATATTTATGCCGAAGCCATTCACTTATATGAAATGGACGATAGATCATTACACAAATCACCAATCAGCATTCACAAAAAGACCCGTAAGACAATTGCAATGTCTTCAATTGTTGATCAATTTTTGCTATTTTTATTCACGAATTTACATTTTTTTAAATGTGTCAAGTAAATACACGTGATTGATTGTTTTATGTTTTGTAACAATGATGTGTCATGTAACTTTTGCATCAAAAATCACATATCAACCCTTAACTGTAATTAATAACAATGTCCTCACAAAAAGAAAGCCCGAGATTAATTTTTGTGAATCATTCACTGTATGTTGTGTCAAACGACTTAGATTTGACCAACAAATCCCACTTTGACCATATGCCCTCCACCTACTTGCTACCAATTTCGCATACACATACCATATAAATAGAATATAATATTAAAATTCCAATTGTGTCTACTTTTATTAAATGTTGGAAGGAAAATAAATGAAAGAAGTATAAATTTAAATTATTCACGCACTCTCCTCTTTCAATTAATCACGTATTGACATATTAATGAATTTAATTTTTAATTAAAACTTTTTTAAAAATGTTGCTTTTTAAACCTGAAATTTTAGATTTCTTTTTAATTATAAGGTAAAATAAAAAAATACGATATAATATCTAATATAATATTACATATATTCAATAATATCTAATATAAATATATAAATAAATTTATATTATTATATTATTTATATATTGTATAGTTTAAATATAATATAATAAATAATACTATATATAATAGAATTAAATAACACATTCTTGTAAGGTTAAAAATAACATGAAATAAAACACAAGAAGGTGGTTAAAAGAAAGTAATTTGTGTCAATGAAGTCAAACATTGAAGATAGATAAAGGTGAAAGAAAAGGTGTAAGAGATATAAAGGGATCAAGTGAAATAAGAGATCAACTTTTGATAAACCATTTGATGCCAACAGTCCAAAATTGGCACATGTCTATGGAAAGCTACATTTGGGGCATAATTATTTTCATATAGACTCAATAATTCACCTTTGAGACATGTCAGTCAATAGGCCATGCACAAAAATTCACTCAATAGCCTCATAATTGACCTCATGCACTACCTCACAATATGCTAAAAATGATGAACTCGATGATTTCATTTTCATAATTATTTTATGGTTTATTTTTATATTTAATTTGTCTCATTTTAAGAGAAAAGAGGGAATCTATTGGACCAATCTTAAGCTAATTATATGATCAATTTTATTACTAGGGCTATCTTATAGACAAAGAGACAAAGACAGACAAAGAGGACAACATATAAAAAGGTTGAAATGTAAGTTGAGTAATTGTTCAACATTTATATCCATACTAACATTTGTAATCAATTCAACAAAATTATACAACTTTTTTTAAATGGATGTCTATAAAATTTTATTAAGAGTGCATTTTTTGTTATCTTGTTACATTTGACAATGTCTTTAAGAAATCCTTTTCTCACTTTATTGGTGCAACATATGGATTATCCTAAATGCATGCACATATATTTGGTTTGTGAAGGTAAGATATATGCAAAGAATCACAAGGAAAGACACTCTTAATATAATTCTAAATTTGAGTCACCTATCATAACTAATGTTGGGATGATTTAACTTGAAGAGTTTAATCAATCAATTTTCCTTGAAATCTATATACTTTTTATATATTTTGTGAGATGTTGTGGAATTAAATGGACATTGTTAGATTAAAAAGCTATTTAATTTGTGAGATTTTGTTAAGAAATGAATGATTTATAAGGTGTGAATAAATTAATCTCTTATCTACATCCTATTAAAGATTAACATGTAATAAAATTTATAATTTTAAAAATGCATTGCACTTGGTCTCAAACTACTAGAAGCGTGAGATGTCCCACACAATATTCCAACATTGTCATTTCCAATTTTTAGATCCCATCATCATAAGAAAATCATGCATCTACTTCATTTTCTTATTAATTGGATGTATTTCATATTGTAGAGAAAAAATCTGTTAGTATTATATGTAATTTCTTAAAGGTAAATTATTGAGTACTTAAGAAAATGATGTGTCAGAATGGTCATAGTTCCCCATGAACACATGTCATATTTTGATTGTTGAAAAACAAAGGCAATTAAAATTCAATACTCTTTTGTTGCTATCTCCTTCACTCTATATCTCTCCCTCTACCTCTCTATTTTTCCCTCTATAAATCTCGCCCTCTTCCTCTCTATCTCCATCTATATATCTATTTTCCTCTCTCCCCCTGTATCTGTAGACATGTCTCCCTCAATCTATCCACATATCTCTATTCCTCTCCATATTCCTAATGTCTATATCTATATCTATATATCTCTAATTTTTTATCTCTCCATATCTCTCTACACTAATATATCTCCCTCTCTCTCCCTCTCTCTCTACATATGACTTCTTATCTCTAGAAATTTATCTTTGTACATTTCCCTCGCTCCCCCTCTTTAAATATTTATATTTTACATCTCTATATATCCATCTATCCTCTTCCTATCCTCTTAATATTCTTCTCCTTATCCACCTCCTTCTACATCTCTATCTTCCTTTCTACCTCTATCTCCTTACCCCTCTCTCTATCTCTCCCTCTATTCAAAAGATAACAAGACCCTCTTGGAAATGGATCCTAATTATCTTCCTAATTCATGGGTTTTATTTTAGTTATGTTTGGATTCCTATAAGTGGATGTATAGTTGATTGAAGCTACTGATTCTTCATTGAGACCTTTCTTGAACAAAAAACATAATTTCCTAAATTAACTACCAATTGACAATTTTTACCTAATTAACCTTCTACAACTCCTCAACGTACCCATTGCACCACAAGGTGCAATTGCTTGTATATATATTTTTATTGAAGAATGCAAGAATAGAAAGATTGAGATGCTACTTTTTTTTACAATAAATTTCTTAAGATATAAATCTAGATGAAATATATTTCTTATTATGTTACAATTGAAATGTTCATATTGTACTATATTTCTTTATTAATACTAACTGATGCGTATATTCATCAAAATGTTGAAATACACTTAATTTTTTCTCCTAAAATTAGGAGCTCCACTCTCTTTTTTTCCCTTCTCGTATCATTTAGTACCTTATTCGATTCAAAAGTTTTATTCAAGATATCATTAAGTCTTCTTCATCTTGGACCTTGGTTGCATTTTCTTTCTTTTGACTCATTCTCACCGTAAGTTGATCAAATGATCTTAGGACTTCATTTGAACCTTATATATCCATGTTTTTGTTAATAACCACCATGAGGTCAATGTCTTTGAAATAAGTATTCATGTATTTTAATATTTCATTAACACTTTTCTCCCCATTGACTTCTCCTAGATATTTTGATTTTAATATTGTGTTAGTCGACTAGTCTAAATTACTCTACTTAAATCAAACCCTTATTATCATAAAATAATTGACCATAGAACTTCCAAGTTCAAACTTAGAAGTTTAATTGAAATATAAAAATACCTAAGGATTCACTCTTAATTTTCACTAACCACGCAAGTAAATCTGGGTGATGACGCGTACAGAATATAAGCTCATGGACACATATAAAACTAGTAAGTTGAATTTGTTTAATGCATATAGATGCCAATTTTAATCAATTCAAAGGAAGTTGTAGCATTAATCTTTTAATAAATCCATCGGCTGCTCTCACCAAATCAAGGACCTACTCTCACCACACTTCTTTATCAAATCAAGAAAATGTGCACATTGGTCAATATGAAATCTATCAAATATTCATAGGGCACCAAAATAAATTTTAGAATGTAGGTATTTATGTAATTCATGTTAGGATTTATCTTTAAAACATATAGTAGAACATAAATATAAGTCTATGGTTTCTTTTTTTTTTTCTCCAAGAAAAGAAAGGATATAGTTGTTGTATTAGAGTATTGGTTTTGGAAGATTTAGAGACAGGCAATTTTGTTTTCTTACACATCTATATGGTGTGGAGATAATTGTACTTGATTTAATTAACTATTGGTATAGTATTGTATTTTATATCAATTGTCATTGTAGCTATTTTTCTTGATTTAATAATATTATAATCTAAAATTATGTATATATTGGTTTCTATAATAATATTAGTATTTAATGCATTTATCACCTCTTAGTTCATTTAAATAACTAATATTACTCTAAGTCCATTGCTTTATCACAATTAAATTATTAAACAATACTTATTTGTTTAATTAATTTAGAATGATTCATTTTTCTGTATTATCTATAATTAAATCCATTTTAATAATTTAAATTATACCTCAAGATTTAATTATCTAATAAAAATAGTTAACTTAATAATTACTTATCAAGAGTTAATTATCGAATCCCTTGTCTCTTTGTGTTTGTGTTGATTTTGTGGGTATCATGTGTCACCTATTGCATGGTGGCATTCCATGGAAACATCTCATTATGTTGATGTGACACAACATCTATTCTCCTTAAAATGAAATGCGCCTAATGCATACCACTCTAAGGGCGGCTATCATGTCTGCATTTTTGCATATCTACATAATTTGCATCATATTTATCTTGGTATCTATTTATCTCGTGATCTTTTATCATATTTATTATCTTGTTGCCTTTGTGGGTGGAAAACCACTATCTCAATTGATCTCTATTATCGTATTGCCTTTTTGGAAGCCAAACCACTATCTCAATTGATCTTTATTATCTTATCACCTTCGTGTGAGCCAAACCACTATTTATTTAATCATTGATCACCCTATCATATGGCTATCTATGATAACACAACTTGCAACCCACACTAGCAAAATTTTTTTATCAATGATCACCATCTTGCTATCCCTATGCCTGATTGTATTGGTTTTGTATCAAATTTATTATTTTTTGGTTTGACATTTTTGTCTGCAACTAACATTTTATGATGAAATAACCTAGCAATATCTTGCAACGGTTCAAGTCTCTTCCCTAGGAGCAAGTTTAGGTGGCTAGATGATTATACTCCCCTGTTGTATCATGGTATGATAGTTTCAACTTTTATCTCTTTACTTTACCTTTCATCTCTTGATAACGATATGCTCGCTAAAGTGGGGGAAAAATGGAACATCATAAATTGCACCTTGTGCAATTCCACACTACATAAGCATCTCCTATTTATGCTAATTAGAGAATCCACTTCTAATTTTCTTTCTTAGCTTGCATTGTTACACTCTCCTATATCCTTTTTTGTTTCAACCTTGTTGACTGTCTAACTTGTGGACACATGTGTGCCATGGAGATGTCTACACATCATGCTAATGTCTAATGAAAATGCAATCTTGAGGTGGCCATTGGAGCATTACACTTGCTATTTTTAGTAGTTGTAATGCCTCTTGTAGTGTACACTGTGTCAATTTTTCTTTCGGATTGCATATGTTATCTTTTTGGGCTTCATTTCTCTCTCTAAATAATCTCTCTATTCATTCTCTCAAGCTCTCTAATTAATCTTTTTCTCTCTTGCATTCTAGAAACTCTCTTGGCTTCTTCATCTCTGGTTTTTACTTCGTGTTTGACACTCCATCACTAGTTCAGCTATATTTTAATCGCCATATCTTCATGCTTTGGAGGTTTTTGAGCTTCTTCTTTGCTCTAGCAAGCCCCATGCTTTCTGGGCATGGAAGGGGAGTTTCTTCACTCTTTTTGTTACATATCTATCATTTTATCTCCATAGCATATCATTTATCTTGTTCATTTATACCATGTTTATCATATTATCCATTAGATCTATCTTGGCTATTTGTGAAGGTGGAAACATCGAAATAGCGGTTTGACTATGGCATAACTCTAAACACATAGCCCCAACAGTTTTATCTTTCTATATTTTGTGCAAGTTATTTAAGAAGATTCACATTTGTTGGAGGCTTCATTTATCGACCAATTGTAAAAATCTTATTCTTTTCCCTTGCCACTATTTATTTATGGTTAGTTTAGTTTCTATTATCTATTTATTGCACTTAAAATCATAAAAACTTGTGTCATGTCATTCTATGTTTTCTAGTACAAAACTTCATACTCTATCCATATGGGACACTAGCATGTTGCACTATTTTTCATGACCCATACATGTGTCCTATGTAGAGAGCTAATGGAGGTCACTAGGAGATCTCTATGACTTGTACTTTTGGGTTCCATAATTAAAATATTATTATCTACTGGTGCTTGAGAGTTTCCACACTTTGTGCTTATCTTGAGTGGAGAGGTAGATTAAGTGAGTCGTTGAGATGTTGTCAAATGCCTTTCCAAGTGGTCTACTTTTTTCCACTTTACACTTATCAATCGCCTTCATAGTTTCATCCTTGAAATTGGGGAGTTGTCTAGGGAGAGATTTAAAGTTTCTTTATTTTTGGAACCCTTTTTAGGTAAAGGTTCTAAAATCTCCTTTAAATCTAACTGGTCTAGAGAACTAATGTGGAAAGAGGCAAGCTAACCAGTAGTTAGAGATGAAATTTCTAGACAAAATACCAATAATCTCTACAAAACAAATTGATAACAATCTCTATAAAATTGACAATAATCTTTGCAAAACAAATACTGTAAAACTTGCATTCTCCAATGTCTCCTACATGTGGAGAAAGTACAATTATATAAGCATATAATATGCCATGTTTGGGTGAGTTAGAATATCTTCCGAATCTCACGTGAATAAAAAAACAAAAACCAATTAACAAATAAAATAACAAAATACTAACTTATGCTAACCTCCTATCAACTAGGAACTAACATATTACTTTTTACTTTTTACTTTATATTTTTGACATTTACATAGGATAAAACTAATAAAAACAATACTATGCTAATAACTTATATATATCCTATGCATACCCTATGAATCCTCATCAAGGACCTTGTAGGTTCTTTTTTCTAGCTTCATTCATCTTATTTCTAATTTTGTCCAAAGGCAATGCTTAGGAATTCTTTGCTTGTCTAGTATTGGTATTGGGAAAAGAATTAAACACAAGTTTAGTAGCTTTTGGTACCTCTACATCATCTGTAGTCTTTGGAACATTAGATTTAGGGTTTTGATCTGTTTAATTCTCTTTAGCATTCACACTAACGCGAGGAAAGTCCTATAAAATGGGCATAGTAGAGTCATCAATGGAGATTTCTATATTTTTTTGGTTCTAAATATTGGGTTTAACAAGGTCCTTATTTTAAAATTAGGGTAGTTCTTCTTTTAGTTCCCTTCTTTCTTACAGAGGAAGAATGAATTTAGAACCCTAAAAGGTCAATTTTGCAAGTCAAGAGATTACCTTTAAGGTCAATTCCAATTTGTTTCATAATGCTCATACCAAGAGAAAGGGTAACTAATAACCTTGCATCCATATGTCATAAGGTACTTTTTTTTCCGTCAACTTGGAGCATTATGCTCGTTGAGGCAAGGAAATGAGGGATAAAAGCCCACAATTGAGTTTGAACATCTTTCACAATAAGCCATCTAGGAACAAAGATAGTTAAATTTTTTTTGTTTAAAATATCAGGGGACAATTTCACTACCCTAAAGTTAGTATTTCCCACATTCCAAAACTACTTTACTAGAGCACATTCTTTCATAGCATGGTTTTTAAAGAGGATGAAAAGCTCTTTTTGAATCATGCAAGAGAAAGAAATATAAATCCCCAAAAAATTTCAACAAACCCTCGAGAGTCATTCATTAGGAAACTTATGACTAGGCATCTTATTATTATCTAAGGCAACAAAAACAAAATTGCAATATTTTTTAGTCTTTATTCTTTTTTATTCAATGCGTCAAACATATCACCATTCAAAACCACAACCAAGGAATGATGGCCTAAGGAGGAGAACTTATCTTTCTCACCTTTGGCTTCTACACTTCCATCAAGCACTCCATCACTACTGATATCAAATTTTGTTGAGTTTGGAACCCTCTTTGTATTCTCTCTAGAAACCACCTCTTTGAAAGTTTTACTACTTGCAATACCAATATCCTTTGCAAAACCACCACTTTGTTCCTTGATATTAGACTCTTTGTTTTAATTATCCTATGCAATTTACATCAATATATGTATAAGTCTTTTATATAAAAAATGAAAAATTAAACTAAACCATTTCTAATCCTCTTATCTATATTTTTATTAATTTAATCTTCTTCTTTTTTCTACTCATTATTTAATATTTAAATTACACACAAAATAACTTAGAAATATGAATTATTTTCATGTAGAGTATCATTTAAAAGTTAATAAAGTCTTTTAAAAAAATTAATAATTGTTACTCCTATCTATGTAGAAGATATGTTGCTAAAACAATTTATGTATATGGAGCACACAAAATCTTATAGATTCTTTAACATTTTGAAATCTTACTAAATATGATCGTTGTTAATATTTAAATTATTAACATCAAGCTAAAGTTAAATTTGTTAAAACACATGAAAGCTTTTAAAAAAATATAACTTATTTTAAGAATAAATTATATTAATAATTGAAAATTTATATTCACTTATGGTACAAAATAATTACAATTATATTTTTATAGAGAAAAGGAGATTCTCCTGAGAGAAATTTTGCACTTCCTAAAGAGTTTAAGAAAAACATATTAAGAACATATTTAATCTGATGAAAAGAAAATATTATGCCTGATCATTGTAAATTACCTGAAAAAATTGCTTAGATTTATAGGTATATCTAAGGCATAGATTCCCAGAACAAAACATTCCAGTTGCCATCATTATCTCAAACAATGTGATCATATAAAATCAGTATTTTTAAGACTAAACTAAATAGACATTCTGCGGAAGTATTGTGAAATAAACGTTATATGGACATATACATCATACAGATAACAATACAGCTAACTAACCATACCTTTGTGACAGTCCAGTACCATTTAAACTCTTACTTCTGCGCGAAACAAGCAGCGGCCATGGCCATGGACTTGTACGAACTCCCTCCTTCCATCAACGCAAGCTTTGCCTTTTCCTTCACTACACGCACATTCTCCCTTGCTTTAATCCCCTCTTCTCCTTCCATCAGTGCCCTCACTACTCTTTCCACTTCCGCTCTCGGTACAAACACATCTCTTTCCATCTTCACATCTATGGCAACCTTGTCGTGGTTAACCAGCATAATTCTGTTAAACTTTTGTTCAGCAAACAGAGGCCAGCAGATCATGGGAACCCCATTCGAAATGCTTTCTAGTGTAGAGTTCCAACCGGAGTGAGAAAGGAAGCCTCCAATGGACGGGTGAGAGAGAATCGCAACTTGAGGAGCCCAATTGGGAACCACAAGCCCTCTGTCTCTGGTTCGACTCAGGAAACCATTGGGTAAAAGCTCTGAAAGGTTCGTATCCTGGTTGGGATTGAAGGTGAGAAACTTATTCTCTCCACGCACCACCCACAGAAACCGACGACCGCTTGTTTCCAGTCCATGCGCTACTTCTGCATTCTGCTCCCTCGACAGGAAACCCCCGCTTCCAAAGGAAACATACACAACAGTGGAGGGAGGTTGTCGATCTAACCACTCCAGGCATTCGTGTGTCTCGTGACTCTCCGATATGACGGGACCGATTGAATAGATTGAGGGCACTCGGGAAGAGCTGAGAACTTTACCTTCTTCGAGGGCTTCTAAAGCTTCTTTTTCCAGGTCCTCGAAAGTATTTATCAGAATCCCAGCAGCTTCTGGAAGGCGAGAGCAATGGTGGACAAAGCAGTGAAAAGCTTGATCAGATCTGTCTTTGATTGGCTCGGGCAGATCCCTTGCAGAAAATAGTGGAACCCCTGGTACGTTGATCGGATACTCTTCCTCGTCTTTAAACGACACGTCTTGCTCTAAAGCCAATTTGGGAAAGCTTAACAAAAGAGAAAGCATACGCGCACCGGACGTGAAGAATAAGTAAGTGGGTATGCTTAGCTTGGCTGCAACATCGAAAGTGGCGCTGCAGAAGAAATCTGTAACAAAGGCAGAGATGGGCAAAGAGGAACTAAGCAAGGAGTGGAGAATATCCCCAACATGTGGTGCAGCTTTCTCCATGTACTTTGATATGCGAGTTTCGATCTTCATATGCTGGTCGTGCTCGTCGTGGAAATCCACGTCGGGAAGCTCTGTAAAGTGGATGTCAAGGCCGGAAGATGCCAAGTAATGGGCGTATGTGACTTGCTTGTCTGGCTGCATCCACTTGCTCGTTATTACAGTTGCAGAAAAGCCGTGGTTAAGACAGAGCCGCTTTGCGAATTGAGCTATTGGGACGAAATGGCCGACTCCTACGCATGGGAAAATGGCGACATGAGGTTTTCTACTGTTACTTTGCACTTCCATTGTGCATACTGTATCTCACTCTCACCCTTTCTTTTGTGGGAGGATTAAAAAACCCTTGTGAACTGTTTAAATAGCTAGCGGAATGGAGGAACAGAATACTGCCGATTAGGAGACTAACAGTTGGTAAAATGGAGTTTAGGAAGACGTGGATTCAGGTGAACCACGAATGGTTGGTGTGGAACATTGGCTCAGAATGTGCAGCCAGAATAGGATTGCCGAATGTGACTCAAAAGCTTTTTTATTATGAAGATCGGATATGCCAAATCTTCGACTGTAGTCTACAATATCTTCTCGGTTCCTGTGATTATTAATTTTTAATAGCTGCCCAAGTAAATCAAATAGCTTTCCACGGTACAGTGCATTGAAGTGTCTAAAATGTCAAAAGCACGAGCTATCCAGAATTATAATCCGCGCCGCCTTCCAATCCTTCCATCCAATCCCATGCAATGCCACCCAACGGCCACGTACGCCTGGAGGTTCGGTGGTATTATCGTTAAAATTTTAAATTAACAAATGGTTATTTAATTAAATTTTTTTTACATTTTTCGCCGAAAGCGTGTTTGAAATGACCGACCGATTGTTAACACATGAGGAAGAAAGTAAGACGATTCAATCAATCCTAATCTGCGTATTTTCTCTCTCCTCCTGTATATTTGTACAGCGTAACTCTTTTGACTGTTTTTCCGCTTGTTTTGGTTTTCAAAAAGAATCCACTTGCATTTTTTATTTTTCCTCCCTTTTTCAATTTTTGTGATGTCTATTTTTCAATGAAGATAGATGTACAAGTTATGTAGGTCTTATAATTTTATGAATCTCATTATTGATTGACATTATTAATATTTGTAACAAGTTTATTAAGAGATGTCAACATTGTGAACAAGGAATTGGACTAACTGGTTTGACAACCTTAATATCTTTCCATGTGGACTCTTGCTCCTTTCTCTTCCCTTGCCTCTTTGATATTTTATGTTTGTAATGTAGGCCTTTGCTCTCTTCTTCTTGATGATAGATTATTAAGTGTGATAATAATTTAATATTATTATAATTGATAAGATTGTATCGAGACATTTTAGATCACACTTAGTAATTGTAAACGTATAAAAATGACCATATTCCTAAATGAATATTTTATGTTCATTTCTCTATTTGATTAAATCCAATTTAATTGAATTATCCACATTCCTCTATTTAATTAAGTAAATTACTCAATTTATTTAAATTAAATTCACTATACCCATTTAATGAATAAATCATTTTATTCAATAAAACCCCCCTATCCACTTTTAATTAAATTCAAATTTAATTAAATAGTTATCCTAAAATTGAATAAATCTAATTTATTTAATTTCCCCAAATTGCAACCAAATTGAATTAAATTACTTTATTTCAATTAAATCCTATTATCCCACCTCCCACTTGCCTTCCCAAACCCCTTTCTAATCCCTTCTAGAATCTTCTAATCACTTCTAATTAACCTAACCCCTCCTCTAAACTTTGTCACATCCCTAAGCAAAGGGAAGTCACTTCTCAAACCCTCAAAGTCTTTGATAACCATTAAAGGCTTTCAACCTTCAACCACTAAATTCCTCAAAGTCTTTGATAACCATTAAAGGCTTTCAACCTTCAACCACTAAATTCCTCAAAGTCTTTGATAACCATTGAAGGCTTTCAAACTTCAACCACTTAATCCCCAAAGTCTCCAATAACCATTAATGGTTAACTCAAACCCTCCCACATGGTTAAAACATTTGTTTTGACTCAACCTCCACCCAACCCAAAGGTCTCATCAGGCCATTAATGCTTTGACCATGATTATCTCTTAATCATTTGCACAAAGGTTTATCCTTGGATTAACTCTTAATCTAGTGGGTAATCTTAATTTAGACTTGACCCTTAGCCTCTAGATAACCATGAGGTCTTCTCAGGCCTTTAATGCCTCCAACCCCTTCTCTCAACCCAATCCTATGTTGACACTTGTCACCATTTCATTGGTGTCAATTGTGCACATGGATCCCCAACTTTCAAACTCAACCCTTGATTAAACCATTCAATCCTGGCCATCCATTGCCCTATTTTTGCTATAAATAGAGCTCTCATTCCTCCATTTTCATATATAGAATCCTCTAAATTTGAAGCATTACACTTATGCTCAAATTCTTTCAAGCTTTCATATCATTTTATGCTCATCATTTAGCTTCTCTTTTAACAGGAATTAGACTAAATATGCATGTTCAGAGTACTTTCTTTATCATTTTAGCTCAATCATAGACTAAATATATTATGTTAGGATAGTATTCATACTAACCTTGTCATCTTATCATCTAGTTTATTGCATTTCTAGAATCCGGCATAGCTTAGAATACATCTCATTCTAAAATCAATCAAAGCATCCCTCGTTCTCGCATTTGCCATCCCTAAACCATTTTGCTCAGTGATCTGAGAGCAAAAACATTGGTTTGAGGGACATTGTGAGATAGAGAACCATGGGACCCACCTTGGGAAGCTGAGTAATACATCATTACTCCATAGCTTGCACCAAGAAGTCCTGTGTGTGTGTGTGGACTAGTTTCTAACAATATTTTCACATATTTAGTTTTATCAGCCCCCTTTTCCCGCATACAGTAATCTATCACCAAGAAGAGGAGAGTGAAGGATTACATTACAATTAGAATTGATAGGATTGCATCTAAACATGGAAAAACACAGTTTATGGTGACAATTCAAAATCATTGAAATACTAAATTGGGTGGGGGTAAATTCAAATAGTATAATAAAATATAGGATCGCTATGCAGGTTAGATCCATCCATACAAGTTGTATGTTATTTCTTGATTAAAATGTAACATGCATCATTATATTTATTCTATTTTCAAATTATTTTCTATTGTTTTTTAATTCATCTTGTAAATAATATTTAATTTTTAAAATTTATTATAATATATAATTTTTAAAATAATTTTAAATATAATTGTGGATATGAAAAATTGATTTGATATGAAATTTGATATGGTCGAAGGTTCAAGCCCTCCTTCTAGCACCAGAAATGTATGCAGAAAAAGCGGTTCAATGAAACTTAAATTGTGAAAATATTCAAAGACTTGCCCACACACCCATGGGACTCTTGGTGCAAGTTATGGAGCCATGAGGAATAGCTCAACTTCCCAAGGAGTGTTCCATGGTTCTCTATCTCACAAGGTCCCTCAAGCCAATGCCTTTTCTCTTAGATCACTGAGCAAAGTGACTTAGGGATGACAAATGCAAGAACGAGGGATGCTTTAGATCAAATTTAGTATGAATGCATCGTATTTATGCATGATTTTAACAAATGAACTAAACTAGATGATAAGATGACAAGGTTAGTAAAAATACTACCCTAACATGATATACTAGTTATATGATTTAATCTAAGATGATAGAAATACTCTAAAATGATTATTAGATTTATTTTAATTCAAAGAGAGGCTAAATGCTTGCTAAAATTGAGTATAAGTATGATGCTAAATACTTGGATTGTTTTGAAGAAGGAATGGGCTCTATTTATAGGGAAAATAGGGCAATGGATGGTCAAGGTTGGATGAGCTTATCAAGGGTCGGGATTGAAAGTTATCAATCCATGTTTACAATTCTCACCAATGAAATGGTGACAATTGTCAACAAGAGACTGGTTGAGAGGAGATGTAAGAAACATTAAATGCTTGAGAAGACCTCATGGTTACCTTAGAAGGTAAGGGTTAAGGTTAGGTTAAGATTATCCATTGGACAAAGCTTTTACCCAAAGGATAAACTCTTGCGCAAAGGTTAAAGGGGTAACCAAGGGTAAAGCCATGAGTGCTTGATGAGACCCCTAGGTTAGATGAAGGTTGAGTTAGGCAAAAAGTCTCTAACCATGCAAGAGGGTTGAGTTAACCATTAATGGTTTGGAAGATTTTCAAGGTTAACTTGTTGAAGACATAAAGCCTTTAATGGTTTTCAAAGACTTTGAGGGTTTGAGAAGTGACTTCCCTTTGCTTAGGGATGTGACAATATTTAGGAGATGGGTTAGGCTAATTTAGAAGTGATTAGAAGAATCTAGAAGGGGGTTTAGAGAGGCAAGTGGAAGATGTAGGATTTTGCAAGTGGGTGGAGGGGAATTTAATTAAAATAAAATTAATTTATTTCAATTGTGGTTGCAACTTGCATTTGTAGGATTTTGCAAGTGGGGGGATTTTTAAATAAAATTAGATTTATTTAAATACAAATGAGATTTTAATTAAATGTAGATTTAATTAAAATGGGAAAGGGGATAAATTGATATTTTTAATTAAATGTGAATTTAATTAAAATGGCTTAGATAGAAGAAGGGTATATTAATTAAATCTTAAATTAATGAATAGGAAGAATTAAGAATAATTAAATGAATAAAATTCACTTAATTCATTGTGCAACTTTTAGGTGTCTACAATAATATTATAAAATAGATTACATATAATATAAAATATGTTAGATCTAGGTATTTCTTAGTATAAATATTATTTATTTGATTACATTATTAAACATAAATATAATATAATACACAACTAATATAATATAATTTTTACATACAATATTAATTAAAATGTTTATCTCTCTCGCTCATTTAGAATTCATCTTTGAGCATTTACTACATAAGAGTTACTTCTTTGTGGGGTGATCCATTATCTTTCTCTTTCTTTCTTATGTGGGGATATTTGATTGTATATCTGTGATTGACGCAGTCCCTGGGTTATCATGTTGATTCCTCTTGTCAACTTGTACATCTTTATTTTTAAGATTTTTCTCTTATGTAGATTGTTTTTTTTTCCCTCTCTATTACAAACGTAGCATGGTCTTGTTAGTAATGGAGCTTAATTATCTTTTTGATTTAGAGGTTTTGTTTCACTTGTGTTTGCATCCCTATAAATGGATGCATAGTTGATTTAAAGCTATCACTTTTCCATTCAAGTCTTTGTTGCACAAACAAAATTTACATAAATTTATGCTAAATATAGACCAATTTTTTTTGAATTGACCTTTGACATCTCTTTGATATACTCATTGCACACCCAAATGCAATTGCTAGTTTTTATTACACCGAAAGTGTCCCTTATATGAAATAAACAACCTTCTTTTAATCATCAACAGATGAGAATTCTCTACAATGCAAGATAATTGATACGATTGTAGTATCATGATATCATGCCAAGTTTAAATTTCATTCCCACCCAATCCATCAAAATTGCACCTAAAACTATCTTCCATTTGTACAGATAATTTTTAAAAAAGAGTGTTCTTGGACACCCAATATTGGATAGGAAGATAAGTTTCACATAAACAAATTGTGAGGGTAACAAACTCTCATTGTGTTCAGCCCAAAAATAAATTGTGGAAGACATATAAATTTGCTAATGATTGTTTGTCAATTAAATAGTTAATGCCAAAATCTCTACTGGAACTCTACTGGATTTTGACGGTCGATGTTTTGGGGTATGTCTTTTTATAGATTATGTGGATTCTTTATTTTGGAGTTCTACACAATGTAACTTTTCTTTCTTGAAATATATAAGTATTAATTTTTATCTAGATTAGAATGTTGGCATATGCACACTCCAATGAGACATTATAGGTGATTGAAGGTTTTGTCATTGATGGCAACCTTACAATCCTATGACACCGGCAAGGCAATCCACTGGCACTAGCAAGATCAGACTCTACACCGGCACTCAGACCACCGGCACCGGCACCGGGAGTGAAAGGAAGCATACCGGCACAGAGGCCGACAAGATTTTTGTTGTAATATATTTTGTTTATTATTGTAAAATCATTATAAGCCAACTTGGTGACATTGTAAAATGACTCATATATATAAGAGATTATTGTAGAACATTTAGGTATGGATGGCAGAATGTAATTAGGCGAAATAAGGCAGACCTATTATGCGAATTATAGGTTAAGGGTTTATGTAAGAAGTAGAGCAGAAACCGGTACTAGATCTGGCATTATAGATGCTATTTTGAAGCAGTACAAGACACCGGATTTATATAATCCATTTTGTAAGTCAGTGAGACTTCCTATTTTGTATTTGAGCAGTGAGCTCTAGGCACTTGGCCTTCCTGCATGTGCAGGCCCCTCTTGTAGCAGTAATATTCTCTTATTGGCTAGTAAGTGAATATTGTGGATCACAAATCCCACCGAGGGTTTTCCCACACTGGGTTTCCTCGTTAAAATATTGTGTTATGGTGTGTTTTTCATGTGGTTGTTTTTATCTCTGTTTATTGCATTACTTCTTGCTTACCGGTACACAGTTTTAATATGTTCTACATGTTTTAAGTTAAGAAAATCTTATTACCGGTTAAATACTGATTCACCCCCCCCCCCCCCCCCCCTCTCAGTATATGTGGGAATCCTAACAATTGGTATCAGAGCTTGGTCCTCTATTTTCAAAAGCCTAACATCTTGAGGAAGATCTTAACACTGGTAGAGATGGAAAATCTGATGAAGCAACTAGAAGCAGCTCTCTCAAACTATGATACAGAAAAATTGAAAAATATCAAACTTGAAGATGATCTAAAGGTAGCTCAGGATATCATTCAAGAACTTCAAGATAATTTTACCATTGCAAGAAATAAGAGAAGAGAACTATGTGAAAAAATGCAAAATGAGAATGATGAAAAGGAAACTCTTAATGATATGATAAACAAGATGAAACAAGAGAATATGACAATGAAGAATGAGATGCAAGATATGACCATGGGATTCTATAAGGAAATTGAAGATAGAAAGAAGAATGAAGACGAGTTGACTAGAAGATTAAGTGATGCAGCAAATGAGAACACAAGACTTAGCTATGAAAATGATTTGTTGAAGACAAATCTGATGCATACACAGAATGACTCCAATGAACTGATGAGGTAGAAAGAGATCTTAGAAAGAGAACTGGATATTGCAAATCAGCACAAAGAAAAATTCAAGAAAAGCTCAGAAGAACTTGGTGACTTATTGAAAATTCAAAAACCTAATGGTGACACTTGTGGAATTGGCTTTGAAGTTGGAGAAAGCTCCGGTACTGCAAACACACAGGATCATAGAAAACCAGTAAGACAACCTACTGCTTATAAATTCAATGGAAAATGCTTTAACTGTAATAAGTATGGTCATAGAGAGAATCAATGCAAATCTAGAAATTATCAGAATATCAACACACCCACCGGTCAATGTTCAAAATGCAACAAAGTTGGTCATAACTCTGAAAATTGTAGAATGAATGTGAGATGTTATGTTTGTGGAAGATTTAGACACTTATCTAATCAATGTAGAACACAAACCAGCATAGGTTATGGAAAGGCTATTCAAAAAAATAATGTGACTTGTTATGCATGTAACAAGATTGGGCATATTGCAAAATTTTGTAGAAGTAAGGCATCACCGACAGACAACAAAAGTTCTAGTTTGAAAGGAAAAGAAAAATTTGAAGAGGTTAAGCAAGAATTCTCAAAACAATGGATTAGAAAGTCAAACCTAAATGGTGTTGGAAATACTCCTCCATTGGTAGAACCAAGCAACACTCCACCAGCAGAACAAAGTAGTACTCCACCGGCAGGAGACTCTTCATCAAATTGAAGAAAATTTCTTTGAGGGTTTGGCAATCAAATGAGACATATGCTATTATTCCCTCGGTTGATGGTGAGAAGTTGAAATTACTTCTATATCGGCAGACAAAGTTAAGTGATTACTTAACCGACATGCATTAAATGTGGTAGATGGCAAATTAACATTATAAATTAGTGCTTTTGGCTCCATTTTACTTCACCAAGATTTCAAACATTCAAAGAACGTGAAATTTCCAGAGCTAAGGCATTTCAAGCAAAGAGGCAAAGCATTTCAACAATAAATATTTCCTAAGGTAGAGAGAGGTATTTATAAACATGGCATCTTCTTCTATACTTGAATTCATAGCTAACCCTACTATAGTTGAGGTAATCAAATGCCCTAGGCCCATATTTCAGCTAGTTCCCGAGATAGCTAAAAAGGATGATAATGTTGGTGCATTTTCCCAAATCCCCAAAGGAGTAGTTTTTGCATAAGACCCTAGAATATACATCCATTGCCATATAGAAGAATTAGGTGATGTGGAAATAAAAAATATGTACAAGACTGTCATATGTGATGACTCCGGTAATGTAAAACCTGAACAAAAAATTATTGAAACCCTAGGATTCACTGAAATCCTCAGCATTCTAGATTTCCTTAAGGAAGTTATTAGGATAGTATTGAGCAGGGTACATGGTGCATTCTTTTGGCTAGATTTGGTTCATAAAATTACCAAGGAAGCTGTGAAAGCTGTAACAGGATTACCTTCCACCGGTAATAGACTAGACAAGACAAAGGTCTCAAATGACCTAGTAACAAACCTAACAGGTGCAACTTCCGACAAAAGATCTTTGAGGGTTAATGATGTAACTGACATAAATATGAGATTCATTAGCATGATTCTAGGTTACAAAGTAACTCATGCAAATAGACTTAACTCAGTTTCCAGCTTATGCATAAAAAGTGCTCATGACATGGTTAAGGATAATGTGAAAATTGATGTATGTGAATGGCTAAAGGATGAATTGATTGATAATCTAGGAAAGATCAAGAAGGATAAGAAAGGGACATTTAGATTTGGCAATTTACTTGTATGCTTAATGCTACATAAAACCAAATAGGTGCCCGATATAGGTAACAAGAACCTTGGATTTGACATACTGGTAGGGAAACAATTATCAGACTTGTTCAACAACATGGGTGAAAACAAAGAAAAGAATATTAATGAGTATTTTCAAGCATTAAAGGCCAGAATGAACACTAGAGTCAGACTGTCATAGAAAATTGTTAACAAATATAGATGATATATGCTTTGTGATTAAGAAGGATGAGATCTGGATGGAAGCAGTTATCCCAAGAACAATTTGGGTTATTGAAATGGGTTATGAGACCGATGATCACATCATTGAAACATATGCAAAAGCCCTTCTGGAAGCACCCAAGGAACCTACATAAGAGTTATTTGGTAGTGCTGAGACCATTGAAAACCAAATTCAATCCAAGAATAGAGTGAAGAAAGTTGAAGCAACTATGAGGAGAGGTTCAAGGCAGGCTAAGGCTATCAAAGAAGATGTACTCAAACAAACTGGTATCACTGAAGATGAGTTAGTAACATTACAGCCTAAAACTCACCTTTCACCGGTAGCAACTTCTTTAGAGAATGGTATGCCAGCAACATTTAAAAGAGTTGTAAGAAAAAGGGATCCTTCACTGGCATCCACACCTTCGCCTAGAAGAACCAGACAAAAACAATAGGCAACGAGGTCTTCGGTCAAGAAGACAACTCCAAAGAAGAAAAAGATAACACCCAAGAAGAAAATCAAACAAAATATTGCCCCAATTGACAAACTATTGAATGAAATAACAGAGGAAGGAAAGCTTAAGAACATAGAAAAATTATATGATATATTATCAGCTGATGAGAAAGAGCAAATTGAAAAAATTGTTATTTTACACTTGGATATCTACAAGAAGTTCTTAATGCAAGTTGTAGATGAACTACCAGATGAACTATTCAAGAGACTAGAAGCAAGAAGACAAGTTGTTGTAGAGCTTGACAAGAAAATAAAAGCTGAAAAATTACTTGTTGTTTACCCAGTTAACTCACCGAAGGAGATAGATGATCTAATTGTAGAGGCTAACCGGTCAGTATTTTCTACTACACACTGACATATTGCACTAATGGTTGGAAGAGTAAATGAAGTTATAGAAGAAACATAAAATGCATGGGATATATTCCTTGTTGAGAAGGAAAAATAGGAAGAGTATAGAAACCCTAAACCAATCAAGGTATATCAGAAAGACAAGGATAAGGGAAAAGGAAAGGTTGGTGGAGCTCCAAGCATCAAAATAAGAGATAACTTATCCCCACCGCCTCTGATTACTCCACTGGTAACAACAACTAAAGATCAACTGACAGAAGAGAGTATGGATATAGAGGATACAAATCCTAATCCTGAGGTTTTATACATAGTTGATGTTGATACTCAAAAAGTCAACATTATGATAGACAAGGACACAACCGGTAAGACAAATCTGGCTAGTGAGCCACCGGTAACTGACAACATTGATAACATCGAAGGAAAAGAGGCAGATAATAGCACAGGGCAACAGGTAGAGACTCAAATAGAAACACAAATAGATCAACAAAGAGAATCAAGCAGAGCAACAGGCTCCGGAACAGCAATAGGTTCATGTGGAAACAGTGCCACTGGCAACAGAAGAGCAACAAAAACCTTTGCTTAAGGAAATGGAAACATAGACTGGCCTACTAGAGGTCACTACAAGCATGGTTATTTCCCCCACTGGTGGAATTCAGAATGTTGGTTCCTCCTCTGCAGGATATAAGTCAACAAATGTAACCGAAGTTCTTTTGGACTCCATTAAGAGAATAACAGATTGTAGTTCATAGGCATATAAAGCTATAGATGACACAATTCCAATTTTGAAGATGATAGCTCCAAAATGCAATGTAGATAATAAGGATTCTTTGAGCCAACTTGACACTCTGTCTAAGTACATTACTGACAACATAGTGACAGTTGAGCAAATAAAGGAAGAAGCATTTAAAGAAAGGTTGGAAATTGAAAAACATAAATTCTTTGAGGATCAAATAAAGAAGTGTACTAGGAAATTTGACACACTTCTACCAGAACTATGCAACACATTAAAGGAATTTAAAACTCTATACAGAGACATTTGCAAGACAAACTTTTTGACAGTTGACATAGACAAGAAAATGAGCAAGGTACAAGAAGAAATTAATAAACTTGCTGACAATTTTATTAATTCACCTGATACATTATCAGTTTTTGAGCAAAAGATAACAGGTTTTGAGGAAGAGTTACTAAAGCTGGAAAGAGAAAAGGAGAGAATAATAAACAAGGCTAAGGATCTGAGATTAAGACTAAGTCCAAGACTGGACTATCTAGCATCCTTGAGGAAGGAAATATCTGAGGCATTAGTACAAGGACAGAAAACACCGGCAGAGCATATGCAACACCTCACCAGTACAGTTCAAAGAACAGAGGCAGCAATAAAAGATAGTAAGAAGTTTCTTGAAAGCATAAATTTGGTTTTGGCGGATCTTTTTCAAATTGTAACCACCCAGTTACAAGGTTGAGACAAAAAAACTACAACTCTATTGACACTTTGACAACCTTTGTCATTGATGCCAAAGGGGGAGTAGTAGTATGAGAAAATAATCAGCAAAAGACTCATCTGCTCAGGGGGAGCTCATATATTTTTGGTAACAATTTTGGATTACAAGTTTTTGAATTTTCTCATGAGTGTTGCCATCAATGCCAAAGGGGGAGGTTGTTTTTATCTCTGTTTATTGAATTACTTCTTGCTTACTGGTACATAGTTTTAATATGTTCTACATGTTTTAAGTTAAGAAAATCTTATTACCGGTTAGATACTGATTCACACCCCCCCTCTCAGTATCTGTGGGATTCCTAACATAGAAAACTAAGGACTATCATTCAACAATGTAGCAATCAAAGGTAAATAGTGGAAGACGTGTAAGTTAAGGAAGTGTCTATGCATACCAATTCCTGTACATTTTCATTTAAACTAGATGGAGTATTCTGCAGATCAACTATAATTTGATAGCTCAAAATTTGAAGTGGATGCAAAATCTCGACTAGGTGGTGCTTTTATCACAGTTATAGTGCCTCCTTTTCTTTTGTATTGAAGCTGGTTTTTTTTTTTTTAATAGAATCTTTTAATCTTTTTTTTTTTTAAATTAAGCTTGTATATTTTAAAAAATTTATATAAAGAAGAATGTGATATATAGGGAGACTTTAGATAGATTATTAAATCTTCTATAAGATTATTCACATTTGTCATGCAGATCATCAAAATTTGACCTACATACATTATGTAAGGCCTTAATAAAATAGAAAATAATTGAATATAATTAAGAAAATAAGTTCAATACACATTACATGTTTAAACATCATGCAATTGCACTCCAAATCATACACATCCTTGAAGGTCTAAACCAAATCATAGCTGAAACTAAGCTCTATAATTATTTTTAATTTGTCCTATGAGAAATTTACAAACCCCTACTCATTCATGAAGATATAAACATGAGAGCTAAAAATAAGCTCTTTAATAATTCACAATTTTCTCTATGGCAACTACAAATTGCCACAATGCAATCCATACACATTCTTTAAGGAATTGATCAAACAATCAATAACCAAAAAATAGTTTCATAATTGTTGACATTGTACACATTCCCTTATGCCTCACAGAAATAAAAACACCTACATCCAATCCCCATTCTTTCTTTAAACCTCACCAAAAAACTCAAGAAAAAATTAGAAAGAAAAAAAATGTTTGTAGTTTCAATTGCTTATGTACAAACTTGTACATAAGTGGTTAAAAACTAAATAAGCATATCGACTTTATTAAATATAATAAAATTTCAACAAATAGTGAAGACATCTAGTAGGATGACCAATATGTGAAAAATTATGAATAACAATTCAAAATTGAATTACATATATGCTTTTCAAAAGTCAAAAGAAATACTTACCATCACATAAATGGAAGTTGTTGCTCCATCCAAAAATACTAGTAAAACTTGTGGCACTGGCTATAGCAAAAATAACTAGAGGACCTAATATGAGATAAGAGAATGACCAATCAAGAACATCAACAACCAAAGGACCTATGAAGCATTCACTTTAAAAAGGCAAGTAAAAAATGGTGGTAATTGCTAGGACCTTCAAAGATATTTTCAAGACATAGCTACTACAAGAGATGTACCTAAACTTACGAATGCAAAATCAAGAATCAACCTCACTAGATAGAATATCGTCACCTAACTACAAGTAGTAGATTTAAAATTATCATATCATTCATATGATTAAATTTTATTAACCCAAAATTGTCTATCACAAATTGTACCTCTCCTTCAAAGAAAGAGAGTACTACATTTCCTTATTTGACACCAAATTACTATAAAGCTAGAATAGGTATCAATGCATCCAAAATAAATTATAAATATAATCATATAGAAAATTTATGATGTGGTAATTAAAATATTTGTCAAATTATAAAATTCATTATGTACATCATAATAATGATCCATCAACACTAATACAATCTATATAAACTAATCCAATCTTTTGCAAGGATGCCCACACCTTATCAATACTATCACCAATCATATTCTGGAGCATGAAACATCTTGCTATGTCTTTTGAATCTGTGATAGGAAAACATTAACTCATAGTCAATAAAAATTGGCACATCATCATGTACAAATCACATGGGCAAACATCAATTACAAATGCCACAACCTTCATCAAGGCATGATTTAGGACTATTTCTTTCTAGAAAGAATATTATTATGAAAAAGAAAATAAATCAACTCCCCACTTGAATTAATTATTGATTAGACAATCAGTAAGTATTTTTATTATCCTTGGATTGACTTATTATGTGGAATTTTCAATTCAATTCTAATAAAGATTATATAGAGTAAAAAATGATAGCCTTTATGACAAAGATACTTCAAAATATCTAAAATATAGGGTTAAATTTAACAACAATACATAACTTTAAAAGGTAAGCACTACAATGTCCCAATTATCTTTACTCATATACTTCATAGATATATATATTATTGAAATATAATGTTTTGTGAAATTATTATTGAACTAATAAAATGCATAAGGAAAAGGAAAAATAACAAGGTAAATAAAATCACTATTATCATGGATTTCATATAATTGTTTCCTTGTTTTTAAATTTATATAAAAAATTCCTTCTAATTTTAAATGTGACTAGTCCATAGACTTAATTATATTGGTTGAGAGGGGTTGGTGCACATTGAAAGGGAGCCAATTTTAAAATGTTGGTGTTAACATTTGAATGATATATTTGATTTTTGTATGATCAAATATAAATTTGTGCATAAAATGGTGAACTTTACATATTTCATTCTTACAACTACCTGATTAGAAAGTAGTTGAGGTCTCCAAAGAGGGCCTTAATTAAACATTACTTGGAAGAAAGTGATTCATTTGTTAGAACAATATTTTTAACTATGACAATATGGGAACATTCATTTCTCATTTAATTTATTCTATTTATTTTAGGATTAGAAGTTGTACATTTATATATTATTTATATTATCAAGTATATATATAATCTAACAACAACGTTTAAACATTTGAATAAAACAGTTGTAATATTGTGTAAACTTAACACAATTTTTTATTTTAAAACATAATATTTTACTATGTATATTTATTTGCAATGCATTAAATTGTCTTATATTTCATGGGGAGCTAAGTTTTGACTATTGTTTTTTACATCTTTATAAGATGATAGATAACTATACGCATCTTTTGTTTATCAATGAATATATTATGTTAAATTATGATTGACTCTTTGTTATATATTTATTGATTCTTTGTATCTAAATAATAATAAGAACAATATGTTTTATTAATAAAATATGCCAACTATTGAACATGCACTCACATACTCAATCCTTTTTCATACCAACCCAAAGAATATTTATTTTTTATAGGTTTTTTAAAAAAGGGACTTATTGATGAGAATGAGAAATTAATTAATTTAATACAATGATTAGAAAACTTTTGGATGTATTCTTATTTCTACCCTCGTGCTAGCATATTCATAGCTATATTTAGGTACCATTATTTTGCATGCAATGAGACTAAATCACAACAAGAAAAATTATGATGAATTAGGTTAATGTGTGTCATAATTCTCATACTATTTATTAGATATAGTATTCATAGAGTTATATTCATGATAAAGCACATGGGGTTTCATTCATTGATTTCCTACTATTTTAAAAACTCTAGAATGCTTCAACTAAATAAACAAATCAAGTACAAACCAAAAGTTTAAATCATCAACTGATTGAATAAAGGTTTTTAATAATGCCCACATGGACAAACATTCTATGGGACCATTGGATAATCAACCACGGGTAATAAGCACAAAATCCTAAACAAGCAGATGATCCTCACAATGCCTAATGAACTCACTTTTCTTTTAGATCTTGGTTTCTTTACTATGGATATTTATCGGATAATCTATAATTTTTGTTATCATTTCTTCTTTAAATAGGGTATTCATGGAGCCAACATTCAAAATCTCAATATAATTGGCTCTACTATCCATGATGTGGTGTCATTACATCTCCACTAGCTCTAGCATGCAACAATATCATATTCTATCTTCCCAGTTTTCTTTCAATTTCACATCTAAGGTGGTGCAAACTATTTCTTCACTAAGCCATTAATATTTTCACTTTCTATTTTATTGTCACTCCTATATAGCTCTTTAATGTGTGGTCATATGAAGGATCAAATTTCTTCATATAGAATTCTCTTTTTCTCCCAAGTATATATATGCACCTTGACAACTTCCTAGAAGAAAATCAAGATTGAAAGATACTCAAATGCATTAACAACTATATGTAGAAATTTATTTGTGAAGATAATTTTTGCATAAGTGTTGCATATATAAATACATCATTGTGAGAGAGTGAAATATAAGGATCACACATTGAAAGAGTATAAAAAGAACAAAATAATTCCTCTTCTCACATAAATTAGTCATGAATCCTAATCTAGTATAATAAGGCATCAACAACAAATAAAGGCCTAATCTAGTATAATAAGGCATCAACAACAAATGAAGTGGCCTTTATTATTAATTTCACAATTAAACGTTACCACAAAGGCATATGCCATTTATAATAATACATATGCTTTTATCAAACATAAACAACATTTAATGATTAGCTTGACATCATTCATTTCCACCACTTACATTAGAGTCATCACCACCTTCATCACTTTTTACTACTGTTTACTCAACCTAGGAGCTTCACTAAGGTTTGTTAACAAAGTTTCATGTCTCAAACTCTCACATAGTAGGTTCTTATTGATTTTATTTACAACTTCACCATTATCCTTACACTACATATGTACATGACGGGATATTTTTCTATATTATCAAAGCATTTTTTTTTCTTGATATGAAATCACAACTTTATGAAAAAAATTCTCTTTATGAAATAAATATTTGGTGTGACCCTATTTACAAGCCATCAATACATAGACAAATTTAAATGGGTATCAACGTGGATATAAATTTTTTACCATTACAATGTACCCATGTGCCATTTTGAGGTGTATGTGAATTCCTTAATGATTGTACACCACAAGGTATGTAACACTCACAAAGATGCATGCAAAGTAATTATTCAAATACAAAAGAATACATAGAAGTGTTTGTATAAAGTGATGGATCCTACAAGATTTTTTTATATAGATTCATTCTTTATCATGCATTCTCCATGGATAGCTACAAAGAAAGGAAAAATATGCAACAAGTAGCTTCTGTAGCACAAGTAAGAGCAATACAAAGTAAACCTCAATGTCAACAATCAAAGAAGATTTCTCTATATAGAAAGTGGTAATGATCTTCTTCACTAGGTGATAAATGATAAATGAATTACAAGGCACATGAAGCATAAGGCATTTGATGTACTAAAGATGAGCTCTTGTGCGAACCTATAGCTATCTACAATACTCAGCATGATAGACTGAAAACAATAGAATATACCTCTTACAATGGGTTCCATTTATATAAGATACATGAAATTGTAGGAGAGGTGGAAACAATACTTGAAATGTAAATGTACTTGCTAGGCATGTAGGCATGTAAATGTAAGACAACCAATTACGACTTCCAAATCGAGTTGAATGAAAGTGTTTCGCCTCCTTGTGATCATGGCTCCAAAACCCACAACCTCTACACAATATTAATCATTTCAAAAGTGTGATCTAATAAAAAGCTTTATAAAGTCGTTGCCTATGGATATACCTCATTTATGTTTGTTTCACATAAGCGTTCATTACAGTAACTAGAATGGTTGCCAACATATACAGTTACCTGCTCATCAGTGGAAATAAATGGAGAGGCATAAGCAATATACGCTATAGACCAACTTCTCATTTAAGATTTTCTGATAAAATGCGCTTCCTCCGTATGTGATCTTGTGAAAATCGTCTGTGCAAATGGAAGATAGGTGCAGTTTTGATGGATTGGGCAGGAATGATACTGCGGCTGTGTTTATTTTGGTTTCAAAATGGATTTTTCGTACAGCATGTTAGCGACAGGTTAGTCAATCGCAGCCGTTAATTGTCAAATCGATGGTGTAAAACCCGTGTTAGTCAATCCGTATCGTTTTGAAGCCAGAATAGACACATCCTACGGATGGTATTGATATCACATAACAAGTACTGACAAATGATGTGATACTACTGCAGAACAAATAATGCAAGCCACCGTTACAAAACAGAACGAAAACGGGAAAGGCAAAAAAGAAAAATTGACTGGTCAGAGCTTAGTGTGTGTTACTTAAGCCAGCCCCGTGGGATGAGATGAAACACGAATGGTTGGTGTTGAACGTTGGCTCAGAATGTGCAGCCGGATTAGGATTGCCAAATGTGACTCAAAGCTTTTATATTATGAAGATTCGATATGCCAAATCGTCTCCCATCCCATCCCATGCTATCCCATCCAACGGCCACAGTGCGCCTGCAGGTTCGGGGGCAAAAACAGGAAAATGGATAACTAGCCGACAAAAATATACCGCGGCTAGTGTTAAATATGCTAGCCGATATTTTGTCGTCGTTACAATTTTAAACTAACAAAAGGTTATTTCATTAAGAACTTTTTAATTTTTTAATTTTTATTTTCTATTATTTTGTACTATTTTATAAGATTACATTAGTAAAATCATAAATATAATATATTAATAGTTAATTATATGTTTAAAGTGTTTAAATAATAAATTATAATTTGATTTTTTATTTTTATTTTTAAATTTAATTACATGGAAGGTGTCTTCTTATATGAGATGGACAACCTCATTTTTTAAATCAATGAATTATGTTTCTCAATAGACGTAAAAGACCATTGGAATATATTTAACCGTTAGATATGATTTCCAACAATCATTTTTTCCTTCCGTTTTGGCTGTTTTCTCTCGTCTCCATTTTTTGTTTGCCATTTCACGTTCACGACAATGTTTTTTGTAAATCGTATGCATGATGTTTCTGCTCTTATTCCGTGGCTTCATACTTTATCTATAGAAACTATGCTAATACATTACTGCTAGGTGCAAGATAGGGGAAAGGACCCAGTAGTTGTGCACCCTAACTTCGCACTTCTCAAAATCTTACATGAAAATTTCAAATCATTTCGATTTTTTTATAGCAGCTTACTTGGCAAGTCCCTTGCTTATAACTAAGGTTTCAGGGCCACATCATCAAATATGATGCCACGTCAGTATGCTTTTTGCCAAGGTGTCCAAAACAACCCAAAAAAAAAGTGAGACCAATAGGTGTGCAAAAGGGCCCCAATACTTGTGTCGCTGATGTGGCATCACATGATTGGTTACTTTTCACAACAAATGGTATATTTCATTCAATTATTGGTACTTATCATACAACTATTGGTACAATGTTATACAAAGGTTGGACATTTTTTTTTTTGTATTAATTATCATACAATCACAAAGTTCATTTTTTGCTCATTCGAGCATCCACGTTACAAACTTATTACATACTAGCTCCTTTCGAGCACCAAACTAGAAACAACAATTGGAAGACCAAGGGTCACAACTTAGAAATCCACTTTAAACAACCAATGGAAGACCAAGAGTCACAACTTAGAATTATACAAAAAGTTGTCCCTCATGGGAGTTGAACTTGGGTCTCCACATTGAGAACTCAATGCTTTAACCAACTAAGCTCAACCCATTGGACAAAGGTTGTGTTAGGTCCCAAAGACAACTGAGAGGCGGGGGGAGGTGAATCAGTTGTCAAATAAATTCAACCAAAAACAACTTAACCAACTTTAATGCTCAATACTGATAAACCAGACTTTTAGAAAAGTCATTTAGAGAAGTCTTGCACTTCCTAAAGATTAGAAAAATATAACTTCTCCAATCAAAACATATATTATGGTCAAGTATTGTAATTAACCTAGTACAAAACATTCAAGTTGCCATCATTATGAAACCCATTTGACCAAACAATGTGATCATTTGGTTCTGTGCTATAAAATTAGTTTTTTAAAGTCTAAAATAAATAAACTTTCTACGGATATCGTAAAATAGACACCATAAACATATACATCATACAGATAACAATACAGCTTACTAACCATACACTCGAGACAGTCGAATGTCATTTAAACTCTTACTACTCCTGCACTAAACGAGCAGCGGCCATGGCCATGGACTTGTACGAACTCCCTCCTTCCATCAACGCAAGCTTTGCCTTTTCCTTCAATACACGCATATTCTCCCTTGCTTTAATTCCCTCCTCTCCTTCCATCAGTGCCCTCACTACTCTCTCCACTTCCGCTCTCGGTACAAACCCATCTCTCTCCATCTTCACATCTATGCCTACCTTGTCGTGGTTAACCAGCATAAACATGTTAAACCTCTGTTCAGCAAACAGAGGCCAGCAGATCATGGGAACCCCATACGAAATGCCTTCTAGTGTGGAGTTCCAACCGGAGTGAGAAAGGAAGCCTCCAATGGACGGGTGAGAGAGAATCGCAATTTGAGGAGCCCAATTGGGAACCACAACTCCTCTGTCTTTGGTTCGACTCACGAAACCCTCGGGTAAAAGCTCTGAAACGTCCGTAACCTGGTTGGGATTGAAGGTTATGAACTTATTCTCTCCGCGCACCACCCACAGAAACCGATGACCGCTTCTTTCCAGTCCATGCGCTACTTCTGCATTCTGCTCCCTCGACAGAAAACCCCCACTCCCAAAGGAAACATACACAACGCTGGAGGGAGGTTGTTGATCTAACCACTCGAGGCACTCGTGTGTCTCGTGACGCTCCGATATGACAGGACCAATTGAATATATTGATGGCATTGCAGAAGAGCTGAGAACCTTACCTCCTTCGAGGGCTTCTAAAGCTTCCTTTTCCAGGTCCTCAAAAGTATTTATCAGAATCCCAGCAGCTTCTGGAAGGCGAGAGCAATGGTGGACAAACCAGTGAAACCCCTCATTGGATCTGTCCATCGCTGGCGTAGGCAGATCCCTCGCTGAAAATAGCGGAACCCCTGGTACGTCGATCGGATACTCTTCCTCGTCTTTGAACGACACGGCGTGCTCTAAAGCAAATCTGGGAAAGCGTAAGAAAAGAGAAAGCAAACGCGCACCCGACGTGAAGAATACGTAAGTGGGTATGCCCAGCTTGGCTGCAACATCAAAAGTGGCGGTGCAGAAGAAATCTGTAATAAAAGCAGAGATGGGCGAAGAGGAGTTGAGCAAAGAGTGCAGAATTTCCCCAACGTGCGGTGCTGCTTTCTCCATGTACTTTGACATGCGAGTTTCGAGCTTCATTTGCTGGTCCTCCTCGTCATGGAAGTCGACATCAGGAAGCTCTGTAAAGCGGATGTCAATGCCGGAAGATGCCAAGTGATGGGCGTATGTAACTTGCTTGGCTGGCTGCATCCACTTGCTCGTTATTACGGTTGCAGAAAAGCCGTGGTTAGCACAAAGCCGTTTTGCGAATTGCGCTGTAGGGACGAAATGGCCGACTCCTACGCATGGGAAAATGGCCACATGAGGTCTTCTCTTCTCACTTTGCACTTCCATTGCACAGACTGTATCTCACTCTCAATCTTTCTTCTGTGTGAGGATTAAGAGATCCTCGTGAAGTGCTTAAATGGAGGAATGGAAGAGTGGCGATGGGTAAAATGGAGTTTAGAAAGACAGACACGGAACCATGTATAGTTAGTGTGGAAAGATACATCTGAATGTATGTACAGCCAGATGAGGATTGCCGAATATGACTTAAATAATTAAAATCATTCATACATACATACATTCATAATTGCCTAAGTAAGACAAATAACTTTATAGGCCACGGTGCGCATAAGTCTCTCAGACATCCTGTCAGGCCTTTTGTATGGATAGCATTCAGTGCCGTTTTAAATTCTATTTGAGATCGACGACCTCATTAGCCATCGGATTCTGTTTTGTTTCCCGATGATCACTTCTTCTTTTTTTTTCTGTTTTGACTGTTTTGACTGTTTGTTCCCCTTCTAGTGTGTGCTGTATCATGTGGGCCCCATTGACAACTACTACTTTCCGTTGTTTTTCATCTATTCCCGTTTACCGTTTGGTGTATTTCTCAAAAAGTGTCAGACACCCCCAAAAAATCTGGCTTCCGTTCGATGCACCTGTGCCTCTGCGAAACACTTTTTTTTATCACTGACGTCCATACATACCTTACTTTGGGTAAAATAGTTTAATTTTCTTTGGATAAAAGAATTTACTATTCTTTGGATAAAACAATTTAATATTCTTTGCGGAGAACAATTTACTCCGCTGCATTTTGAATTTGCACGTTTCATATTTGAAAATTTAATTAACATTTTTAATCTTTCAATTTTTTAACTTGTAAATTAAGAAATTTAATAATTTAGTAATTATTGTGTATCATATTTAAATAGTTGTTATTGTAATTATTAATCATTTTTAATTATATTATATTTCCATTATTAATCAATAGTAAATATTATTAAATTAAATTTAATATGGTAATAGTTATCAATTAAGTATTGATTTAAAATCAAATTATTAATTAAATATTAAATAATATTTTATAATTATTTATTAATTTATTATAATATTCTTTTGTAATCTTTTATATATAAAAATTAAACTATGAATTAAAAAACTAGTAATATAAAATAAAAAAAGGTGCTTTAATTGAATTTAAGTGATAAATATATTATTTAAGATGTTACAAATTTATCTCTTAAATATTTTAAATAGTAGGGTCTCTTTTGGACAATTATAATAGATATTATCATATTAAATTTAATTAATTTTTTTTTAAAGAGACAAATAATTAACTAAAGACCTCATCTACAACACAATAACATTCAAATGAGATTTGAATCTATAATATAATAAATTAAATACATATGATTTAAACTAAATTTAATTATATTATAATTATAATATATTATTTTAATTATAATGTACATTTAATTAAATATATAAATTAGCTTAATTAATCTACAATATAGTATAATATAAGTTAAATTATATTTAATATATTATATAAATATATTACAATATATATGATATTGTATTAAATACATTTAATATATTTATTTATTTTACTTATTATTAAATATATAATATAATATATATTTAGGATCAATAAATGGTAAAGAGGACAATATGTTCTCTTTCCAAACATATGAATTATATATTTTTTATTTTATAAGATTTGTAGATTAAATTTGAACATCATCATGGAGTCATATGCATGCTCCAAATATCAATCCATTTTATCTTATGATGATGTCACATTTGTTAATCTATATTGGCTTCCTAAATGATTTTATATATATATATATATATATATGACTTTTAATTTTATTTTGGCTATGTTCTATGAATTTTGTACATTATTTATACTTTGAGAATCATCTTACATTTGCACATACATGATTCTCAATCACACTATAATATGTTAGCACACTACTACCATTTCTCATCTAGCCTATAATAATGTCCAATTATTTTTCATTGATTTTCTCTCCTCATGGCCATACCTTAAAAGATCCTTTCATTTTTGTAAGAGGATTTTTTCTTGAGTATCCATTTTAAGGTTCATGGGTTTTTGCCTATCGATCCACATAGAATGTCACTAGTTCTAAGGATCTATATTTATTCCTAGTGTAGTACATGCCTTACCTAATTTATCTTAACATTGACCTCTAAAATTTTATTTATCTTGTACTTCTTCATTATATAGGGGATACTTATCAAAGGATGGCTAGGAGTTAAAAATTAATATACATAACCAACCTATTTCTCTATATAGTACCCTAGTACTTCCTCTTCCAAAATATCAAATTATTTCATCATTAATCAATCCCAAAGAATAAACTTGACCAAGTTCAATTAACATGAAACATTTATATGACTATTGGTTGGAGATTCAAATGTATGGTGATATTAAGGCTCCAAAACCTGATTTGTCGCTACATACAATTCATTTTATAGTAGCATTTGTTTTTGTTGATGCTACTCATTTTTATCAATTTTAATACGATAATACATAATTTGTAATCTCACTCATGCACCATCTCAATGATTTGACCTATCACCAACCCTTGGTTTTTCCTAATAGGGCCTTAGCCTAGTTGGCAAGATCCATCCCTCATCATCCGATGACCACAAGTTTATTATCACTATCATACAATATTTTATGAATGGGTAGAATCCATCCCCCTCACCTTCACCATTGGAACCAAAATATCCAAATTCATCTTTTACCATATCAATTTCTCTATGGTATTCCATCCACCATCATAATTGATAATGATAATACATTTAAAAATAATGAAGTTTGCACCCTTTGCAAGCAAAAATTTAGCATCACTAGTTCGCCTATACTATTCTCAAGGTAATAACTAGGTTTTAGTGCAACTAATTAAACCTTGTTAAAAATCCTTAAGAAAGTTTTCAATTATATCAATTGTGATCAACACCTCCACCTCAATCCTACTCTTTGATCCTATCACACTAGAATTTACACACCAACTAGTGACACTCCATACTCCCCTGTATTTTGCACTAAAGTCATCTTGGCAATAAAAGTTGAACTCCCATCATTATGTATCTCCTTGAATAATTTCATCAAGGATGAAGAGTAAAGGTTTGCATTCATGTATTCTTCAACCATCTACAAGCTTGCCCAATTCATCTTTAGATAAGCCACAATAATAAAATGAAGCCTAGAGAGTTCTATGTTGGTCACCTTATCCTCAAAGAAAACCAAAAGAATCTTTAAGACTGAGAAACTTGAAGGTTAAGCTCAATCCTTATAGGTTGGGTCCTTGTGTTATAATATCTAAGTATGGATAAAATGATTATTAGTTGGCTACATAAAAGTAGAACCCTTGGAGGAACCACTCAACATCATCCATCTTAGATGGTTCTATACTTGAATCCACACAATATCCCTCAAGAGTGAGAACTTGAGAATCTGGCTTGAGGATACACCCTTTTATGGGTCATGAGGCAACTTGATGAAGCTCTTCTTGATTCCAAATTTGTTTCTCCAAAAAGAGATCATCTCAAAAATTGGTATCATTTTTTGTAATTAACAAATTTTGTGATGTAAGCTTTAAGGAGGCATCCCTTGAAAAAAATTCATGGGTAATTTTGCATGAATAATATAATAAGGGTGGAATGTTAGCATTAACATTTTTTTGTAGCTTTTTTACATGCTATAGTTGGTAGCATTGGTAGTTATTAGATGGTTCTTTGTTCTCTCTTTTATATACTATCACATGTACACCATATTCATAAAATGGATAAAATAATTTATATTTCCCTCCTCAGAATTATGATATTTATTAGCATTTTTTACAAGAAGAATTATGGCAATTTAAAAAGCTTTAATATATACCTATAGGTTATATATTTTTCCACGAACAATATAAATGAAGTAATGTATCTAGAGATAAATATGTAAGCACTAGTTTAATTTACAAGGATTTAAAAAATAAATGAACTTTAATATATTTTGAATTGAATACACCATTTAATCTTATAAATAATTGTAGATTTCAAAAGAAAAATGGGATCTCTAATTTTATAAGGGTTACACATAAATAAATTTCCACCATAATCATCTTAATCTATTTGGAAGGGGATAAAAAAATATCATGTTTGAAATAATTAACCCCATATTAAAAAATCACGATAATATCTTATACAATCAATAAGTAAAAATTATTTATTTAAAATAATTTATCAATAATTTAAATTTTTTTCCTAATATTATATGAATATATTTGAAGTTTTAAAGAAAAGTTGTTATTGTTCATATGAATATTGAATTGTAAATCTCTGACCTTCAAAGTAAAATATGAAAAATATTGTTAAATAATTTTTATTCATATTTTTCAAGCATTATGTAGATGTTAAAACAAACAAAATCTAATTATCAACTTAGATCTTACATCTAATTATATGAACGGTTATCAAGATTACATATATGCACATTAGGAGGTTGGATTTGAAGTTAAAGAAGCAATGTATGATATATTAATACATTGATAAAAAAACCACTATGACTATACATATATAGATATTATATTTATTGCTTCAGTAGATATTCACACTAGTAAGAAATAAGAGGTCGAAATCCTTATACATATGCTAATTTCTTAAAAATTTCTTGGATTGAAGCATGAGTATGACCACAAACGCTTGATCATAGTTGCATCATTTTCATCAGAAGAACCTTTTGCATAAACATTAATCCATCTCATTGCCATCAATGTCTTGTTCTCACTATCATGCACCTAAACACAACAAAAAATGATTAAAATCGAGCAAAATCTTAATTTTTATTAGGACATGTTGTTGATACATCAAAAATCCTTGTAATCTTATCATCACAATTTCTATGCACTTTTAACATTTACCACATGGAACCTTAGAATTGTACAAGAGTAATTAACGAATTAATTCATATCAATATATAATAACTATGATAAAAAAAGACAAAGATTAGATCCTAATTCTCAAAAAAAAAAATATTAATGAAGGTGAGAAGGAGAAAATAATGGACTATGTTTCTACCAAAAATAACACAATAAGAAAGTGAAGAAGATGAAAATAAGATAATTTACTCTTTAGGTACAATCCTCCAAAAATTATCTATGATGAACCTAACTTAGAAGGTGAGATTGTCTTATATTGAAACAATTATAACACAAATGATGAAGATACCATAGAGATTTAGCTTTGGTATGAATTAGAAAGGTCTAGAAAGTTAATGGGGGACATAAGGATATCCATTCAAAGAAGAATTGAGAGAAATTATAACAATGTTATAACCTTTATAGAAGATCTAGAGAGTTATTTGGAAGAGAAGATTGGATATAAAAATAATTAGAAAATAATGTATTCAAGTTGACTTTTTCAGCAACACTCTTGTAGACATTCCCAAAGATCAATATTTTCAACCATAATAATTGAATCTTAATAATCAATTATTGCACAACCTAATTTTTAGTCATTATGAACTTATGATTAGAATAGCCTCCATGCATGGGTCTATTATTAGATCTTATCGATGATCTTAATACTTAATTATGTGTTTGTGAATATATGATTACTTTTGTCCATGCAAGCCTAATGTGGTCCTTTATCAGTCTAGGCTTATTAGAGTAGGTGATTAGGTCATTTTTATTGTGTATGGATGACTTGCATTATGATATTTATCTCTCTATTAGTAGATGGCCAAGTGTGGGAAAATATGATGTCTACATGGCAAAGGTGTGACATATATGGTGGGACCCTTCGAGAATTCTTCAATGGGTCATGTGTTGTTGGTGATATATTATACATTATACATGGTTCTCAAATGGGAGATTTATATTGCTCCAAGCTCGACTAATGAAAAATTAATTCCAAGATACCCCTCATGTGTAATGAATGAATTCATGCAATGTCTCTAGCTAGTACTCAAGTGGAAAGCTTGGATATATGTTCGTGCATACCTGCTATGGCTTCACTTCATTGGTCTAGGATTATTAGTCTAGATGAATAGGGCATGTTTTGTGTATATGGATGACTTATATTATGCTATTTATCTCCCTATTAGTAGATGACCAGTTGTGTTAAAATGTGGCATTTGTTGGTAAAGGTGTGGCATATATGGTAGGACCCTTTGAGCATTCTTCAATGGGTCATGTGTTATAGGTGATAGATTATACATTGTGCATGGTTCTCACGTGAGATATTTATGAGATATTTAATTTTCTCCAAGTTGGACTAATTGGAAATTAAGTCAAAGAGACCTCTCACGTGCAATGAAAGAATTCATGCAACATGTCACTAGCTAGTACTAAAGTGGAAAGTTTGGATGTCTATGCATGTCTAATATGGCTTCTCTTCATTTGTCTAAGCTTATTAGTGTAGGTGACTAAGGCATTTTTGGTGTATATGGATAAATTACATTTTTCTATTTCTCCCTATTGATAAATGGCCAACTATGGGAAAATGTGTGACATATATGGTGGGACCCTTTGAGCATTATTCGAAAGGCCATGTGTTGTAGGTGATAGATTATACATTGTACATGATTCTCACATGGTATATTTATATTGCTCCAAGTTAGAATGATGGGAAATTAAGTCAAAGAGATCCCCCATGTAATGAATGAATTCATGCAATATGTCTCTAGCTAGTACTCAAGTGGAAAGCTTGGATACACCTATTCAACCAAGGCCTTATCTTTTCAAAAAAGATATTAGCATAATTTAAAGATGGCACAAGATAAAATATAATTTTTCATTAGTTAGAAACTAAACTAAGCCTTGTAGGAAAAAAATTATGCACACCTTTACTTTTTCTAGAATGCACCCATTGTCAATCTTAATGTCCTCTTATCACCCATTATTAGTATCACTCAAAGTTTAAAGAATTATGCTAGTGCATTTTAAAGAGCTATACACAATTAGAGTTTTTCTACATATGTGACAAACAATAAGAAAAACATGTATATAAGTATGATTCTTGGAACTATGATGAAACATTTTGAACCCAACAAAATGTTAATGATTTTAATAGCAATACTAATAGCCCTATATGATCAAACTAATTTTGTTGTAGTTTCTTATGCACCCTATAAAAAAGTTAAGAGGACATGCCAAAGGGTATACAAATGTATTTCACATCATTGCATGTGCAAACGTTCATCAATCTACTAATTTGAGTATAAAAAACACAATTTTCTCAAGCAGAACTCTCACGAGGATAGTTAGAATATATTTGCAAAAACCTAGTCTTACACCATATCATTAAGCTGTGAAACATAGCAGGGACATTGGAATGGAATAGTTTTTTATTGTCTTTTTTCACTACAGATTAAACAAGATCAAGATTTAATAAAAACAACATTTAGTTTCATTAGCAAAAGAATACGAATTGGGTCGTAGACCTGTATATCATTGTTACTGTACGTACGAGTCTAAATGACAGAATCCCATATGCAGCCTTGCTTTATTGTTTGCAGCACTTAAGATTTGGATTAGAACAGATTGTAAGGTGTCCACAACTTGAAACAAATTAAATTTTTCTTCTTTATAGTTACTATCTGAATCAGTCTTAAGCTTATATCAAGCAGAAACTTGCAGGGCAAATATAACAGCTAGAACAAGAAGCACAGTCAAGATTTGGATCATCATTGATCCTGCCATATTTGCTACTATTCATAAAGAAAGCTATTCACATTACAAATGAACAAAGTAGCAGACTAAAAAGAACACTTGATGAGAAACAATGAACTATAGTATTTCTTGAAAGAGAGTAGATAAGATGGTATATAACCCATGCAAAGTAGGCTAGCTACAGATAGACGATTGAAATAGCTGGCTGTTGTAAGTCGATCAATGTGAACCCATTCAAAATTTCAGTTGTGCAATGGCATTTGAGGCCCTAAACAATTCCAAAAATTGAATTAATCCATGGAATCTTTGCTTCAAACCCATGTTTTTCATTCTTCAAAGTGTTTGCAATTTTGGTAAGGATGTCTGCTCTATACATTAAACCGAATACTATTAAAACGCAAACACATGAGGGAAACATTAAATCTACACTTTCTCATTTGATCTCAGTGATTAAATTGACCTTTCTTATTGCAGACTGGGAATACATACTTAAAATCGTGTTCAAAACAAGCAATCTGTTTCGTTGGGAAGCACAACGTCTAAAACCATGACGAATCATTCCCTCTCAAGACGCCTAAAGATCTCAGCTTTGCCTTCTTCTTCTGTCCATCTTTTGTCAAATTATTTTTGAACCTCGGTACATCTATATCTGTATGCCTCCATCTAAAGCAGCAACATTGAAAAAATATAGCAAATCAACTTTCAGTTTCAGCAGGCTATGCGAGTTGGAAGCAAACATCTCATAGAAACGAGCCCGATAGAAATATCTTTGTGTGCCAGAAATCCTTCTTTGCCGCTTTTAGTGGCTTGGGCGGGAGACTAGATTCAAAATTTAAATTCAAACTTAACGGTGACTTTATTATGAATAAGTGTGATGGCAGAAATTACAGTTGCAGTGATGGTGACTGTTGACAGTTAGATGAGTGCAGCGCGACAAACAGAACAGAAACGGAAACGGAAACGGAATCCAACTAACGATAGGGGAGTGGGCCCCAAAGACACCTAAGGAGTCAAACCTTAGTGTGTGCTCTTTAAGCCAACCCTCTTTCGCGCCCGCCATAGGTAATACTGAAAGTGAAAAAGCACAACAACTTATGTCTTTACTTTGCGGTTTCGTACCTGCCTTATTCTAAACTCATAATACGGATGGGACCCCCACACACTAGTTTTTTATTGCTTACAATTTGTCCAAATTTTGTAAAATGGAATATTCAAACGGATTCTTGCATTGCCACACTAAAAGGTGAAACGAATCGTTCACCTGATTTGAACCTTGCATCTCTCGTTCACTCAATTTTAATTGAATTAGTATACCTATATTTTAAAAAAATATATATATAGAAGGACATGGATGTTGTTTATTAGTTGTCAAGAAGGACATGGATGTTGCACTCTTTCACTTTCATTAAAGATAGACAAGTCGCAATGATTCTATTTTATTCAGAGTAACAAAATAATACTTAATAGAGAAACCGAATCATGCATGCATTTACCTATCATCTACATGTCAAATTTATTCAAAATCATTTTTTTTGTTTACAAATATTTGTATGTCATTGTAGATGCCTCTCGACATAATAGAAGCAGTACTTAATTATAATAAAATGGGATTACAATAATATATTATTTATATATATTTATTGAAGAATGCAACAATAAAAGTATGCTAGTATTTTTACAATGAATGTCTTAGTATATAATTTGGATGTAAATATATTTCTTTCTGTGCTACAATTGAAATAGTCATGTTGTCATTTTGAAACGCTCTCAATTTTGCTTCAAATTGGGTATTTATCTCTTGTTTTCCCTTGTTGATCATTTTAGTACCTTACTCAATTCAAAAGGTTTATTCAAGTTATCATCGAGTCTTCCTCATCTTGGGCCTTGGTTGCGTTTTGTCTCTATTTGACTCATTCTCTCCCTAAGTTGATTAAATGATCTTAGGACTTCATTCAAGCCTTAGGAATTTTAATTCCTAAGCCATGTTTGTGTTAATAACCCCCATGAGGTCATTGTCTTTCAAATAAGTATTCATGCATTTTCGAATTTTGTTGACACTTTTATTATCTCCTCATTGACTTCTGATAGAGATTTTGATTTTAACGTTGTGTTAATCAACTAGTCACCCCAATCGTTATGAAGTGATTGATCCCAAGCCTTAATCATGCATGCCTATAACCTTTGTGAACTCTCTAAACATTAACATTGTTGGCCATTTGGTGGAATTGATTATGTGTTGCATTGATGTTTTGTCATTGATGCCAACACTAGTTGTTTGGATGCTTTACCGACACCCTTTTGGTCCTGATAGGTTGAGTGGTTTCTGGTTGATTCGGATCTGGCATGATCTGGTAAGCTCCAGTATGATTTGGTCATGAAATTGGATTGTTCATGATACTCATGCTCATATTCGATCAATTGGTTTTGGTCCGGTAATCGGATGTTATCCTACTTGCTTAGAAGCTTAGTTTCTGGTTCCATGAGGGTTTCACCAGTAAAGCTTTTGATGAAGATCCTTGATGAATTGCATAAGTGGTGTTGATGAAACTTCTGGTGGAGTTTCAAGATGTTGTTGGTGATCATGTTCGAGACTTGGCGGATGGAGATCATTGCTACAGCGTGTGGACCTATACTGGGTCCCGGTTGATCTAGGTTATGGGCCGACTTTATTGTAACATGTGGATTGGACCTCTCGATGTGTTTCTAGGATGTCTTATGTGTTGGATATTATTTGTTTGGTCTAAGGCCGACATGGTTTGTAATTATGTAATTGGTTTATTATCTGGTGGCCGACCTAATTGTTTATGGTTGAGCGTTTGTATATATAGATGTAAGATATCATTGTAGATCATCATGGTTATGAAAAAGGTCATGGTTAAGAAATGTAATGAGAGATTAATGTGATATCATTCAGGTAGAGGATTTGGTCGATCATTGGAGATCGAATTGGGTTTATGTAAGAGGATTCAGTCCTTCAGTATTGAGCTTAATCGAAACTGTACTCAGGCATAGGAGATGCTATCTTTTGTAGTTCAACACTTCTTTGGATTGTAGTCTGGATTTCTATGTAGTCAATGAGGCTCCTTTTGTGATGAGCAGTGCGCTCTAGGTTGTTAGCCTTCCTACAGGTGCAGGCCCCTCAATTGTAATTCACATACTTACTACAAAAGTATTATCTGACTGTGGGTAGGCTTCCCACCATGGTTTTTCCCTTTATCGAGTTTTCCACATATAAATTTTGGTGTCATGTGGATGGTTTTTATTATGTGATTATTGTTAATTGGTTTAACTGCTATTCCGGTATTAATTTTTTGGGTTTCAACATTAAAGTTTTAAATTGCTAATAGTTCTGGTAATCTGTGACAACTGATTCACCCCCCCTCCCCTCTCAGTTGTCTTCTGGTTATTTGAATTATCTAACAAACATGACCACCATCATTAACACTAAACATCCCTACAACCACTAACCATCATATTAATCATTTACCATCATCATGACTATCTTTCTACCATCGAGTATCTTTGGATGTGTACCAATAGCTATTATAGCTAACTGCACACACCCACAAATTCTAAACGGTAAATCGGATTTGGAAAAAAAATTGTTGTCTCCACATGAAACTTAACTATTTATAACTATTATTTGGCTTTTGGGTAGTAATGATGCACATTGTGGGATCCATTATGTGTGCAAGGGTCAAAAGTACACATTTTAAAGTGTCGTTTGATACCAACTTAAAGATGTCTACCTTCTTAAAGATGCTCCAATAACAATGCACTTAAAATTGACAATGCTTGTGCACAAATGCCCCAATAGTTGTGCCATACGGGTACCAATAAAGGTGCACAAATGGCCCACTTATTGTCCAAAAATATTAAAAAAATGAACAACGATTTATTAATAGACTTTTAATTTTTTTAATTTTTTTTAATTAATAATTGAAAAGTTAGATATATAATTAATAAATGATTAGTAACACATAGACGAAAACTGCTCTCTTCCCCTACTTTCCCATTTTCCCAACTATTATCTCAAGTTCAACATGCTTACCCATGACATGCAATACCTTCCCACGTGTCATGTGACCTGGCAATAAGTTTGACGACCCTTGGGAATGTTTTCTATTGTGTGACATGGTAAGGGAATCTAGCCAACAATGATGCTTATGTGGCCCACTATACTACATAGATAATTTACACGTGGAGGCCAGACTTTAAGACACTTTCAGGGTCCTTGATTTTATGTCCAAACTTAGTGTAGTGTCAAAAATTGCATACCCCTTTACGATTCCACTTACACTTTTGTAGCCACTTTAGTGTCCATTCCCCTAGCATTTGAGTAGGTTCATTTCAACCCTTGCATTAGCCTTTTCCCTATCAAGATGCTCAAGATTCCTTTCAATAGCTATCCTTCACCTTCTATTTTATGTTAGTCGCATGTTTCTCTTGCCACTTGTTGCCTTTGAGCATGAATTGTCTAGACACTAATGCGTTGCATGGATGTCCATGCGCCGGGCATTCGTCCCACAATATTTTATCATTCAAATGTTGGTTCACACATTTTGACACTTGTCACCTATCTTGGTTGGTGGGAACAACACAAAATATTCTAAACAGCTTGTTGACCTCTTCTTAACCTTCTATTCTCTCATTAAAATATATCTCTTTCATTCATATACTCTCTCTCTCTCTCTCTCTATTGGCTCTCATAGCTTTCTCTTTCTCTCCCTCACTTGCTACAACAATCTCTAGTTTGCTACAACACTCTCAAGCTCTCACAATAATATTTTGCAACTCTCTTGGCTTTCTTAAGCCTTTTTGGTAATATCTTTCTATCATTCTATCTATCTCATCTTTGAGCATCTTGGGATTTATCACATCCCCTATCTATTCGAATTATTTTATCATTCTAGCTATTTATCTTTTATCTATCTATCTATTTGGGTTGTCTGTGGAGGTGGAAACACCAAAATGGGGGTCTGACTAAGGCAGGCCTCTAAACACAACCCCTGACATTTTTCCTCTTTTTCATGTGTGCAAGTTTGTGTTCGTGAGGAGCTTACTCAACGGGAGGCATCATAGCTTGGACGTCTTGTGTATTCATCTTGTGTCTTATTCTTTGTCCTTTTATTTATGATATTTGTCTTTCTCGCATTTTTTGGATATTTTACTTTATGTGCATTCATACGAACATTAGCATTATTTTGTATGACTCTTTGTCTCTGTCTATATAGGACTCCAGAGCATCATGCTATCATCCCAAACACGCGTGCTTGTCCTATCCATAGAGACTTGTCAGGGTTGTCTAGGGACTTCATCTATCTTGCTTTAGTTTAATTTTGTTATTTGGTATCCCCTGGCTCACCCTTAGTGCTAGTTTAAGTGAGGTAGCAGCGGATAAATTTGTTCTCTAGGATTTGTCATCTTAGAGGTAACAAATTTCCTCCACTACATTTTGGTGAACTTGACGTGAACACTTATTCTGTATTATTTTCAAAAGCATTATTTATCATTCCTTCACTCATTCAATATCCCCCCCTTAAAAAAAAAAGACAATTCTAAATCTTTCCCCTATTTCCAAAAAAAAAAAGTTGGGGCAATGCCTCGAACCCCATTCCATGCCGTCAATTTTAAATGATACATCGGCCTTCGGCCGACTCATTTATTCATTGTTTCTTTAATATAGTTTACTATTTTCAAAATGCATTCATTATCTTCTTTACTTTAGGTCTATATCCAATTTTATTCAAAGTACTAATGATGTTCCTTTTCATGCATGTGATGGTGACTTGGCTTTGCCTATGTCACTCTATGTCTTTGATCCCTCTTGTAAAGATTTCTCTATCTCAGAACATATTTTGTTGCAAGAGGATGAAATCATTGAAACCTTTCTTAATGTTTCTCTACCTTCTCTTCATTCCAATGCACTCTCTTCTAAAACTGATACATTAGTGCATGATGAATCTCGTGTTACATTTGATCCCCCACAAGTTTCAATGTCAAGAAAGTTCCTTCAACTAATTCTTCTACAAGTTGTACTGAGTCTATAAATGTTATTGTTGTCTCTGGTTCCCCTAGCAAATCTAAGAGACCAATCATTTGTGTGACTGCAACTAGTCCTTCTCTAAAGATGGTAATTTCTATTCATGGTGTTCCTTTTAAAAGTGACTCATCGAATCTTTTTACGAGATACAAATAGTCTAAGGCTCCTTCTCATAGAATGATAGCCCACACTTATAACACTTGTAGAAATAAGCAAAATGTTGATCACTCTAATGCTTCTTTACCACCTTCTCAACTAGCTCTTCCTCAAGCACCTAAGCCTTCAGTTAAGAAATCTAGTGATTACGATCTTATTGAGAAACTTTGTGCTACTCCCGCTAAGATCTCACTCTGGGATTTGCTTCAAACTGCTCCAGTTTATCAAGGTATGCTAGAGGAAGCTCTTCAAAATATCTCATTTCCTTCTTCTGCTAGGCCTTCATATGTAAATGCATTGATGGATCATATTCGTGCAGATTCATCGAATATTACATTCTATCCAAATGAACTCCCGCCCCTCAAAGTTAGAAATCAAGTAGATCCATTAATGATAATCATTTATGTTAATGGTGACGGTATTAGATGAACTCTCGTTGATACTAGCTCAACACTCAATGTTTGTAGTCTAGATCTATTGCCCAAAATCAAAGTGGATTCTAAGTCTCTTGTTGCATCTTCTATGTTCATCCATGGTTTTGATAATACTGGTAAAACCACTTTGAGCACTATTGCTTTGCCTATAAAGATTGGACCAGTTACTATTCCAACCCCGGTACATGTTATGCCAAGACCTTTATCATATAATTTTTTCTTGGGTAGACCTTGGATTCATTCTTTAGGAGTAGTTAGTTCTATCCCTCATGGTTCTATTAAGTTTTTTTTCTAACAATCAGGTAGTTACAATCAAGTTTGATTCTGACACTATGCACTTATGTCAAATTGCAACAGCTAGTCATGCCTCGGTTACACCTACCCTTCAAAACTATATTCCATCTTTATCTTCTAACATGCTGACAACTATTCACATGGACCCTCCTAAAGAGGAAACCCATGAGAAGGTTGTCCCTAAACAAGATCCTCCTAAAATAGAAAGTCCTAAGTCTACTCCTTCTCAATCAAATGTATTTCTTGGTGATTATTGGGGTTCCTTAGACTTTACAAGCTCCTTCATTGGAGAATATAAAGTCAACCCTATCCACCTTAACTTTCCAAAAGTATTATTCACACCCACTATAAAATATGATTATTATTCTATATCATGGGATCATGTGAACACCATTGGCTACACCATTAAAGGTGATCCTCCCCCTTTGGAGGAGTTGAGATTATGTTATGGTCCAGGGTTCAATATTGCTTCCAAGTATGGATACAAAGGAGATGGTCTTGGGCACATGGCTCAAGGAGTTAACATCCCTCTGGAATCAAAATTACACTCTTTTACAGTGGGTCTAGGTTACAAAGCCTCTCCTTTGTTTTCATCCCCTTCATTCTCTAATATTTCTATGGTTTCTTCTTCTTGTGAGCGGTCAAACTTTTCTCCCCAAGAGAAAGTGTTTCTTCCTACTCCTCATCCTTTATCTGATCAAGAGCTTATTTTGTTGCGGCATCTTAAACCCCGCTTGATTGCTCTTCCTCCTCCTACACATAAGAAGTTTAATAAGGATAATAAAGAAAAAAATTCGTTCTATGCATACCATCAAGTGTTTGGTCATTCCACTAGTGAATATCAGGCCTTGAGGGACAAGATACAATAGCTTCATCAATCAAGTGACATTAATTCTTCATCTATTGATGCACCTTCTTCTTCTTTGCACAACAAGTGATATCGAGGTTTACCTCTATCTTGTTCTTTTACACATTTCATTTTTTTATGAATTCTTATCATATCTCTTTTTCACCCACAAAGGTGCATGTCTATCTCTTGCCCATTGCGGTGACTATCTTTTTGCCGCCCAATGTGGCGAGTATCTATCTTTTCCCTTTGTGGCTCTTATCAAAATTGATCTTATCTATAGTAGCCTTCCTCTATAGCAAGGTTGGTACTATATAACATCTATTTATCCCTATCAGTAGTGGTTTTCCTTTGTATCAAGGTTAGTTCTACTTATCTCTATCTGTAGTGTCTTTCCTTCGTTGCAAGGTTGGTTCTACTTATCTCTATCAGTAGTGGATTTCCTTTGTAGAAAGGTTGGTTCTACTTATTTTTGGGTAGTGGCTTTCCTTCATAGCGAGGATGGTGCTACTAATCTTTGATCACCTGGCATAACACAACTTGCTAAATTGTGACCTATCTTTTTAATCAATACCATCTACATGATCACTAGCTACAATGCCAGCTAGTGTCTAGGTCATGTACTATCTCTTCAACATCGATTGCTTCTCTAACTTTTGGGTGCATTCTTCTTTGGGGCAATTGATCCTTTCATTCTTCTCTCCTTTTTAGAATTCCTCTATGTGTTGTTTCTTGTATTTTGGGGATGACACAAAGTATTGAGACAACCTTTTACATCGAGGTCTCTTTCACTTTGCTAACTCATAACTTTTAGTTTGCTTGTTATGTGCTTTCATGCGTGTGTTATCCATGTTATTATTTGTATATCTATATGTTTATCAAGATCTAACCTCATCGTCTTGGGAATTTTCACTTTCTAACCTTGTCTTGTGCAAAATTTTCTATCTAATGCATATGTTTTGTAGGTCTTCATCTTGGGGGCATGTTGTCTTGGCTCGAAGATTTGTCTTCTTCCTCTACAATATCCTTTTGGCATCATGATGTTATTTTATGCTTAGTATATTTCCTTTAGCGTGCATATTCATATTGATTCATAAGCCCGCTAAAGTGGGGGCAAAATGTAGTGTCAAAAATTGTATACCCCTTTGCAATTCCACCTATACTATTATAGTTGTATGTGATGAAAATGGATGATGAAAACAATAATATTGAAAGACTAATAAAGATTCAACAAAAAACAATCTAGGTCCTACAATAAAACAATCACCAATACCAATAGAAATACCTAAGATCATGCAAATCAACAATAACAAAACAAAATGTACCATTCACATGTCAAGTAGGGTTTCACTCTCCATTGTCTCCTATCTCCATTGATCTTGTTTGATATATTTCCTCTCAGATTTTATGTATGCACAAGAGCTTAACAAAGAATGGATTATGGTTGATAGCTTGATTGCATAAGATTGATAAGTCATTGGGGTTGAAAAGGAAGAGGGTATCCTCTTATATAGATAATACTATAAGAAATGGAGGGATAAGATTAAGAGGTGTAAAGGATAAATGGTTGGCTAGGATTAAAGGATAGGTAGAGAAAATAATTAAATGATAAAGGGGGTAGGTAAGAGAAGAATTAAGAGATGAATGACATGTGTCATGGGTAGAAAAGGCTGATGAATTAATTAAATAAATAAAGACATTTAATTAATAGAAGAAAGGGGATCAATTAAATAAATATACAATATTTATTTAATTAGGAAGGGATAATTTAATAAATAAAAGTATTTATTTAAATGAGGAAAGGCTTAGAAGAGGATTAATGAATTAATTAAATAAATAAATATTTATTTAATTAATAGAAGACTTAGGATTAAATAATTAAATAGATAAAAAATATTTATTTAATTAGACATGACAATTTTAGGTGTCTACATTTTGCCCCTCTTTGAGACAATGTAGCTTGTCGTGTTAGCTCAAAGAAGAAAAAATGATAAAAAATTGCCCCAAGATGGGAATGATATGCCCCCTCGAGAGATTGGATGAAAAAAACTAAAAGGGTTGCAGACAATCTCTCACAAAGAGAAAAAGGCTAAAAAGAATTGACAAGATAGGGTGACAAGGTCATGTAGGAAAAAGAAACCGACATGGCAGAATAGGGTTAAGTAACCTATATGATAGGGTAGAAGGAAAAAAACATCCTTATTTGCATCCACACACCTAAGAGATCAGAGTATAGAGAGAGAGCTTAGAGCAGTCAGAGCAACCAACAATGATGGATAGATTTCACAGGTTTGATCAATTCCAATGATATAAAGACCAAACAACGTGGGTGAGTCGATAAGTACCTCAAATCCTTTGTGTACACTTATGCATTTATTGTCATTATTAATGCACTTTAGGGTGGATAAACAAAAACATGAAATTGGTAAAAGGTAATTTGAACGCATCTAGGTTAGTGTCGAACACGTCTGTATATGATAGGTACATCAATGCTTGGTATGGTTGCATATATGCATGTAATCACATCTAAGTATATATTGTGACACGTCTATGCTAAGAAGGCACGTGTCTATGTCAAGGGGGCACGTGTGTGAAAGACAAGTGCATCTGTGTAGAACAACACCGCGTCTGTGATGTACAGGTGCATCTAGGGCAAGAAACCATGTATAGGTTGGTTAAAACCACGTCTATGTCTAAGTAGGCTAGAATTGGAAGTTCTGTGATGAACATACATTGTCGATTGGATAAGCTACTAAGAGGATACACTCAAGCAGGTTCTCTAGGGAGACAAATTGAGAGATAGGCTAGAATTGACAATTCTATGATAAACATACATTGCCAATTGGATAAGATGCTGAGAGGATACACTCAAGCAAGGCCTCTAAATAGGATCAAGTGCAATGTGATGAAAATATATACTAGGATGCAGTAACATGTGATAGACATAAGCAATAGGATAGACATATCACTATGTGATAGACATGAGTACCACTAGGATTGACACGATCGATTTGATTGGGTGCAGGAGTACTTGCCCCAGATTGAGTTTCGAGAGAGATTTTTCGTGACACAGAGGTTATGACCATAGTTGACCTTTGAGGAGCAGGCAACTGTTGAGGCTATGGGATTGAGATACATCATGTATCTACCTAAGATTCGGGTGAACATAGGATTACCGAATGCTCTAGAAGAGAGATGGTGCTCTGAGACTTGTTTATTTCATTTTTTGACTGGGGAGATGTCAGTCACCTTAGAGGATGTTTATCGGATACTATAGATACCGATCCATGGGGAGCTCGTTGCTTACAACATAGTGGGAGACAAGGATGCATTGAGATGGGTCTTTGTTGATCCAGAGGTGGAGATGAGATCAGAACATGTCAGCTAGGAGGTTATGTTGTCTACTAGATATAGACTATCGGTGGTGGATGGAAGAGTGATTAGTGGTTACCTTTGTTCGGACAAGCCGACACAAGGTATGGTTGTGGGATGGGGAAAGACTCTAGAGATACTGATGATAGAGCACACTAGGTATGCATGGGGTACGTGTTTGTTAGCACACTTGTATCATGAGATTCACCAATTTCTGTATCTCAGTGGTTGCAGGCTAGGTTGTGGAGTTACTTTGCTACAAGTTTGGTCATATGAGCACACCGCGGTGACTAGGCCAATGCACTTCAGAGGGAGGGGGTATGGATAATCCTATGCACATTTGTACAATATGATCACTTCCCAGTCACAGATTGGAAAGGTGGACTATTGGAGATGGGTGATTGATGACATAGATAGTGTCATATAGAGACCCTATCTTGGCTGCGAGGATTGGGAGGAGGACGCTACAAAGGTACCTTATATCTTCAAGAGAAGGGGTTTGATCGGGAAGACACCATATATACTAGACAGACATTTGATTGATAGGGTATGCAAGCAGTTTGAGCAGCAGTAGAGGATGCCTTAGGGATCTGGAGAGTTTGCATGGATAGTGTGGGAGTAGGCTCATCGGGGGTCGATTTTGTCTTAAGATGCTGATGTTACATAGTTTGAGCAGTTAGTTCATATGCCTTGGGACCTACAGATAGATGTGGTTGATGTAGGCACAGATGCAGAGTATGTAGCCTACTTTGTGGTACATCTAGTACCAAGATTGAATAACCTAGATGAGCCTCTAGTAGACGAGGATGATGATGATGAGGACAGGGGTGGGGGGAGATAGAGGAGGAGAAGGAGAGGAGTAGCGAGGAAGGCGATGAGGGATAGGGGTGGATAGGGAGATGCTGGAGAGAGAGTTGAGGGAGGACAAGATCCACAGGGAGTGAGGTCATCGAGACCATCGAGGGGGAGAGGAGGACAGTGTTGGCATTTGCATGAAGATTGCATTAATGAAGTTTAAGTGTTGTCATTGATGTCAATTGTAATCGATAATAGAGTTGTAATGCAACTAGTAGTTGAGATAATGATGGAAATCGGTATTACTATTATAGCAGTGAGATCAACTGGTAACCCTACCTATTGATATGCCAAACCCTAACCGATGGAGCTTGGTGAATCAATTGTGTTGATCTATGATCAAATGGTGATCGGAGATGATTATGCCATGTATGCATGATGCAAGTGATGATTTTTAGTTGTTTTTGGTGTGTAGAGATAATTGTTTTATCTTGGGAATGAGTGAGTGCATAGCATGAAGTGGAAATCGCGTGATGAGTTACAGGATTTGATGAGCAGTGATCAAGGTGCGGTCGAGGTTGTCTTGTACAATGTACAAATGATTGATATGTAATCCAATGGTCATGTTTGAACTGATTTGTTTGTAATCTCTATGAGATCTTAGGTCTTGTGATGTGTTACCGACCTATTGTTTTGCTTATAAGGTCGATGAGATGTTTTGTTGTAGTGTTGGTAATTTTGGTTAAGTGTCAGTGTGATTGATTTTTGAACTAGAAAGAGTATCTGTAGAATGTTTGAAGGCAGATAGGAGCATGAAAAGGATATGATCAAGAAGAGTAGTGCTATTTACTAGATCAGCAAAACCATGTTGTTCTCTAACAATTACAATAGTTAAATCCCTTAACCGGGTAAGCTTTAGCAAGCTTAGTGTTTTCTAAATCCTCTAACCAGGTGATCCATTAGCTTGGATTTGAAATCCTCTATCGAGGTTACTCCTAACAATGTATTTCTTTTAATAGGGCATTGTAGTCAATCCCTTAACTAAGTGGTCCCTAACAGGATTTGTTCCTAACATGACATTTTTGTAAAGCTTCTAACAAGGCTTGGCTCATCCCATCATGATTTTTCCCATTTGGGTTTCCATGTCAAAAATCATTGTGTCAAGTGGTGAATGGTTTTTGTGGTTATGTTTTGATATGGTTAATTTGTTTAACTGGTAAAGTCACTTAAATGTGTTAAGATGATCGACAGTAATCTGAAATGTGCTTTTACTAATGTTAGTGAAGAGGTTTGATGTTTTGGTTAAATGGTTTGAGAGTTTCAAATCTATTACGCTGTTATTTTGGTATGCTAGTCAATCAGTAAACTTGACAGTGTTGTTGTTATTTGTAGTTCAGTGTTTGAATTAGTTAGTTCAGAGATTGATTTATGAGTTGGGTTTTGAGTTTGGTGAAAGTTTAGTTTGTTTTATATCTACTGATTCACCCTCCCTCTTAGTAGTTGTCTAGATCCTTATTGATTCATCATATCATGAGACACCTCCTACAAGTTGGGGGATAGGTACAGGTACAGATACGAGGGAGAGGGGAACAAGTACAAGGACAGGTTGGGCTAGAGGTACCTGAGTAGGCTAGATAGGAGGAGGGTTCCTAGGGTGGATATGAGGAGGATAAGTTGCTAACGTTGCAAGAGATTACAGTGGGACAAGCCGATGAGATCGAGGATCTCGAGAGAGATGTGACTCAATTGAGATGATAGCTGGCATAGATGCAGAGGGAGAGAGATTGGGCCATTCAATGATATACAGTCATAGAGGAGGCATTGAGGGAAAGGAGAGCTATAGCTGAGGGGGATCATGTAGCAGGCTATGCATATGTCCTTCGAGCAGGGGAGTAGATTGGGTACTGGAGAGATTTATACTATTCAACAGTTCCTCCAGATCTTAAGGCAAGGAGTTATAGGAGATCCTCTTGGACTATGACCACCGAGAGAGATAGGAGGCAGGCATCTAGTGTCAGGGTCATGGGTCCACCAGCACCACCAGGACGAAGGGACAGACAGGGTGATCCTGGAGTAGGGACTTTGAGAGCTCAAATTCCTTTGAGGCCAGCTGGCTTTGAGGGAGGGAGTTCATCATAGCTCTTTTGGATCCCATTTTGTATCAATTTTTGTATAATGATGTAGACACCTTCGGGTGATTTTGTAGCCATATATGCTATCGACATCATTGTATCATGACACTTATTATTTTTTGATATATATATGAGATGATCTATCCTTGTAGTAGCTATATGCATGTGTACTATGTGATGTTTCTATATGCTTTATGATGATTTTATGATGATGATTATGATATGGATGCAAAATATGTACATGATGAGATGCATTATTTTACTATATGCAAATGGATGTATGATAATTAACATACTATGATTATCAACATGATGAGAATGCAAATGTATATATGATATGGTAATCAACGACGTGTGCAGGATGTGATGCAATTATGATTTCTATATGTATGCTTATAATGAAAATTGCTAACATGTGGTGATGCAGGTGAATACTACATGAAATGTAGATATTTTTGGTGTGTCATTATACTCAGTCATGTGATAGCGGGCTATACGGACTTAGGAAGGACAATGGTGGTCAATGAAGAAAGGGGGATGGAAGGTAGAAGATGTGGAGGTGAAAGAGATTCTTGTGTTTTATCATCATTGAGCTTTATTATGGCAAATAGGTTATGACAATCAAGGTATAGGTTTGCCCCAGAAAGTAATTGTACCTATTTGCATGGAGATCAAACAATCACAAACAAGGAATGCCCCAGTTCACACTAGACTCACAATGTCCTCATATCCTTGGACAGGTCATAGTATTACTAAGAGACAATCCACAAACAACAAAAACAATAGGTGAACATACCCCATCCTTTCCTTTCTAGTCAAAGACATCCTGGAGATAAAATCTCTAGTCATAGACATCCTGAAAAAGCTAAAAGACATGTCTCCAAAAAGATAAAATCAAAAGAAAACCAAGACCTGACACTAACACACAATGAAATCCTCAAGTTATTTGTGTTTCTTGCCATATGTGTTAACATGCTTGATTTGGTCACAATGTTGTCATCCTAATAAAGGACAAATCATGTTGAAAACCATGTTGCTACCAAAGTTTGTTGAAAGAAATGACTTGTTAAAAGACCACTATTGCTTGTGCCTCATCTGAAACTAGCTGAATCCATGAAACTGATACTTTATTGTGAAGAAGAATGGAACTTTATTGTGTATTGGCAATGCGAGTGATCTTTTATTGCAAATTGTGCATGAAAAGGTGGAGGAATGAAAATATTCTTAGGAGCTAGGTCATGAGCACTATGGATATATGGGATAACTTATCTTCATCATGGTTGTATTAGTTTCATTCCACCATTTTAATTTTTTTTTGGGTTGAACTCTTACATGGCTCTTGGTTGGACTATGCATATAAGAGCCACCAATAGTCAAGAAACCATCATTGTTGTGCGATTGGGGATGCGACACTTTGAATTTTGATTCATCCTTTGATGTTAGCATGAGTTATTAAGATTTCAATTTTTCTTTAGTAATCTACATTAGGGTTATGCACTAACTGTATTGCAACTATGACTAGAACTTGTATTGAGTTGTATGAGGTTTTCTTAGCACATATCATTCATCCTAAATATCATTATTTAGTCTATATTGTGTTTTTTATATTATTTCATTATGTCAAAAAGAGTTTATGTGTATTTTAATACCTAGTTGGTGGCATAAATGATGTTTTTTAAAATTATTTGTTAGAAATGAATGTCATTGTACCATCAAAAAATATCAAGTTGATTATTTCATAAAGTTTTAGCATTGTGTGATGCCAAGTTATAAAGGTATACATGTTCATGATGGTTGAGAATTAAGACCCACATTAATGTGAATCTGCTAATAAATTTGGAGTAATTGGCCATTTGAAAAATTGATCATACTTTACTTATTGAGTATGCTAACTATTAGTAAGACTTACCTTTATTAAATGATTCTTATCATTAAGGTTCTATTGTGTTATATGTCTATAATTTTAACATTGTTCTTGAAAGTATTCGATCTTGAATCAACAACCACGACTAGTACCATTAGCATAACTATGTTGTTACTACAATATAATTTTCAATGTTATTATTATTATATTTAACAACTAGTTGGTTGTAAAGAAGTGGAAACATGGAGACTAGTACTTTGGTCTTCTTCAAACATGCTAAATTTCCCATTATCATCGATAACTTGATACATACTCCATGAATTCATGGCAAAATAATGGAAGCCCTTCATTTAGATAATAGTGTACCTTCAATTTCAAATAAGACAGTTCATCCTTGATTTTGTTGTTTTCATTCCTAATCACTTCTAGTGAGAACTGGACTAAGGTGTAGACATGGTATTTGGGACTTGTTTTGTGACATTCTCAACCTGCAAAATCAAAGTAGATTACATGTGGATTGAGCCATAATAGATTTTTTTTTTTGGGATTCCCGATTAATTGTCTCCTTCCTATATAAAGCACGTGATGGTAGAAAAAATGTAGTAAGATTATGAGATCTTGATAGAATCTATCTTTGTCTAGCTATATTTGTGTCAACAACTAAGGTTTATATGGATTCTAGATGTTCATGTTCAAATATGTTGATCAGTTGAAAGCAGCATGTTGAGGTCTCTTGTAGTATTTTTTGAAAGTTTGCCTTGACCTTCTAGGTTATGCTTACAATATTACTAAACATTGATTACCAGTTTATTAATACGTTATCATGATAACAATTATTAAGAAATGATGAAACATTTTATTTGTATTTCACCAATGATTACAATATATAATTGGGACGTGAAAATCTTTATAACTATAATGGTCTTAGAAAGAGTCTAGAATACAAAAAAAAAGGAAATCTATGAGCCATATCCTATAGCTCTTTTGAGGGGTTTTCGATTGATGTTCTCTTGAAGTATAATGCTAGCAAGCATATTTGTGCATCTATTATAGAGATAGATCTGAAAGATTTAGAATTTTGTGAAACTCGTCCTTTGATAATGCATCAAGTGATCATGAATAAATTGGAGCACAATGGGATGAGAGTAAGTAGACAAATAAAATATTTATAAAAGAAAGAGAAAGACAGGGGCAAACAATTTTGGGGGGAGGATGTAGATAAATGATGTTCGATCCTTCAATTCTAACTGGTCATTGAGAGATTTACTAATCAAAAAGAAATTTTGAAATATCAAAAACTATTTTCATATTTTTTCTAGTTTTTTCTACATGTTAAAAATTGGGATTTTTGAAGGCCTTCAGGGCATTTTCAGCCCTTGAAACTTTGCTTGGTCGTTTAGAGCGTTACCATAAGTAATCTCTTTCATGACTTTGCCTTCAAATCTTGGAGACCTTTCCAATGAGTTAAACGACTCACAATTTTGAGTCCCGAGTAGAAAGTTAGGTCTAGACAAAGTTAGGACAAAATTTGATATAGTTTTTTGAGAATTTCATAGTTTTTTATTTTACTATGTAATAAACAAATATGATTGTTGATTTTCGATTCTCAAGGGGTTTTGGTGACCCTTGGAATCTCATGAATTGTTATATGTTGGATTTTTGAATAGAATGAACTACTTTTTGGCTTACTTCAATTCTGTGTTTACCTTGTTTGTGTAAGCAAATCCACAATACCACAAGTTCTCACTTAGGTGTTGTCATTCGAATCCATAATTTGGATCAGTGGTATCAAAGCAAGTTCGCTCCTTTATGTCATATCGCATGTGATCAAGATATCAAAGATTGGGGTTGGAAACAAAAAATCCTTCATACTACCTTTCATTGAGATGCACACGATCATAGATGGCTAAGCTTGTAGATCGACAATGGCATTAAAGCATTGGAAATAACATGAAGAAATGATGGAGCACTTCAAGAAAATATTAGAAATTTGTGGGTCACAAGCAAACCCACCATTGACAGGGTATACACCATTCAAGGTGCAAGTGAATTTTGATATACCCACATTTCAAGGAAAGATTGATGCAGATGGTGTTGATGATTGGGTTTCAAAATTAGAAAGGTATTTCTCTATCAACCAGTCCTCAAATTAAGAGAAAATTACCTTTTCTCTTCTCAAAGATGAAAGTCATATGAAAGATTCATGGGAAGCAAAGTTAGCATCCAAGGCAGTAGAAACTGGCAGTACTATTTTTTTTAATCAAAAACCCACATGGGGAGAATTCATGGAGCACATAAAGGAAGAATATTTTCTTGTAGATATATATGAACACAAATTTATGTAGTGGCAATTGCTTCAACAGAAAAAAGGACCAAACTATTCAGGAATATACTAATATGTTTCATACTTTAGCAACAAAACTTGGCATCAAAGATTCTGAGAAGCACCGAGTTTTGAAATATCAAAGTGGGCTCCATAGGTATATCCAAATCGAAATGGAATTCCTGAACATAGAGACTTTACCTAGTGCATATAAATTTGCTACAAAAATTGAGGAGAAATTCAAATAGAAAGGAAGGAGGGAAAACTTCACAAACAACAAATGGAAGGGTGAAGGTGGCAAAACTGCATTGAAACAAACTTACAAGGAATCTTCTCCCAATTCACAATCGAAAAAGGCATGGGGAATGAAGAAGGCACAAGAGAATGGTATGTGGTGTGAATTCCACAAAAGTCCCTCTCATAACACAAAAGATTGTAGAACTATTAAATTTTTAATGATGGAGACACATGAGGACAAGGCAGAACCTAAGGTGGTAGAATCTTGCACAGAATAAAGTCATGAATAAGTCATCGAGGTTGATCCATATGCAATAGTAGCTACTAAAAAGATATTGCCTTGGGAGGATGAGGAAAGATTATTCCATTCACAAATGTGGGTCAGAGGAAAATCCTTGCACTTTATTGTTGATAGTGGAATTCAAAAGAACCTAATATCAGCAGATACTATGAAAAGATTGAATTTGAAAACAACAACACACCCACAACCCTACTCAATGGGATGGGTAATTCAAGGGAGAGATATTCAAGTGCACCAGCAGTATCGCATTTCATACTCTATAAATCCTTTTAAAGATGAGTTAATCTGTGATGTAGCTCCTCTAGATGTTTGTGATGTTCTATTGGGACAACCATATATGTACCACCACCATGGTGTTAATGAGTCCAGACCTCGCAGCGTGACAATCATATTGGGTGAGCAAAAATATTGAATACCAAAGGTAAGCCCTACATACTCTACATCTTTGATTAGTGCTAAGGCGCAATGTAGGAGGTTGGTTGCTAGAATAGGAACATTCATATTATTGATGATTCATTCTGAAGAAGAAAGGAAATCAACATATAATTCTCATGCTATCACAAACACCACAACACTACAAAAAAGATCAATGTACTAGTACATTCGGGGTTGAATTCCGATGGTAATTCATCAGATTTTTGACTGCATTTTGTCGAACAACCGACTAAAAACGTCATTGAAAAATTATTGTCAGATTTTCCAACATTACTTGAGGCCATCAAAATTTCGACAGACACCAGGACACCTCCGATGGTGAATGCAACTGCCATTCTGACAATCCAATGTTGTGGGGACTATAGCATGCCCATCGAACGTGTTAGTCTTTCTCGTCAGAATTCTGACAGTATTCTGCCACCCATCTGACAAGCCAATATCATTGGGCATATAGCACGCCCATTGGACGTGTCAGTCTTTACTATCAGAATTCTGACGGTATCTACCACCCATCTAATGAGCCAATGTCGTTGGGCATATAGCACACCCGTCGAACGTGTCAGTCTTTACCATTGGAATTTCGATGACATTTAAATTATTAAAAAAAGAAAGAATGATGCTGATTTTTAGATATTGCAACCTATCAATAGGATTTTCATTTATTGTGTGTTCTAAAGTCAACTTGCAAATACTGAATTTGTGTCAGTCTGTCAAAATAGTGGAAGGAAGAGTTTGTTGAATTTGTGAGAAATTGTCACAAAAAGGACAACATACTGAAACCTTTTAATTTTGTAGGATCAACCTGATTATTAGGAATGGTATTGGAGTTGAATGTTAGGGGAATGTTTGGGTGAGTTTATGTCTTTTCCAAGAACTATTGAAGGGTTATAAATAGTGAATGGATCAATGAAGTAAGACTATCCCATTGGTTTTTTTTAATCTTTGTGAATAGTGTGAAGATAACAGAGGGTCAAGATGTTTCTTAGGGTGGTTGGAAGGATTAAGAATTGTGTTTTTTTTTTCATGGGAAAGAAATCCATTTATGTGTCCTTGGGAACCACTAGTTTGGTGTGTGACAAATGAGCATTGGGAGATGTGTCTTTAAACCATTAGTGGTCCTAATTAAAATTAGCACTGTATGGAAGCGAAATTGTGAGAGTTGGAGTGATTCAAAGAGTGAAAGTCCTCAAGATGGACATGGGAAAGATGAGTATGCTAGTAGGATTACAGTAGGACAATTACATTAGGGGAAAACAATGATCTCATTGTTACTATTATCTTGGCACATAGTGGAGTCAAATGTCAGAGCAAGTGCAAAAGGCAATTTCCTTTGAGTCAGATAAATAGCAAAGTTCCTATGATTAAGGGGTTGATCCAAGTCAAGGATCTAGAAAAAGGATGTGTTGGAGGTTTGTTGAGAACAAGTGAGTGGATGTGTAAGGGGGTATTTTTCCCTAAGGTATGAATGATCAATCATGAAGAGCATCAACTAGATCCCACTGCATCAACTACATAACAAATATATGAACAATAACACTAGCATTAAAAAAATAAGTTCACAAGTCCAAAGGAGTAGTTTTAATGTATAGAAAATCATCATCACCTGAACTACCTACAATACCCTGATCATAGCCATTGGGTTGATGAGTGTTGTCCTCAAAATCTGATTCCCTTCAATGTCCTTAGAGTAATATGATTTAAACTGCGTGCAGAGGAGACATCAAAAGAGAAGGAAATCTCAGAGACAACATATGACAAGGTTTGATTAAACCTTCTACACTTCGGGCTTCCTTGGAGCCCAAGCGGGTATACCTTTGTGAAGTAACTTCACCCTTTAAACAATAAATCCACAGCAAACCAGTCCAGAAAACTAGTGGATTTATTCACCTTGAAATCAACTGAAAACAAAGAATGGAACGATACTTAACTTCAACATTTTGATCAACAAAGCATGTAATAAATAGCTTTGATTAATACCAGTGCTTTATCCAAAGCTACAGAGTCACCTAAACTCAAATGAAACTCCTGAAATAATATATCTTTATGTTTCCCATCAGCTTGGTTTCCACTAATCCTTGCATATGCTTAACACGTACAAGAATTCAATCATTTCAAACTAAACTATGGTCCTCAAAATTCAAAGTTCCTCCCAAAGAATTTACTGGTATGAGTGATCCTGCATATTTAATTTCCCTCCTAAAGAGAAAAGCTAAAAAACACTCATACTGAGATTGCTTTGCAATTTCATTCAAACAGAAAAATCCTGGATTGTTCAGAATGAAAACAGTAAATAAATTTGTGAACAAACTTGAAGACAACATAGAGTTTTACTCAAAACCGATGGCCTGTATATTGATATTCATTTGAAGAGATTTTACAAAAAGTTCTATTTCTCCATTAAACTTTGAAAAGCTCAGATAATTTTCTGCAGCGTTTTCTTACAAAAATTTTGTGATCCCTTTCCCTCTACTCCTAGTATCCATTTATAACAACATGGATGCACAAAGCTTCAGACTTCTCGAGGAGAGTTTGTTACAATTATTTCAAAAATTGAAGAGGTTACAATTTTTACGTAAAACAGTTATGCACTCTTTTCAGCCTCTGCAGTCTGTTCAACAGGTTGTTCAGTTGCAACCTCTTCTTTCTTTTCAGGGGCGCTCTCCAACTGCTCCGGATCATGGGTGGAATATTTAACTCCCCACTCATTATATGTCTCTTCTGTCAGCCATGAAAAATTAATCACATCATTTTTAACTTTAGTCAATCTTTTCCAAGAATTTCTCAGTTTGTTGACTTCTGAGTTAAGAAAACTATAATGTGATTTAATTTTTTCTATTTCCTATATTGTTATAATAAAAAAAGAGGTATCATCAAGATCAATGATTCCCTTGACCCTTGCTGACAATTTGACTTTTATCTCATTGAGCCATATTTGCTTATCTTTCAGCTAATCCGGATTGGCAAAAATTCCTGGGAGCAACTCAAAAACCTGATCAGTGTATTCCTTCTTACATAGATTGACCTTCCTATCCACATTATCTACATCTGCAGCCAATTGCATTAAAACTTTAGCAACATCAGAGGTAGATTTTATAATGGGATTGGCCCTTGCTTCATCACAGGAAACACACATGAACTCTAAATCTTGCTCCCTAGGCCTCCATCTGTCAAAAATGGGTGTCAAAATGGCCTTATCTCTCCTCAATTCATTCCATATCTCCATGACTTTTCCCACACTATTGTAAAGCAGTGAGGCATTTATTGTATCTGCAAAACTGGAGATTGTGGCCTTTACTTTCTCCTCATATTTCCCTGCATAAAAGGCCTGAGCCTGCTTCAGGTTCTCTAGTTCTTGGGGAGTAATTTCAATCATTTGGGAGCTGGAAGGTGCAGGAGATGGGGGAAGCTCAATAATGGGGCTAGTAGGCGGAGGTCTTGCAGGAGAAGAGGCAATCATCAATGTTGAAGACTCACCTTGTTGGTGTTGTCCCATCAGCTGGCTCTACAATTTGGCAATGATGCCATCTTTACCTCTTACCTCCTCCTTGGCACTATTATAGGCCTTCAAAACTGTTTCCAACTTAACTTGGAGGGCCTCCTTTTCTTTGGCTTCCTTCTCAGCCACTGCAACACTGAATTTTGTAGTTTCTAGCACAGTGCTAGCAGCCTCTACTACCCCTGTACTCTGCACTCTTTTTACCATCAATCCACCAAGGTGGCTTGATCCCTGAGTGTCTTTGCCCTTTTTACCCTCATTTCTCTTAAGGGACCACATAACTAGTGCAGCATTATCCTTACTGAATGTAACCCCTTCCATGGGTTTAGTTTCTTTTCTTACTGCATCCAGCACCAAAACATCAGCAATATTCCATTCTGGCAAGATGAGCACTCCAACTTGTGCTACTAGATCTCTTCCTTGTTCAGGAGTGATGGTTTTGAATTCTTCCATCATCTCCTGTTTTATTTCTTCCTCCACTGAGGCTGGATCTTTGTTGGGCTGCTCTGCCTTTCTTGTTTCACATCTAGCATTGTATCTATCTATCTATATGCTGCTTCCAAATGAATTGCATGAATGCTTCAGATGTGACAAAGTTGTCATCAGCTAAAAAGGCACTACTTGCCCTTTTTATCTCAGGATCCCATTCCTGGCCTTTAAGTTCAGTTGAGGTAATGTCCATTTCAGCTTCAATGGGCTCTTCTGGCATCCCTTCTTCCACTTCATCATAGGTGTATGCAATCTCCTCCAAGCTGCCCAACTGCAAGAGGTGTGTAGCTGCTGCCTATTCATCTCCTATGTGGATGGGGGATTGGGATGGGGAATACAAGGGTGTATCTGATTGCACTTCCTTCCCCACCCTTTGCTTCTTTGGGCTATCTTGGATGTCAATGACATCTTGTACTTTCCTCTTTCCTTTGGATGAAGAGGGCTCCCCTGTTGTAGGCACCAACACACTGTAACCTAATTTCTTATGCAGGGTGTAGTCACCAGGAGGGATTGCTTTGGTGGAAGCTGACTTGCCCAAGATCATTCTAGCCTTTTCAGGGTTACTCTTAATCATAGCTTCCCTCTTCTCCTTCAGTGTTTGCATTACATCTTCAAAGCAAACAATCAAAAATTTTATTTTTCCTTCCAATGGGAAGAAGCTAGACAATGGGTCATAGCTAGCATCAAATTGATGCACAAAATCCAAGGCTTTCTTGTAAGCCACCCATTTTTCTTTCCTCAACTCTTGCTCATCTAAATCAAATTCATTCCTGATGAGGTCTTCAGGAAATTGGAATTGATGAGGCCTACCTCTGCATGCTACCTTCTTCCTAAACACACCATTGAAGAAGTCCTCTGGATCAGCACATCTGGACACTGTAGTGGATAAATGGTAGGGTTTGAGGAAATCCTCAAAACAATTCCAGCCTCCCTTTGTAATTACAAATTGGTGGGCTATGGTAGCTGCAGGGAAAATGGTCCCTTTATCTCTACCTGTTAACTCTGCCTCTTGTTGGCCACCAATTTGTCTAAGGATCTCAGCTATTCCCACTTTGAGAGGGACCTGGTAAGGTAACAAAAATGGGGTACCCCTGAAACCAAAAACTCTGAAAACCGTGGAGACTGGATATAAGTACATGTCGCCCCAGTTATGAACAATTTTGATGTTCTCTGCGAATTCTTTTGGCCTTAGGAATTTTAGAAGAACCTTGGGGACTCTTGGGTTATCGGAGCAAAGGAGAGTCCTTATTTTAGATGCAAAATATTTATTGAACTTTAGGAAACTAGCATCCTCTCTGTCCCAGGACAACACAGTATTCCATAGTTGTACTGGCATTTTCTCTCCTTCCTTCTCTTTTACCAGGTCCATTCCACTAGCAAAATAATCACCACCTTTTAAAAGAAAAAGGTACATCAAGAGTGAATACCATCCGAATGGCCTATCCACCTTTCCATTTTTTATTCCTATCAACCCTCCATGGATAGCATCGGCAATGTAAGAAGCATAATCAAATGTGATAGCAAGAGAAGGATTCAAAATCTGAACAATCATTAACAAGTAATGATTTGGCATATTTGCTTCAGCATCCTCTCCTAGAACTTGGCAAAGTGCCCAATACATTCCTTTAGCCCTTAAGGTAAACATACTCAATGAAAAATGGTCTTGTGTGTTGGGCCCTACAACTGCTAACCCTCCTATTTTTAGGAAAAGTTCTTTAAGAGGCCCATTCCTAAGATGACTCCTCTGTGCACTATACACTTGGGCTAATTGTGTGAAATTTATGGGTTCCAGGAAGTTTGTGAACTCATTGAGCCCAAACGCTGTTCTTAATTCCTCTGCATTGATTTCCACAAGGGTTTTCCCATTTACATCCCGGATGCATCTTGTGACTGAATCATAGTTCAATACCATTTGGGTTAACAAGTCTGTATCCATGAACACCCCTGGGACTACTAATTTCCTGACATCTAGTTCCCAAATGCTATTTTGAGGAGCAGGAGAATTCCTCATTCCAGATCCGACTCTAAACAGCCCCAACTCGGACAGTCCAACCTGTGGGTCTCTCAACCAATTACCTTTCTCATACAATCCTTCTCCTATCTTCAGACGGGGAGCCCTGGGCACTAACTCTTTGGCCTTTGATGCCTGGTTAATTGACAATGTCAACTGTTCTAAAAAATCATTACATACATTTCTTTCTAAATAATCAACCTTGCCAGAAAATTCCCTTTTAGGAGCCATTGGAAAATGCAAGAAAATGAATACACTCTTAAACAATCCTGCAATACGAGAATGATTTTATCTAAAACACCACACAAGAATTGCTTCAAAACATGAGAGAACCTGATGCTTGCTTGAAGGAATTTGCTTTGCAACTGAACTGCTTTCTCTGTATCTGAAAAGGATAACTCTACGTCTGCTCTTCTGCAAAATCTTTTAAAAGATATCCTTACTTGGTTGTTAGGAAATCAAATACTTGTACTCTGGGCCTTAACTATAACATTGATTGCGCATGCTTCGACTATCCCTTCAAAATTGAATTCATACGAGAATTCATATTTTAGCTCCAACGGGTCGCAACCTTCCTGCAAGTGTCTCACTGTTACCTTTTCATTTTTGACGGCTTTGGCTTTAGTCTGGGTCCTGTTCTTCTATTGGCTACATAACACCACGCGGCACCCAACCATTGGCTTTAAAAATCTTTTTACATTCCACTTGATACTGACCGCATGTCTCCCTTTATACTGTGATAGGCCCACATTTTCTTTTTTGACCATGTCATCATCATGACACGTGGACGACCCTCGTTCATTCTCGCTATTTTGCGGGCTTAAAGAGTGAACATTTTACCCTTGCGAAATAGCGCGAGCCGTTGGATCATCCCTCAAGTTGATCACTAATTAATCCTCTTAAAAGGTTCTCAGGAATGGTGGGCCCAATAACTTGTCACTAATACCTGGCATCCAGTCACCTGCAGCGCTGATTTGCCGCTCTGTCATTCGCCAAAAGAAACCGCGAGGGGCCCCACTTTCGTCTCAACAGGTCTACCTCTCACGTCATCACCATGACATGTGGATGGCTCATATTAACTCTCGCTATTTTGCGGGCCTAAAGGGTGAGCATTTTACCCTTGCGAAATAGCGCCGACCGTCGGATCATCTCTTAAGTTGATCGGTATTTAATCTTTTGAAAAGGCTTTCAGGGGTGGTGGGCCCGTGGATTTGTCATGAACACATGGCATCCTTATCACTTGCGGAGCTGATTTGCCATTCTCTTATTTGCCAGAAGAGAACCATAGGGACCCACATTTGTCTTTCAGACTGCGTGTCATCACGACACGTGGACGGTTCTTATTAATTCTTGCTATTTCGCGGGCTTAAAGAGTGAGCATTTTACCCTTGCGAAATAGCGCGGGCCATTGGATCACCTTTTAAGTTGATCGGTATTTAATCTTCTGAAAAGGCTCTCATAAAATGTGGGCCCGCCGACCCGTCATGGACACCTGGCGCCTTGTCACTTTCGGAGCTGACTTGTCATTCTGTCATTTGCTGGAAGGAGCCACGGGGTCTCAATAAATTGTTAAGAGCTGTCCCTGCTAGGTCATCTGCACCTGCGACCCGACTCATCTTTGGGGCCCACTTTTGAACCTTTAATCCTGACCCGTTGACTGTGGTGACTTGTGCCACGTGCTACCTTTTAATACGCTAGAAGAAAACCATGGGGCTCCAACTACTTCTGACAGCTACACCTTTTACTTCCTCCGTCATGACACATGGACGGCCCTCGTTCATTCTCGCTATTTCGCAGGCTTAAAGAGTGAGAATTTTTCCCTTGCGAAATAGTGCGGGCCGTTGGATCACCTTTTAAGTTGATCAGCATTTACTGGGCCCGACACTTTAGAAGAAAAGCATACAAGACGTAAAATTTTCAAATAATCAACGTAACCGCCTAGGTAAATAACAAGGGGGGACACTTCTTACGACCCCGCGACCCATAACTTAAGTGAATAAAGTAACGGAAGATTAGAAACCAGAGGGTTTAACACAAAAAGATAAGGTCTAAAACTCAAAAAACCCTTAAACCCCCTAGGTTTAGAACAAAGCTGAAGCACTTGGGACTACACCCTATTCGAAAATTTTCAAGGTACCATAGCCAATTATGGGGAAAGAAGAACCCAATTTTAAAAACAGTGATAACAGCGGCTCTGACTAGGGATGGTTGATCGCGAGATCAACACAAGAAAACTCAGAAACTCTGGAGAAACAGACCAAAACACAGACCAAAACCAGGAAAGCAGGAAAGAAAACAAAATATATACAAACAAAGGACCTACTATGCATGGACATTAAGAGAAATAATGCTTCAGGAATTGTCCATGCACTGGAAATTCCTGCATTTCATCATTCATATTCTTCAAAAAATAGGAATCCTTACCATTCAGGTCACAAACCACAAAAGGGCCAATCCATAATGATTCAAATTTTTTATGCTTTCCTTTATCCTGTCCTTTTGCGTTCCACTGAAGAACCATGTCATCAATTTGAAACTTCCTTAAGGATGTCCTTTTATCAAAAAGATACTTTGATTGCAACTGGATCTTCTGATTTTTTTTATGGGCAGAAGTTCTAAGCTCCTCCATTTCTACAATTTGGATCATTCTATTCTCCATTGGTTCAGATATTTCCATGTTCTCATCCTGCAAAAACTTATACACTGGAAGAAGGTTATTTACCGGTAATCTGGCTTGGGTACCATAAACCAACTCAAAAGGTGACATTCCAATGGATTTTTTAACTGTTATTCTATCTACCCACAGAGCTAACTTCAACTTTTGATCCCAAGACCTCTTGTTTTCTTCTAAAATTTTCTTGATGATATTTAACAGGCTTTTGTTGCTGGATTCTGCTTGTCCATTCCCCTGAGGGTGATAAGGTGATGAGTACGACATGAGTATACCATGACTATTGCAAAAACCTACAAATTCTTCTGATCTAAAACACATAGCATTATCCATTACCAATTTTGCAGGTGTTCGAAATCTAGTCACAATATTATCCATTAGGAAATCAATGACAATTTTACTAGTAGCTCTTCTTGTAGGAATAGCTTCTATCCATTTGGTAAAATAATCTGTGGCCACTATAATCCATCCATGACCTCTTCCTAACTTCTCAACAATTTCTCCAATAAAATCAATGCCCCATTGGACAAAAGGAGCTTCTACAGAGACTGGATTTAGGGGTAAAGCTCCTTCATACTTGAGCTTAGAAGAAAATCTTTGACATGGATCACATCTTTGAACATATGCATGGGTATCTTTAAATAAGGTAGGCCAGTAATACCCAGCCCATATTATCTTACCAGCAGTAGTCTTAGCAGAATAGTGACCTCCACATACTCCATCATGCATTTCAATCAACACCTGTTTAGCTTGAAAATCATCCAAACACATTAGCAACTCTCCATCTCTTTTTCTCCAGAAAAGATCACCCTGGATGAGCACATACTTTTGAGACTTGAGCTTTAAAGTTCTCTTCTGGTTGTGTGTCATTTCTTCTGGCAGTATGTTACCTTTCAATACTTGGATTATCTCTGTGTACCACGGTTGTCTCTCAATACTAGTAACCAAAGTATCTTTAACCTCAACATTTTGTACTTCTACATTCATGAGATTTGACTCAGTCATGAGCTTAGCCAAACCTAACCCTCTCACCAATTTAGTGATCTTTATTTCCAAATTGAACACCTGAATTCTATTGATCCATCTACATCTCTTCCTAGTAACCTCAGACTGAGACAAAATATCTTTAACTGCAGCATGTGGAACATAGGCAATGACATTTGCATTCACTAGATATGGCCTAAAAGCTTTAACAGCTTTAACCAAGGCATAAACTTGTTTCTCCATGGTTTCATATTTTAGTTCTGCCGCTTGCAAAGATTTACTATAGAAAGCTATGGGATGTTCATATCCTTCATTATCCTTTTGTAATAATACTCTAGCCACCATGTGATATGAGGCAAAAGAAAATAGAGAAAAAGGCTTACCATAATCCGAGGATTTCAACATTGGTGCTTCCTGGATTGCCTTCTTAATCTCATCAAAAGCTTTTGAAGCTTCTTTATCCCAATGAAACTTTGCGTCTTTCTTGAGCAACTTGACAATAGGCTTCACTATCTCAGCAAAGTTTGCAATGAACCTCCTGACAAAATTCACTTTGCCTAAAAAAGACTGGATTCCTTTCACATTTCTAGGTTCAGACACTTTGTTGATTGCTTCAATTCTTTCAGGGTCTATTCTTATCCCTTCCTTAGAAACTATGTGGCCCAATAACTTTCCTTCGGTGACCCCAAAATGACATTTCTTCGGATTCAATGATACACCAAATTCCAAGGCTTTATCAAACACCTTCTCTAGATGTCCACAATGATCATCAACTTTCTTTGAGAAATAGGTTAAATCATCTTGGTAAACCACCATAATGATATTTATGAATTCCTTAAAAGCCACATCCATAGCTCTCTGAAATGTAGCTCCTGCATTTTTTAATCCAAATGGCATTCTCACATATACATAGGTTCCCCATGGAGTAGTGAAAGTTGTTTTAAACTATTCAGACTCCTTTACTAACACTTGATTGTATCCTGAGAAACCATTCATCATGGATAAAAGATCACATCCTGTCACTCTTTGTAGCATTGCTTCCATATTTGGGGATGAATAATTATCTTTTAAAGAAGCAACATTAAGATTCCTAAAATCAACACACAATCTGATGTCTCCATTCTTCTTTCTTACTGGGACCAGATTAGAGACCCATGAAGAATGTCTTATTGGTTTGATAATCCCCCCTTCTCTCAATTTAGTCAACTCTTGTTGCATTTTAGTTTCTAATAAGGGGTTAATAGGTCTCTGTTTCTGTCTAAAAGGCTTAGCATCTGGAAGTAAGGGAACTTCATGCTGAAAAAGATCTTGTCTATACGCCTTTAGGTCTTCATAAGACCAAGCAAAAACATGCTTATACCTTTTCAATAAATTGATAAGGTTAGTCCTAACATGAGGGGGTAATTTCTTTCCAATATATACCAACTTGGGGGATGATTCTGTCCCCAGGTTGACCTCCTCCAACTCTTCTAACTTGGTGGTAGATTGCTGGTGTAAATGACTATCATTATAACTAAACATACTTTCTAACTCCACCAACCCTTTAGGTATCTCGTTGGTTTCCAACTAGACAATATCATTTCCGAACACTGTCTCTCTGTCATCCACCACTTCCACCAATGCATTGCAATCAATTTTTTGTCCATCATAATCATCAACACATTGGATGAACCTAAGAATATCTTCATCATCAGCAAAAACTTGCCAATTATATACATTATCAGGGATGGCGGGCCTAGATTTTATTTCCACAGTGGAAATACCAGTTAGTGTTGCATCATCATTTTTAAAGCAACATTAGCTAGGAAATCTACCATAATATTTTTTGTTCACTCTATCCAATTGATAGAAAATGCATGAAAATATTCAATAACATCCCAAACAGTATGCTTATATTGCTTCAATTTATCATTCTTGGATGCATATTTAGATCTCACCTGAGAGACAACCAGCTCTGAATCGCCCATTACTTTCAACAGTTGGATTCCATACCTTTTTGCAACCTCAAGTCCTAGTAACAGGGCTTCATACTCTGCAGTATTATTTGTGCACTGGAATGCCAATAAGAATGAATATTTAAAAGTTATACCTGATGGGGATATAAAAAGAACCCCTGCTCTAGATCCTTCTTTTGGAGCAAGCTCCATCAAAATACATTTGCCACAACCCATACTGTTGTACTTGTAGCTTGACTACAATTGAGTCAGTGTTCTTCAATTGAGGTGATACTGGCTGAAGTCTGAAGTTATCTAAATCCACATCAATCATACAATTAAGCATACTAGGGTCCACATTTTCAATTACCTTAGGAGCTCGTGGCTCCCTGTATAGTTTGACCTTATTGCCACCAACAGGAATAGTAGCATAAGACAAGTCCAGTTGAACATTTCCCCCCACTGCTGCTGCCCACTGCCTAGAAAGTAACATACCATAGTGGGGTTTAGTATCAGTAACAATAACATCCATTTTATAAGTGGCTTCAGGAAATGCAGCTATTTTTACTTCTACATCTTTCATTGTACCTATCACAAGCACTTCTCTGTTATCCATGGCATAACATTTCCCATACACAATAGTTACCGATAATCCTAATTATTTCATAACACCATAGGGCATTACATTAGCAACTTCTCCTGAATCTATCATGCAATTTTTAATTAACCGGTTATTGACTAGCAAAGTAACATAGAAGGGATCTACCTGATAAGGCTCCTGAGTGATAGTGGTTCCAACATATACCTCTGGGGTTTGGAACTCTTGATCCTTTCCAACTCTATCTGAACCAGTGGGTAATACTGAGTCACCATCAGATATACCAGAGAATAAAGACAAAGCTGCATCCTTGTGTTCTTTAATCTTTAGTAATTCTATTAATGGGACAGTGACTCTCATTTGAGTTAAAGCTTGGGCCATATCAAATGTAGAATTATTACATTTTTCAGTATTAACCTTAACCTTTTCTGCTTTGAATTGACTGGCTTTTTTTACTATTTCTACCTTTTGTACATCACCAGCATTTTTGGCATCTATGCTTTTAGGTAAGTCTTTAACTTGTTCCTCTTTTTCTTGACTAGCTTTAAGAATAGCAGTAACACTGCTTGATGCCCCTTTCTTTGTGACTTCTTTTACAAACATAGAACCTGGTTCACCTTGATTAGTGTCTCTCTTGGTGCTTCTCAGATTGTAGTTATGTTTTGCTTTGGCAATTGCAACCTTAGTGAGATTTTTAACTTCTTCTTCACTAGGCCTCCTAAGATGAACTTCTTTATCTTCAATTATTACCACATTCAATGTAGGATGCCAACCTAAGGCTAACTGTCCTTGCACTAACCTTTCATTATCTAGCACATCATTGTATTCACTTTGCATAGATTCCTCATCACTTTCTATGATAGTTTCAAACATATTAATGTCAGGCTCTGCTTCTGGTCTCATAGATTCTTCTAGAGCTTGAGCCACTGCACACTGATGAGGAGAATGTGGTCCATCACAAGCAATACACCAAGGAGTATTTTCTATATTATTAACAGTTTTCCCTTTTAAAGGATCTGGTGTGTCTTGACTTTGGGCAATTTTAGGCTTCTCAACTTGGGGCTTACCATCCTTCCAATTTGTATTGTATGGCATATCATGTAATCTAGGAGGTCTATCTTGCCAGTTATAGTGGGGCTTATCATTTTTGTTGATCTTAGCAGTCAAATCTTTCATAGCAGTAACCAGTTTTTCTATTTTATCCTCCTCTTTAACAATTTTGTTAGGTTGCTGTTTGGTTTCATGCCATAATCTTCCATCTGTCTTTCTTCCTAATTTTCTAGATGCCTTTCTATTACTTTCTACATTTATGGCAATTCTAAAGGCATCCCTCAGGTTATGAGGATTTTTATCTCTCAAGATATAAGCCATCTTGGAATCAAATGCATTATAGTATGTATTAAGGCACATATTGTCATCTAGCCTCATTACCTGATACACTCTATGCATAGCTTTCTGGAATCTAGCATTGAAATCAGTGACTATTTCATTTTCAGATTTTCTAATGTTATTGAACTCATTCAGCATGAAACTCACATTAGTCTTATCACTGTACTATTCTTGAAAGCAATTTTTGAACTCTTCCCATGAACCTATGCTAGCTACTGGAAGACCTCTGTACCAATCTCTTGCATCATCAACCAGGGATTGAACAAACAGTTTCATAATAACATCTTCATCTGCTATCTCATAATCATTTATCAAATCCCCAAAAGATTTTAGATGTTCCTCAGCACTGATTGCATTGTTCCCAGCAAACTTATGGAGTTTATCTCTTAGCTCAGTGGGAACATGATTTGGATACCCTGGGATCCCATCAAAAAACAATTGCCTATATTGTTCTAGATTAATTGGCCTTCTTTGAAAAGGGGAAATAGTACTATTATTTCCGATGATCATTTTAGCTTTTGGGATTGGAGATTGAGATGTTTGGGTGTATTGCTTATTTGAGGGTATTTGGCTTACTGAGGCAATATTAGTATGTACTGCAGGTTGAGTATTGACCTGAGGAAAAGAGATGTGTTGGGGATTAGGCTTGCTAAGATCTTTCGATGGGAATGTAATAGGGGGAGCTTCTAAGTAGTTAATCTTTCTTTTAACTTTCTGATTTGCTGCTTCTAACTCAGCCTTTTCCAATTCCATTTGGAGGTCTTCCTTTTCCTTTCTCATCCTTTCCATCTCTCTCTCATGTGCTAGAATCCTATGAGAAATCCCTTCTGCAGTTTTAGACTCTACTTCATCATCTACCCATATCTGTTTTCCTTTGTCTAAATTGACTTTAGGAAGCTGGGAGTTATTAGATACTTCCTTAATTGGTTGAACTATAGACTTAGAAGCTGGTTTAATCTTAGGGATTAAAATCTCCCTTATCACTGGGCCTTCCTCATCACTTTTTTCTTTCTCTTTAGCAAGCATTTCAAGATCAGCTATCTGTCTAAGGAGCCTATCTCTCTCCATCAATTTAGCTTTAACTTCCTTTTCCTTATTTGCCTCCTTTTGGGCTCTTATGGAGATTAAATGATGGACCCTTTTGTTTAAATCTTCAATTTTTTGAGACATTTTATCCTCATCGGGGTAGTTTTCTTCATAGTCTGATGCATTAATTTGATCTATGTCAATTAAGCTAATGTTCCCATCTATTGTCCTAGGAACAGAGTGCCTAATTGCATTTGAACTGGTTCTATCTTTTGCAGAAACACTAACATGAGATAGGTCTCGATTTAAAATAGGTGCATCATCAATATTTCCAAACAATCCTGAATGGAAACCTAAAATATCATGCTCTGAATCTCTAGAAGATGAATTTGACTTTGCATAGACAGGTCGATCAGGCATCTTACTAGTATTGTTGTTTTTCTGTACCCACGCAGCATTTGATGGCTCATGCATCATAGATCTCTTTTGGCCTCTTCGTGAATGTTCTGGCAGACCTTCTTGCAAGGTTTCACGAGGATGTTTCTTCATGAATGATCTTGTGTTCTTATTTCCTTGCATCTCGCTTGTCTTTCTTTTAGAAAATTTATATCTCACAAGGACTGGTTCAAAAGTAACAGAGTTGCCACCCACAAAACTATGGGAAAAATAAAAATAAGCAGTCTTACCCACAAACACAACAATATTCTCCACAAGTCTCGGCACAAATCTGTGTCTATATCTTTGTTATAACTCTCCCAAGCAGAGTCGCCACTTTTGTTGTCCTCAAAATCTGATTCCCTTCAATGTCCTTAGAGTAATATGATTTAAACTGGGTGCAGAGGAGACATCAAAAGAGAAGGAAATCTCAGAGACAACATATGACAAGGTTTGATTAAACCTTCTACACTTCGGGCTTCCTTGGAGCCCAGGCGGGTATACCTTTGTGAAGTAACTTCACCCTTTAAACAATAAATCCACAGCAAACCAGTCCAGAAAACCAGTGGATTTATTCACCTTGAAATCAATTGAAAACAAAGAATGGAACGATACTTAACTTCAGCATTTTGATCAACAAAGCATGCAATAAACAACTTCGATTAATACGAGTGCTTTATCCAAAGCTACAGAGTCACCTAAACTCAAATAAAACTCCTGAAACAATATATCTTTATGTTTCCCATCAGCTTGGTTTCCACTAATCCTTGCATATGCCTAACACGTACAAGAATTCAATCATTTCAAACTAAACTATGGTCCTCAAAATTCAAAGTTCCTCCCAAAGAATTTACTGGTATGAGTGATCCTGCATATTTAATTTCCCTCCTAAAGAGAAAAGCTAAAAAACACTCATACTGAGATTGCTTTGCAATTCCATTCAAACAGAAAAATCCTGGATTGTTCAGAATGAAAATAGTAAATAAATTTGTGAACAAACTTGAAGACAACACAGAGTTTTACTCAAAACCGATGGCCTGTATATTGATATTCATTTGAAGAGATTTTACAAAAAGTTCTATTTCTTCATTAAACTTTGAAAAGCTCAGATAATTTTCTGCAGTGTTTTCTTACAAAAATTTTGTGATCCCTTTCCCTCTACTCCTAGTATTCATTTATAACAACATGGATGCACAAAGCTTCGGACTTCTCAAGGAGAGTTTGTTACAATTATTTCAAAAATTGAAGAGGTTACAACTTTTACGTAAAACAGTTATGCACTCTTTTCAGCCTCTGCAGTCTGTTCAACAGGTTGTTCGGTTGCAACCTCTTCTGGCTTTTCAGGGGCACTCTCCAACTTCTCCGGATCATGGGTGGAATATTTAACTCCCTACTCATTATATGTCTCTTCTGTCGGCCATGAAAAATTAATCACATCATTTTTAACTTTAGTCAGCCTTTTCCAAGAATTTCTCAGTTTGATGACTTCTGAGTTAAGAAAACTATAATGTGATTTAATTCTTTCTATTTCCTGTATTGTTATAACAAAAAAAGAAGTATCATCAAGATCAATGATTCCCTTGACCCTTGCTGACAATTTGACTTTTATCTCATTGAGCCATATTTGCTTATCTTTTAGCTGATCCGGATTGGCAAAAATTCCTGGGAGCAACTCAAAAACCTGATCAGTGTATTCCTTCTTACATAGATTGACCTTCTTATCCACATTATCTACATCTACAGCCAATTGCATTAAAACTTTAGCAACATCAGAGGTAGATTTTATAATGGGATTGGCCCTTGCTTCATCACAGGAAACACACATGAACTCTAAATCTTGCTCTCTAGGCCTCCATCTGTCAAAAATGGGTGTCAAAATGGCCTTATCTCTCCTCAATTCATTTCATATCTCCATGACTTTTCCCACACTGTTGTAAAGCAGTGAGGCATTTATTGTATCTGCAAAACTGGAGATTGTGGCCTTTACTTTCTCCTCATATTTCCCTGCATAAAAAGCCTGAGCCTGCTTCAGGTTCTCTAGTTCTTGGGGAGTAATTTCAATCATTTGGGAGCTGGAAGGTGCAGGAGATGGGGGAAGCTCAATAATGGGGCTAGTAGGCGGAGGTCTTGTAGGAGAAGAGGCAATCATCAATGTTGAAGACTCACCTTGTTGGTGTTGTCCCATCAGCTGGCTCTGCAATTTGGCAATGATGCTATCTTTACCTCTTACCTCGTCCTTGGCACTGTTATAGGCCTTCAAAACTGTTTCCAACTTAACTTGGAGGGCCTCCTTTTCTTTGGCTTCCTTCTTAGCCACTGCAACACTGAATTTTGTAGTTTCTAGCACAGTGCTAGCAGCCTCTACTACCCCTGTACTCTGCACTATTTTTACCATCAATCCACCAAGGTGGCTTGATCCCTGAGTGTCTTTGCCCTTTTTGCCCTCATTTCTCTTAAGGGACCACATAACTAGTGCAGCATTATCCTTACTGAATGTAACCCCTTCCATGGGTTTAGTTTCTTTCCTTGCTGCATCCAGCACCAAAGCATCAACAATATTCCATTCTGGCAAGATGAGCACTCCAACTTGTGCTACTAGATCTCTTCCTTGTTCAGGAGTGATGGTTTTGAATTCTTCCATCATCTCCTGTTTTATTTCTTCCTCCACTGAGGCTGGATCTTTGTTGGGCTGCTCTGCCTTTCTTGTTTCACATCTAGCATTGTATCTATCTATATGCTGCTTCCAAATGAATTGCATGAATGCTTCAGATGTGACAAAGTTGTCATCAGCTAAAAAGGCACTACTTGCCCTTTTTATCTCAGGATCCCATTCCTGGCCTTTAAGTTCAGTTGAAGTAATGTCCATTTCAGCTTCAATGGGCTCTTCTGGCATCCCTTCTTCCACTTCATCATAGGTGTATGCAATCTCCCCCAAGCTGCCCAACTGCAAGAGGTGTGCAGCTGCTGCCTGTTCATCTCCTATGTGGATGGGGGATTGGGATGGGGAATACAAGGGTGTATCTGATTGCACTTCTTTCCCCACCCTTTGCTTCTTTGGGCTATCTTGGATGTCAATGACATCTTGTACTTTCCTCTTTCCTTTGGATGAAGAGGGCTCCCCTGTTGTAGGCACCAACACACTGTAACCTGATTTCTTATGTAGGGTGTAGTCACCAGGAGGGATTGCTTTGGTGGAAGCTGACTTGCCCAAGATCATTCTAGCCTTTTCAGGGTTACTTTTAATCACAGCTTCCCTCTTCTCCTTTAGTGTTTGCATTACATCTTCAAAGCAAACAATCAAAAATTTTATTTTTTCTTCCAATGGGAAGAAGCTAGACAATGGGTCATAGCTAGCATCAAATTGATGCACAAAATCCAAGGCTTTCTTGTAAGCCACCCATTTTTCTTTCCTCAACTCCTGCTCATCTAAATCAAATTCATTCCTGATGAGGTCTTCAGGAAATTGGAATTGATGAGGCCTACCTCTGCATGCTACCTTCTTCCTGAACACACCATTGAAGAAGTCCTCTGTATCAACACATCTGGACACTGCAGTGGATAAATGGTAGGGTTTGAGGAAATCCTGAAAACAATTCCAGCCTCCCTTTGTAATTACAAATTGGTGGGCTATGGTAGCTGCAGGGAAAATGGTCCCTTTACCTCTGCCTGTTAACTCTGCCTCTTGTAGGCCACCAATTTGTCTAAGGATCTCAGCTATTCCCACTTTGAGAGGGACCTGGTAAGGTAACAAAAATGGGGTACCCCTGAAACCAAAAACTCTGAAAACCGTGGAGACTGGATATAAGTACATGTCGCCCCAATTATGAACAATTTTGATGTTCTCTGCGAATTCTTTTGGCCTTAGGAATTTTAGAAGAACCTTGGGGACTCTTGGGTTATCGGAGCAAAGGAGAGTCCTTATTTTAGATGCAAAATATTTATCGAACTTTAGGAAACTAGCATCCTCTCTGTCCCAGGACAACATAGTATTCCATAGTTGTACTGGCATTTTCTCTCCTTCCTTCTCTTTTACTAGGTCCATTCCACTAGCGAAATAATCACCACCTTTGAAAAGAAAAAGGTGCATCAAGAGTGAATACCATCCGAATGGCCTATCCACCTTTCCATTTTTTATTCCTATCAACCCTCCATGGATAGCATCGGCAATGTAGGAAGCATAATCAAATGTGATAGCAAGAGAAGGATTCAAAATCTGAACAATCATTAACAAGTAATGATTTGGCATATTTGCTTCAGCATCCTCTCCTAGAACTTGGCAAAGTGCCCAATACATTCCTTTAGCCCTTAAGGTAAACATACTCAATGAAAAAGGCTCTTGTGTGTTGGACCCTACAACTGCTAACCCTCCTATTTTTAGGAAAAGTTCTTTAAGAGGCCCATTCCTAAGATGACTCCTCTATGCACTGTACACTTGGGCTAATTGTGTGAAATTTATGGGTTCCAGGAAGTTTGTGAACTCATTGAGCCCAAACGTTGTTCTTAATTCCTCTGCATTGATTTCCACAAGGGTTTTCCCATTTACATCCTGGATGCATCTTGTGACTGAATCATAGTTCAATGCCATTTGGGTTAATAAGTCTGTATCCATGAACACCCCTGGGACTACTAATTTCCCGACATCTAGTTCCCAAATGCTATTTTGAGGAGCAGGAGAATTCCTCATTCCAAATCCGACTCTAAACAACCCCAACCCGGACAGTCCAACCTGTGGGTCTCTCAATTAATTACCTTTCTCATACAATCCTTCTCCTATCTTCAGACGGGGAGCCCTAGGCACTAACTCTTTGGCCTTTGATGCCTGGTTAGTTGACAACGTCAACTGTTCTAAAAAATTATCACATACACTTCTTTCTAAATAATCAACCTTGCCAGAAAATTCCCTTTTAGGAGCCATTGGAAAATGCAAGAAAATGAATACACTCTTAAAAAATCCTGCAATACGAGAATGATTTTATCTAAAACACCACACAAGAATTGCTTCAAAACATGAGAGAACCTGATGCTTGCTTGAAGGAATTTGCTCTGCAACTGCACCGCTTGCTCTGTATCTGAAAATGATAACTCTATGTCTGCTCTTCTGCAAAATCTTTAAAAAGATATCCTTACTTGGTTGTTAGGAAATCAAATACTTGTACTCTGGGCCTTAACTATAACATTGATTCCGCATGCTTCGGCCGCCCCTTCAAAATCGAATTCATACGAGAATTCATATTTTAGCTCCAACGGGTCGCAACCTTCCTGCAAGTGTCTCACTGTTACCTTTTCATTTTTGACGGCTTTGTCTTTAGTCTGGGTCCCGTTCTTCTATTGGCTACATAACACCACGCGGCACCCAACCATTGGCTTTAAAAATCCTTTTACATTCCACTTGATACTGACCGCGTGTCTCCCTTTATATTGTGACGGGCCCACATTTTCTTTTTTGACCATGTCATCATCATGACACGTGGACAACCCTCGTTCATTCTCGCTATTTCGCGGGCCTAAAGAGTGAGCATTTTACCCTTGCGAAATAGTGCGGGCCGTTGGATCACCTTTTAAGTTGATCGGCATTTACTGGGCCGGACACTTTAGAAGAAAAGCATACAAGGCGTAAAATTTTCAAATAATCAACGTAACCGCCTAGGTAAATAACAAGGGGGGACACTTCTTACGACCCGCGACCCATAACTTAAGTGAATAAAGTAATGGAAGATTAGAAACCAGAGGGTTTAACACAAAAAGATAAGGTCTAAAACTCAAAAAACCCTTAAACCCCCTAGGTTTAGAACAAAGCTAAAGCACTTGGGACTACGCCCTATTCGAAAATTTTCAAGGTACCATAGCCAATTATGGGGAAAGAAGAACCCAATTTTAAAAATAGTGATAACAATGAGAATGCATAAATTTCTATAAAAACAACACGTACATCATTTAGTTAATGCCATAAAAGAGTATAAAATATAAACCATTATTGAACTTTTATTATAATTAAAGCTTTCATTACTACTTACTTGCAAGTTTGTTGTTGTCCGCATCAATTTTTGCACCCTCTCTTGTATGTCATTAGTCTGAGGCTCCACGGATGCCAAAGCAACAATCTCTCTACTAATTTTTATAATAGACCTTTTTATCAATTCTATAGGGTTTGTGGAATTTGTGATGTCATCATTGCTTAATCATGTTGAGTCCACATCCCTTGAGAGGTGCACAGGTACTGCATCTCCCTTTCCCTTTCCTCGAACATCTGTCTGTGACAATAATATCATTAACACTATCAAAATTACTCCAAAATACTCAAGAAAAGAACATAATAATGTAACAGTTTGCTTCTATCTAATTTGTAAAATTACAATGAGGTTTACTTGCTCAGTAGAAGTGTCACGACCTACATCCCTGTCTGTGCTATGTGATGGATCCATGTCGCCCTGTGACAAAAATAAAAAATAAAAATGTTAGCGAAATGAAACCAATAGACTTAGTAAAAAAACTTAATAATAAAATGGTATATTGGAGTCATTAATTGGAGGTTGGATTAAATGGTATATAGTATGTACCACCCCCATGATAGTAACTTTGTTTGTATCTATACGATTCAAATTTTAATCTATTAGCAGCTCTTCCCCTACACTTATTGATTTTATCACACATACGAATACCCAATTTCCCTCGCGTGCCTCAAATATGTTGGTATTTTGGTATCATTTTGTCATTGATGTCAACACCTACTAAAACACTAGCACTTTGGAGATCCAACAACATTCACCAACAGGCAAGTAACTATTGCATATTTACTGGTATATGGTACACCGATAGGATATAATGATCACCGACACTTGGAATGGCATGGAAGATACTTGGTAATATCAAAGACATCATGTGGACATCTTGTCTTAATTGATTGATCATTGGTATATTCATATTTGCATATTTTCTTTTATCGGCAAATAAGTCCAGGATTATCTAAGGTTACACCAACAGGTTTATCTTTTCTAGATTAGCATGGCACGCTATGGAGATGATTAATTATTGTTGTAAATGCATTAAGCCGACATGTTCAATCAGTTATTGCATCAGATATTATATTGTTTGTAAAATATTTTTATTGTAGTATCTTGTAGAGCCAACCTACTAAAATTGGTCTTAGGTTATGGTATAAATGTAAGATCTTATTTGTAAGATCAAATATGGAATGCGAAAAAGGATTGTGTGAAGGTATATGCGAGAATAAGTAGAGCTATACACGCAGACATCATTTGAAGGTGAAGCTAGGTTTTGTGAAATCATATCAACATTACACTGGTATTGAATCCAGCATATGTAGATGCTATTTTGTGCAGTACATTCTTATTGGATTTAACCATCCAACTGTAGTCAGTGTGACTCCCATTTTGTGATTGAGCAGTGAGCTCTAGGCGGTTGGCCTTTCTACATGTGCAGACCCCATTTATGTACACTTACTATCTGCAGTAGTATCATCTAATTGTGGGTAAGGTTTACCACTGTGGTTTTCAGAATGGAGACACATCTAAATTGCATTGGAAAAGACATCTAGGAAGCTACAAAGAATGGCTATATTGCTGCTGTACAAGGTCAGCCTAGTCCAGCTAACTTGACGAAAGATGAAGAAAATGATTGCAAAGCAAGAGAAGCACTTTTGAGTGCATTATTAGATCAAAAAATTATGGGACTATCAGATAGGTCTACTACTAAAGCTATTTGGGATCATTTGGAAACACTGAATGAAGGAGATTCCATAGTCAAAATTACAAAACTTGAAAGCTTCCGAGTTAGGTATGAACATCTAAAAATGGAAGAAGATGAAAGGAATTCTGCTTTTATGGAAAGAGTAAATGAAATTGTTTTGGGTATTAAATGTTGTGGAGGAACCTTAAGTGAAGATGAAATTGTTTCAAAAGTTTTAAGAGGATTGCCACCGACATATAAAGTGCAAGTTACTACTATAAATGAGTTAAGAAAAATGCCCAATACATCAGTAACTAGGGATACATTAATTGGAAAACTTTCAGCTTTAGAAATTGAAGAATTTGGTCTTGTTGCTACTATAAAGATAGATTTGGCCTTTAAAGCATCAACATCATCTGATCCATCAGTTGACAAATCTGATTGGAAAGCCTTTTATGCAAGAGAACTTGAAGAATGTAGGAAAGAAAATGAAGAACTTGAAGAGCTTGAAGGTAAAATGCCTAAAGGTCCAGTTGGAAGTAAGTATGAAGGTAAAGCACCCTTTAAATGTTTTAACTACAATAAGATTGGTCATATGGCTTCAAGATGCCCTGATAGACATGCTAGTCTAAGAGAAGAAGCTATAAGAACATACAAGCCTAACCCTAAATATCAGAGATACAGATTTAAGAAGAATAAAGACAAATCTTGTGACATTGCTGATGAAGGAGTGACTGATGAAGATTTGACAAACAATGGATGGGTTTTTGTTGCTATAACAGAAGATCAACTGGCACCTATAGTGCAACTGGTAGAACAAGCCCTAGCAGCTAAAATTGAAGTAAAGGATGAATGGATCATTGATTCTGGATGCTCACATCATATGACAGGAGATAAAGGTAAATTCTTGAACTTTCAAGAATATAATGGCGGTTTAGTAAGATTTGGAGATGACAAAGCTTGTTCAATCAAAGGTAAGGGTACAATATCTCTTGATGGTAATCATAACACTGACAATGTTTACTATGTTGAAGGATTAAAGCATAATCTTTTGAGTGTTGGTCAATTAGTTGAGAAAGGATTTCAGTTACAATTTAAAAATGGAAAATGCAAAATCATGAATAGAACTGGTTTAAAAATTGCAACCGGTAATCAGACTAGAGGTAATATCTTTCATTTGAATAACAGTGAAAAGACATGCTTGATTGCACATATAGATGAAATTTGGTTATGGCATAAGAGACTTTGTCATGTAAACTTTGATTGCATGGTAAAAATCAGTACTACTAATGTAGTTAGAGATCTACCTAAAATTGTCAAACCTCACAATACAGTATGTAAGGAATGTCAATTTGGAAAACAGGTTAGAGCTAGTTTCAAAAGTATTCCAAAGAAATCAAATAATGCTCTTGATTTGACTCACACTAATTTATGTGGTCCAGCTAGAACTAAAAGCTTACAAGGTGATAGATATTTCATGCTAATTATTGATGACTATTCTAGAATGTGTTGGGTTACTTTTCTCAGAGAAAAATCAGAAGCACTTGGAAAGTTCAAACTGTTCAAAGCAATGGTAGAAAATGAAACCGGTAAGAAAATCAAATGTTTAAGATCAGATCAAGGAGGTGAATTTACATCTAGGGAATTTAATGCATTCTATGAAGTAAATTGAATAAAAAGATAACTATCAACACCTCGGACACCTCAGCAGAATGGAGTTGTTGAAAGGAAAAACATAACTATCTTGGATGCAGCAAGAAGTATGTTATCAGAAGAAAATTTGCCACATGTGTATTGGAGAGAAGCAGTTAGTACAGCGGTCTATACATTTAACAAAGTTCACATCAAAGGTGAAACCAGTAAGACCCCTCATGAACTATGGTTTGGTAATACTCCTACACTTAAGTATTTCAGAATTTATGGAAGTAAATGTTATATCAGTAGAGATGAGTATATTGGTAAATTTGATCCTAGAAGTGATGAAGGAATATTTCTTGGTTATTCATCTAAGAGCAAAGCATATAGATGTTTTAACAAGAGATTGCAAAAAATTGTTGAAAGTAAAAATGTAAAGATTGATGAACAATTCAGAGGAACTTCAAGGTATATAGACTCTGAACTGGCAACATAAATTTTGACAAATGAACCTACACTGAATCCACCGGTACAGAATGAAGATCCAGTTACCCCGGTATCATCTGAGGATTCCATAGTAATTGAATAACAACAACAAACAAAGACACCCCGATATGTAAGACTGAATCATTCTGAAGATTAGATAAATGGAAATAAGTTTAAAGGAGTTATGACAAGAGGAAGATTGGAAAATGAAGAGGTATGTCTTATTTCTCAAACTGAACCATCATCAATTAATGAGGCATGTGAAGATAAATTTTGGATTAAAGCTATGGAAGAAGAATTAGAACAAATTGAGAAAAATAACACTTGGACATTAGTTCCCTGACCTAAAGATAAAAATGTAATTGGAACCAAATGGGTATTTAGAAACAAACTTAATGAAGATGGTAAGGTTGTCAGAAATAAAGCAAGACTGGTGTGTAAGGGATATTCTTAGAAAGAAGGAGTTGATTACAATGAAACCTTTGCACTGGTAGCTAGAATTGAGGCAGTTAGATTATTTTTGTCTTTTGCATCACACAAGAACTACAAAGTTTATCAAATGGATATTAAATGTGCATTTTTAAATGGAGATCTTGAAGAGGAAGTATACATTGAACAATATGATGGATTTTATTTGACATATGACGATGATATGGTTTGCAGGTTAAGAAAAGCTCTGTATGGACTAAAACAAGCTCCAAGAGCTTGGTATGCAAGATTGGATAAGTATCCTTTAAAGATTGGTTTTACTAAAGGAAATGTAGACAATAATTTATATTATAAAGTAACTAATGATGACATTTTGATTATAGAAGTATTTGTTGATGATATAATCTTTGGAGGAGAAGATGGATTATGTAAGGAATTTTCTATTAAAATTCTACAAGAATTTGAAATGTCTATGATTGGAGAAATAAAATTCTTTTTAGGATTGCAGATTTCACAGACTGATAAAGGTATATTCTTGAGTCAATCCAAATACTTAAAAGAGTTACTAAAGAAATTTGGGATGGAGAACTCTAAACTGGTAAGCACACCTATGACAACAAATGACAAATTATCACAAAGGCATGAATCTACACCTGTTAATCCAACTAGATACAAATCTATGCTAAGAGGTTTACTATATTTGATACAAACCAGACCTGATATTATGAATGTAGTATGTATTGTTTCAAGATTTCAAAGTAATCCTAGAGAAAATCATGAATCAACAGTAAAAAGGATTTTCTAGTACTTACAAGGCACTATAAATCTTGGATTATGGTATCCTAGAGATGAAAACTTTGAATTATGTGCATACACAGATGCAAATTGGGCAGAAGATGTGGATGATAGAAAAAGCACCACCGGCGGAGCATTCTTTCTTGGAAACAAATTAGTTTCTTGGTTGAGTAAGAAAAAAAGTTGTACATCTTTATCAACAACAAAATCAGAATATTTTGCAACAACAACTAACTGTACACAAGTACTATGGCTTAAGAAAATGTTGAAAAACATAAAGGTAAAATGCAAGGACCCTATTACTATCTATTGTGATAACACAACAACAATTGATATATCTAAGAATCCGGTATTACATTCTAAAACAAAACATATTTCTATCAAACTGAATTTTCTAAGGGAAAAAGTTGAAGAAAAAGAAATAAAACTGGTTTATGTGAATACTAAAAAACAGCTTGCAGATATTTTTACAAAACCTTTACCTAAGGAGACTTTTGAATATCTTAGAGATAAACTTGGAGTCATACCATCACTGATAGAGACTTAGACAGTTGATGATTGTCATCAACCAACAAAATTAACAGAGAAATCTTTTATTCCGATCTTTGATGAGGAAGCTACTTCTCAGGGGGAGTAGTTGGTATATTGAATTGACTGGTATTTTGTATATGAACTTGGTTTTATTGTAACTTTGGCATTTGATATCAAAGGGGGAGAGATATCTATGGGAAAGCACATTATCTTTTGGGGAGAGATTGGTATGGAAAAACTTTGAAAAACACATGTTGCTCCCAGGGGGAGAGATTGTTGTTTAGGAGAGATTATTACTCTCTGATTTCTGGTTATGATCTTTTTGGAGATTGTTGGTTTTTGGTATTTGGCATTTCTATTTTGGCACTTTGATGGTTTTTCCATCTTGTGTTGCCATCAATGCCCAAGGGGGAGATTGTTGGTATTTTGGTATGGTTTTGTCATTGATGTCAACACCTACTAAAACACTAGCACTTTGGAGATCTAGTAGCATTCACTGACAGGCAAGTAACTATTGCATTGTTACTAGTATATGGTACACCGGCAAGATATAATGATCACTGACACTTGGAATGGCATGGAAGACACTTGATAATATTGAAGACATCATGTGGACATCTTGTCTTAATGAATTGATCATTGGTATATTCATATTTGCATATTTTCTTTTACCGAAAAATAGGTCCAGGATTATCTAGGGTTACACCGATAGGTTTATCTTTTCCAAATCAGCATGGCACGCTATGGAGATGATTAATTATAGTTGTAAATGCATTAAGCCGACATGTTCAATCAGTTATTGCATCGAATGTTATATTGTTTGTAAAATATTTTTATTGTAATATCTTGTAGAGCCAACCTACTAAAATTGGTCTTAGGTTATGGTATAAATGTAAGATCTTATTTGTAAGATCAAATGTGGAATGCGAAAAAGGATTGTGTGAAGGTATATGCGAGAATAAGTAGAGATATACACATAGACATCATTTGAAGGTGAAGCTAGGTTTTGTGAAAGCATATCAGCATTACACTGGTACTGAATCCAGCATATGAAGATGCTATTTTGTGCAGTACATTGTTATTGGATTTAACCATCCAACTGTAGTCAGTGTGACTCCCATTTTGTGATTGAGTAGTGAGCTCTAGGTGGTTGGCCTTTCTGCATGTGCAGACCCCATTTATGTACACTTACTATCTGCAGTAGTATCAACTGATTGTGGGTAAGGTTTCCCACCGTGGTTTTTCCCCTTACAGGGTTTCCATGTACAAACATTGGTGTTATGTGTTGTGGATGACTTTGTCTTTTATTTTCATGCATTAATCTTTACCAGTATTCCATTTATTTGTTAATCTGTCCACCGATATAATATACTGTCTCATCGGTACTAAGCAATAATTTATTTAAGTTGTTTTTGGTTTGTAATTATCAGACAACTGATTCACCCCCCCCCCCCCTTCTCAGTTGTCCCTGGGACCTAACAAAATATACAATTGGGTTGCTTATTAGTTGACCCAGGTCGCATACTATTTATAAAACCTACAATATTCCCTTTTTCTTTTGGCCTTCCATCAATGTATATAACCACTCATTTACTTTGATCATTATCTTTCTATTGTATATAATTTGCTGACAATGCATACCTACACATACTTTTTTTATATCAAACATTTTGCATCCAATTTTTGTAATTGTAACAAGGTCCGACAAACTCCATCAACTTGGAAACTTTGTTTTGTAATAGACCTTTATGTTGTCCATGGAAAATAGGCCCAAACCATGTAATGACGGTGGTGCTATGCGATATATCCCATCGTTAACACAAAAAAAAGTGTTTATTGGAGGAAGTTCCTTGAGTACCCATTGTTTCTGTAGATGTTTGTACCTCAAGGGCACCTCGATGTTGCCTTTGGTCTCATCATCATAAGAACATGACCCCCCTTGAGCAAGGAAAAATTCCATGCATTTATTGAATTTTCTTCTAATCTTTTGACCTCTAGTTGATCTCCCTATTGTAGACCTACTACATGTCTCACTTTCATTTTCTAATCCTGCATTTGCCTCAATCGATGAAGACACATCTACCAAATACCTATTTGGTGGTACCTACACTCCATCAAATAAGAGAGTTAGTTGGTAATGAGAGAGATATTTTGCAAATGAGGGTAATGTTGATGAAGAAGTTGTTTGTAAAGTTGATGTTGAGATTAAAATATGAATAAGTCCAACTGGGGCCTCAAGTGTTGATAATTGTATTAGATTTGTTGCTAATGTCAAGGTTTGAAAAACCAAGGAAGTTTGTTTTCCAAGTAATTTTTTAAAAATAAACTATTTCTATAGGGTGTATTGACTTATATCTGTCGATCCATGAGACTGTGCAGGATCTTTGTCAAAGGGGTTTAGGTTCCTGTACATGTAATTCAATTATCTTATGTTAGCTAAAAATTACATGATACATATACTAAAAATTACATAGTACACAACACGAACAAGATGAACTTTGTAGACAGGAAGAGTATTAAAAAAAAATGTTGTCATCATAATCATTGTAATTTTTGTAAATTCCTTACCTTTACTTTATGTAGACTATGAAAGATCCTCAACTAAAGGGTTGATGATGTCTGTAGTCAATTACCTATTTCCACCAAGGGTGACAACATCATACACAATATATACATGAAATCAACACCATCAATTGAGCATCATAAGCATTACATTTGTAAGCTGATAAACAATAAATACATATATAACATAAGCATTAGATATGTATCATCATATATGTAATTGAGAATCATAAGCATCAAATATGTGTCATCATAAACATGTAATCCATCACATATGTATCATAAATCACCATCCATCACATAGGTAATTAACAATCCACATTCTATAAATAAACACAAAGTTCAAAAAATGTCACATGTATCATCATAAACATGTAATCCATCACATATGTATTTTAAATCAACATTCATAACATAGCTAATAAATAGTCCAAAATCCATAAATAAACACAAAGTTTAAAAAATGTCACATAAATAGTCACTCTCCCTATCTCCATCTCCTTGGGGTGGCATGGTTCTACTATTAGGACCTACTAGAGGTGGAACATGAATTAAAAACATTAAAAGGTGCATCATGAATTAGTTATGTAATGTCATTAGAATTCAAAACATAATTAATTAATTATGTAACCATATAAGTCAAATAAATTTCTATCAAGAAATCAATATTAAATAGATAATATACTAATCACATACCTCATACATTTCATTCATGTCATTGATCTTCTTCTTCATCCAACTCATCATCATGACCATCATGATCATCATCATTATCATTATCATCATCATCGCCATCATCATCTTCATCATCATCATCATCACCATCATCACCATCACCATCACCATCACCATCACCATCACCACCATCATCATCCTTAGCCTTTTCTTCTTCATCATCATCGAGTAATTGTCGACTGTCATCATTATCTACATCATCTTCTACTTCTTTGGTATCTTCTTCTTCCATCACATTATACTTTATCAGCCTTCCTCTTGGATCATGTCTAACAACAAATGACCAACTTGGTTTATGTGGAACCTTTGAGTAAAATACTTGCTCACATTAGCTTGGAAGAACATAGGGTTCATCCCCATCTAGTTAAAATGACCTTGTATTAACCATTGTAAATCCATTATCATGTTCAATAACAATTCTATCAGGATCATTTTTATTTAGTCGTAACATGTACCGTTTGATGACAAACAAAACTAATTTGAAGGAATTAAAGTCACACTCAAGTATATCATCCAAAATGTCATAGTATTAATTTTGAGACTCTTGAGGATGTATGTCATTTCTTGATGAAATATTTGTCACCTCAAAGACTGTAGTTATCCCAGAATCACAAGTTTTCTTCGTGTCATCCAACTTTTTGATGCAAAATTTATGACCATTGTAACACATAGCGTTGTGGTGTTTGACGTGCAATATGTCAAACATGTTAAAATTATTGCATCGTGAGTTGATAAACATATGGGTGATTAATAAATTTATACGTACATGTTTATCTCTTAAACATATGCTAAATCAATTTCCCTTTGCGTAACATTGGAATCTCCATTACGATAAGCTTCTTTAACCAATGAAGCCACACCTTCCCATGTTAATGTGTGACCAGAATGTTGACAACATTCAATTCATACTGTCATCCAATCAAGATTGTTTGCAATATTCAAATGTAGTGCATCCCACTCTCGACTAACTATATAAAAAATAAATCAACGACTTACAACCGATTTATTTTGAAGATTAAGAATTAATTAACTACAATTACATCTTATAATTACCTCTCACTTTCCTCAATCTACCTTTCCCCATCAAGTACTCCCCTTCAAATTTGTTAATGGGGTTGGGATCCCAAATGCGATCCACATGGATCTTCACTACAAACTGATGGACTTGAAAAGCACTGAGAGGGGGGAGGGTGAATCAGTGACACCAAATAAAACACTACTTCAAACACTAACCAGTAGATGAACTTAATCAAGCATTTAAACAAAATACATGGTATCCAAAATGATATAACAACATCCACAAAAAGTAAAACATCCACCATAACACAAGTGTTTATACGTGGAAAACCCAAATAGGTAAAAACCATAGTGAAATGGAACTCACAAGTTAACTATCTACAGTAATAGATAACTGACCGGTTAAGGCCTTATAAAGTGCTCTACTAGGAGCGAATCTTGTTAGAGATCCCAAAGCTTGATTAGAAGCTTATACCCTATTAAGAGTACTACCTTGTTAGAAGTAACCTCGCTGGAGGATTTGAGAATCCAAACTAATGGATCACCTTGTTAGAGGATTTGTATAATGAAGCTTGCTAGAGCTTACCCGGTTAGGGGATTTTGATTCGTTTGTAATGATTAGAAAACAACAAGAATGGTTTGATCTGTTCTGAGTAGCATAATACTTGCTTGATCAGATCATTCTAAGTACATTCAACATTGCTCTTCATCATAACACTTATTGCTCTTCATCATAACACTTATCGCTCTTCAACAAAAGCTTTCACTCTTTATGCATATCAATATTCGCATAACATCATTCTCTATCACTAGTAAATGATTCACTAAGATGTCTTAATATAGACATTCAAATCTTATGTCGGCCTAAGGAAATCAAAACACAATTTCCTAGGTGCAGTGTATCTAGACAAGTAATCATAACTCATCACAAAAATGAATGCCAAGAAGTTGGTGCTAGTAACTCATCACAAAATCAAATATCGGTTATAACAGTCAATACTGGTTGGAACAAAACATGTGATCCTTTGTCCCGAAATCTTTCGCTTGATCTCCATCTTCATCTTCATCTTCATTTTGATGCCGACTTAGTGTAGCCATAGGTTATCTCTTATGCAGCTAGTTTATCTCCATATTTCTTAGTGTAGCCACAAGAAGAAATATGGATATCGGTTATAGACTTAGTGTAGCCAGTTTATCTCCATATTTCTTCTTGTGGCTCTTCTCAGCAAACATTTGAGCAGCATCTTCAAGTGACTTGATTTGATCAAATGCATCTGCAACTAACTGACCATGTTTGCTAATGGGTGTAGGAAGATGTGCAACAACTATTTCCGGTAGTAAACCAACCAAAATTTCTACTGCATTCAGGATTGTCTCTGCTCCAATCCTTTGCTCTTTCAGTCTCTTCTTGTGTGCTCGAGATTGCATAATATTAGCAATCTTCATCATTTCTGATGCGCTCAAAGTGTTCATGTCAATGGGTCCTGAAATACTTAAAGAATCATCATCATCATCTTCAAGTAGTTTCTGCTTCGTTGGTTCAGGAGGTACATTTTTAATGATAGCTCTCTCTATGTTCTGCTTTGTTGACTCTTCAGTTAACTGAGTGACAACTTTCTCACTAGACTCCTTTTAGGTATTTTCAATGACCAATGGAGATTGGGGTTTCTCTAGTTGTTATGTTGCCTGTTCATTGTCCACTTTTAGTTGAATAGCCAGTTTATCAACTAATGTAACCTATACTTAAGTAATTGTAGGAGGCTCCATATCTAGTGCAATGCTATCTCCAGATAGGTCCACTGTGTTCTGATCATCTTCATCAACAAGAATAATGGAATCATCCTTCTTCTTGATTGGATAGACTATGTCAGAATGAACAATCTCCTCTTCATCCATTTCCGGTCGAGGAACATTATCTACAGTATTATCCTTATCTCTAGAGTGGATGAGTTCTTCCCTCTGTTTGATTACACAGGCTATCTGATGTGTCTCAAACTCAATAACAACCTTTTTTGAATTAAGAAGCTTCAATCTTCTCATTCTGAAATCAAAATGTACTTTGTATTGCTCAATCAAAGCACTAATTCCATCCGAAGTTAAATTGGGAAATATTGTATAAATATTTCATTAATAATTTTCTTTTCCAATTGAATTGCTTCCTCCCATTTATCTAAAAGAGTATTATACAAAGAAATTGAAATATCTTTTTCCAAGTCATGCTATTGTAATGACCCAAATAAGTTATTACCTGTTGAATGACTTGTCTCTACTAATCTTCAGTGAAAGAATCAAAATATTCTTTGACATTATCAAACCTATTTCTTCCTAGTGTCTTCATAGTTCTCTCAAAAACTGTGTCAGGTTTGTAGGTAGCTATATCAATAGGTGTAGTTGCCTTTGGCACTACTTTTACCTTCTTGGGTGTTTTGCCGGTTTCTTTTTCCTTCTTTGGTTCTCCTTCAAATTCTGTACCCTCAGACTCTGGTTGCAAAATCAATTTCCGATTTCTCTTCTTTAGTGCACTCTCCTTCTTTACATATACTTTAGGTGCCGGTTCCTTTTTGGTTAGGACACTCCGAGTCACCCTTGTGGTCTTTTTCATAGGAGATGTTTCATCAGACTTCTTTTTCTTTCCTTTCATATTGGCTACATGTACAGTACCGGTTTCTGTTGGTGCAACTTGGACTGCCACAATGTCCAATTTTGCTTGTTGTTTATCTTTAGGTGATGCTAATAGGGTATTAGCATAGCCAAACAGTAAATCATGATTAACCTCATAGCTCATATCTTCCATCTCTTCCTTTCTAGGCTCAATTGCTTGCATCAAGCAAAAGTCAATGGTAACAGTGAAGACTATGTCTTATGCAAAGTGTTTTACTGAAATTCATTAAAATACTTATTCAAGGCAGCTGAAAAAGTATTCTTCACAGCCTTAATATTGTTCTTGATATGTGCATTGACCAATAGGTCTTTGGACCATTCAATGTCTCCAATTCTCAGTTGAAATGCCCAAATGCACACCCATTCGCCTCTCTGCAACTTTCAATTCAACTCAATTCCTCTAATCATGAAACAATTCGCCAATTGACAACAAGACAATCTTATTAGACTTTGCAATCACTTCAAATTTCTTTCTCAAAAGAGTTAGGGTAAAAATGATAAAGTAAAACTTATTTTTATCCTTTTTACCAACTGTAATAAATGCTTGCACTTTAGGTTACAAACCCTAATTTCACCGCTTAAGTGAAAAACCGGTTGATAACACATCAACAAAAAAAATCACCAAAATTCATAATTCAAAAATTCTTTCCCACTCATTTTACAAGGGGTTCAGAGATGTTTTATCGTTAAGCTCCCCTTAGCCATGTTAAATAGGCTTAAGTCACCGATGCTGGGTTATCTTCACTAGGTGAAGGAACAATTTCTTCTCCAGGTGAGTCATCACTTTTCTTTTTCCAAATCTGATTCATATCCTCTTTGGTTTCCTCAACATCAACTTTCTGCTTTCCTTTTTGATCCTTGAAAGAGTTGACTGGTCTGCTATTTCTTCATCTACAAAACTTTGTTAAGTGCCCTGGTTTGTTGCAGTGGTAACAGACCATACCAGATGATCTCCAAGGTCCTGCATTTCCTCTTCCTGTTCTTCTTCTACAGTTCATAGCCACATGACCAAATTTATTACAAAAGGTGCAAATAACATTTGTTTACCTTTTGCATCTCGAATGGACTAAACTAGTTGTTGTAGGATCTTTGCCAATTTAGGTTTACCTGGTTATCAAAGTTCCTCATCCGGTCACCATTTGGTCTAGGATGCATGTGTGGTACATGATTGTTTGCTCCATATCTGCACTCAACATGTCTATACCCATACATTCCACATGTGAAGCAATGACCTTCAAACTTTCTTGACACATACCTAGCATTAGTATTGTAATTTGTATTTCTATCAGGTTTGTCTCTACAGACATTTGCAGTATGACCAGGCTTATGGAAAATAAAGAAGATAGGTTTAAAAACCTTCTTACCAGTAGTCTTATTGACTTTAGGAGTAGTTTTGTTCTTTGGATAGTTGCTCTTTGTACCAGAGGATTCACCTTTTTTAGTTGTATGAAAACCAAGTCCAGAGATATCACCCTTCATTCTCTATGATTGAATTTGTTCTTCCAGCATGGTAGAGATTTTGATGAACTTCTCCAATTTCTCATTGGCTTCAGTAAGATTTTTGACAAGATCTTCATTATTCTTAGGTAGGTTTTTTTTTCAGAGATGATGCTAGCTCAATATCTAGCTTTAGATTCACCTTTTCTTCCGTTTCAGCAATCAAGTTTTCATGCATAGTGTCTTTTTCCCATTTGATCTTTATAATCTCTTGATCTCTTTCCTTGATAAGGTCTACAACAGCTCTTCTGGCTTCTAGTTCCTGACTCATGTGGATAGTGAGACCTTCTAGCTCCCTCCTTAGATTCAGTTTCTCACCGTTCACCTTTTCAACTTCATTTGCTAAAGCTTCAATATTGGCTTCATCTGAAGAACTATTATCAGATATTTCTAATAGTTTTTCAGATAGCTCTCTCCTTTTGACTTGAGAAGCTTTGAGTTTGCCCCTAAGAGATTCAACTTCATTTTTGCTAGCTTCTAGCTCTCTAACCATCTTGAAGTAGCTCCTATCCCCCATGGTAGTTTCAAGACTCCCTTTTAAGCGGTTAGGATTGAAAGAAGTTAGGCTTTAATACCAATTGATGGACTTGAAAAGCAATAAGAGGGGGGGTGAATCAATGACACCAAATAAAACACTACTTCAAACACTAACTGGTAGATGAACTTAATCAAGCATTTTAACAAAATACATGCTATCCAAAATGATATAATAGCATCCACAAAAAGTTAAACATCCACCATAACACAAGTGTTTATATGTGGAAAACCCCAATAGGTAAAAACTATGATGAGATGGAACTCACAAGTTAACTATTTGCAGTAATAGATAACTAACCGATTAAGGCCTTACAAAGTGCTCTGCTAGGAGCAAATCTTGTTAGAGATCCCAAAGCTTGATTAGAAGCTTATACCTTGTTAAGAGTACTACCCTATTAGAAGTAACCTCACTGGAGGATTTGAGAATCCAAACCAATGGATCACCTTGTTAGAGGATTTGTATAATGAAGCTTGCTAGAGCTTACCTGGTTAGGGGATTTTGATTTTGTTGTAATGATTAGAAAACAAAAAGAATGGTTTGATCTGTTCTGAGTAGCACAATACTTGCTTGATCAGATCATTCTAAGTACATTCAATAATGCTCTTCATCATAACACTTATTGTTCTTCAACAAAAGCTTTCACTCTTTATGTATATCAGTATTCTCATAACATCATTCTCTATCACTAGTAAATGATTCACTAAGATGTCTTAATATAGACATTCAAATCTTATGTTGGCCTAAGGAAATCAAAACATAATTTCCTAGGTGTAGTGTATCTAGACAAGTAATCATAACTCATAACAAAAATGACCGCCAAGAAGTCGGTGCTGGTAACTCATCACAAAATCAGCTACCACTTATAACAGTCAATACCAATTGGAACAAAACATGTGATCCTTTGTCCCAGAATCTTCCGCTTGATCTCCATCTTCATCTTCATCTTCATTTTGATGCTGACTTAGTGTAGCCACAAGTTATCTCTTATGCACATATCGGTTGACACAAAGTATCGGTTAGAGATGAACCTTAAACATACCGGTTAACAGTGTAAACCAATTGAAGTTACACCAGTAGTCAATGTAATCATATGTGTGTGTGAGAGTGTTTCATCAATGACAATAAGTGATGAATACATTACAATCATCATCAAGCCAACACAAACTTAGGAAGATATTCAGAAATGTACACCATAGTTTGGTATACCATATATCCCTCCACCATAGAACCCTTAGGATGTGCTCTTTGTCAAACCAAAGCCTTCAAAAATTTCAAGTGTCTCTCAACCATCCACATTGACCTATTGCGTATAGGTCCACACAATTCAATCTCCTCAACTTGGTGTATGAGGTAGTGTTCTTGTACATTGAAAAAAATTGAAGGTGGACATTTTTGCATTTCACACATTACATGAGGACTTTTTCTCTTCCAATATTTTATATCTTCTTTATGGATTTCTTTTCATGACAACCACCTACAGGATATTCAAACGCAAAAATATATATTACATAACAAGTAAAACAAATCACAAATATAATATCTATACAACAAACTGAATAAATATAACTAATTACCTCGTGTATTTTCCAAGATCATATATGGCAAGTGCTTGACATTATTATCAAAGTGGTCTAGGAGAGATAGAGGTAGAACCAACTGCAACAATTATAAAATTATATTTTCATTCTTTTCTAACATAATACAATGAAAAGTACATGTGCAATATACAAATATATAGTAAATACATAAGAACATGAATTACCTTAATGAAGGTATGCTAATCATGCATTTTCATCCCTGGCCCAAATTCACTTTACTTTGATATGAGATTGTTTATGTTCGTAGCAAATCCTGTGGGAAATTAAATTTTTCGTATGACTTCTTTTAGAGAATTGCTTTGCTAGTCCGTTAATAACCAAGGAAGGCCACTTATAATAATCTGGTCTCATGTATATTTGATTGAATGACATTTTTCATTGCATGATTGGATTCTTGAATGTCACTACAAATTTTGACAATTTTTTCTTTGTCACGCCTTCAATCCAATATTTTCCATAATGTCTCTGTTATATTCTTTCCAATATGCATAGTATCAAACAAATGCACAATTTGTAAGTGCTTGTAGTAGGGCAACCTACTAAACTATCGGGGATAACTTTTTTAGTCCCTTAGGAAGGTGGTCATTAATGTCTTGACAACCTTCACGATCATCAGTCATATCATCAGTAAACAAAACACAATAGAAAAGATGTTTTATGACATAAACCATTAGATGGAATGACATTACCTTGATGATTAATTCTATTATATTCCATATTCCATAGGCGAGGTTTCATTCTTCATGGCTTTGATGTATTCTCTTCTTTCCCATTGAAAATATGTTTTTCAATATTTCGATACTTATGATTTTTGTGCAGAAAGTACCTATAATCATCAAACACCTGTTTTCCTAAACTTTTTGAATGACAAGATTTCATCTTTGGACCACAAACTGGATATGCAAATTTTGCCTTTGTTTCAAGACCTACAAGATAATGTATAATTAGATTAGATATGTTAATTTTTTTAATTATAATTATCATGCGCAACTTGAACATTATAACATACCATAGAAATGTATTATGCCTGGGGCATCGTGTATTATCCATACAAGCATCACATGGAATTGAAATTGTCTTTGTCCTATTGGTCTAGAGACGTCATACTGTCATGCCCAAAATTTAGGGCAAGAACGGGATACATTTTTTTTTTTTAAAATTATATCTGAAGACATTAAATTTGCTAAAATGAAAAGCTCTAACATGTTTTGTCTTAACTATGTTTGGAGTTAACTTTATCTACTAGCTCAAGTATTCAAAAATAATTAAAATTAAATGCGGAATTCTAAGTGAATAGTTTTATTGTCTACTCGAATTTAATCAATCAACTAATTTAGATAATTAATTGGCACAGGCAAAATTAATCTCTGATAGCCATTAATTGATTTTAGAAATCTAATTAAAATTATTCTTCTAGCATCCATTTTAATCCATAATTAAAATATGCTTAAATTAAATCAACTATGGTACAATTAAGCCAATGACGAAAAACGTCCTATAAGGTTTAATTCCAAAAACCTATATCCAAGTATGTTAATTGAATCTCAACTTTCTTTTTTTTTCTTTTTAAAGAAATACCCTTAGGTTGATTAAAAATCAATGTTTGTCTACTTGATTTTATATACTCATAAGAATTCTACAAACACTAAATGAAATGTTAAAATCTAAAGATTTGCTTTATTCTTTAATATCTACAACTTTATATATATATATAGCCATATATTTAATTAATATAACAATTTTCCCAAATTTATAAAAGCAAAACTATGCAAACCCTAACTAGGAATTTGCATTATAAAATACTCCCTATTTTATAATTTATCATTTCTTATTACTACCCTAGCCCTATCTGGGCTAGGGTTTTATATTTTTTTTTATTTAGGAATTATGTAGGGCTGAATGGAGACCTCGACGGTGGCCATGGCAGATGGGCGGAGGCATTGTTTTTTTTGGAGAGGGGGGGAGAGGCCGTCTCTCCCGGCTGACGCTGCCCACTTTGTGACCACACAGTGGCGGTGCGGTAGGCGCCGCTCACTTTGTGTTCACACAGTGGCGGTGTCGTGGGCCCCACCCACTGTGTGCTCACACAGTAAGGTTCGGCCTGACCCGCCCCCTCTTTCTTTTTCTTTGCTAATTTTTTTTTTATTTAAAACAAAATAAAATATAACTATATATATATGTATATAAGTATATATATATATATATATATTTATTTTCGTAGGTATATATATATATATACATGTAATTTGCATGTATATAATTATATATTTATCTATATATATATATATATTTTATATAACATAAATTATATAATGAATAGACCATAGTATTTGATTTCAGGTATGTATTCGAATAGAATACTGAAGTATTATATTGTTTTCTTTTGATTTATTTCTTTTCATAAATTTCCTAGGTGCAAAGATAAAATAGATGAATTATTTAAACCCTGATTTACTTACAGCAAAAGTAAAGTAATTTTATTATTTCATTTAAACTGTTTAACTGTAGATTTTATTTTCTGTATATAAATAATGACAGTATCTAATAAATTCTAACATCAACTATATAAATGACCAAGTTAAATAAATTCACCAGTAGCTAAATAAATCTAGATTTTATTAAAATAAAACTATAATAAATTATGATTTTCATTTTCTGCAATAAACAAAATGACAGACTTTGATAACTCTACAACAACTATTTAAATGACAAATTTTAATAAAATTAACATCAACTAAATATAGCTATAATTTATTAATCTAAAACACTAGAGATGGCTATAAAATCTTTGCTCTTATTTTCTGCAAATAAAAAAAAAAAAATCACAGATAAAATAAAATCACAAAATTAAATAAAATGACTTTTACATTTCCATGAATTGATCTAAATGCTTTTATTTTCAACCTCATACATGCACATGCAAATCAAATTCATTTATAATCAAATAAATTCTTTTCAGATGCGTATGGGAAATAACAATTTTCTTCCTTTTCAAAATATCCTATACACACAAATATTTATTTCAAAACTTTAGGAACTACTTTCAGAAATAATCATTTTCTTTTCTGCAATACAACTTAAATGACTATTACAAATATTCAAATCTTATCTCCAAGATACTCTTGTCACTTTACAATTAGGACTCTCATTTCTAATAAATGAGGAAAGTAATAAATACATATCCAAATCTTTTCTTTTTTTGCAACAACTAAATCCAGCCACATCTACTTGTCCTACTATTTTCTTCTAACAACTTGCAATTAAATCAAAAGCTATGACCATGGAGAGCTCACCTCCCAGCCTAGGCTAACTGGAAGCCACCCCCGAGCTCAGAGAACCAAGCCCTAAACAGGTAACACACATGCAAACACAAAAGACAAGAGAATACACAAATTCAAACACAACCCCAACCCAAGCTACACTACACCACACCTTTGTGGTGTCTTTTCATGGGTGGTGGTAGACCAAGTACCTTGAGGAGACTGCAAGTATGGTAAAACATATAGCCACCTCATGACAAACCAAATACATCAAGTATAACAACCCCATATTCCTTATGCCCCCCAAGGCATTCATGCCTTTTTTCCCTCCTTTTGACCCCCAATGCATAAACAAGCCATGCAGCAAGGGTCACATAAAATCCCTTGTGATCACTCTCATAACGAGAGCCTCTCACTTGAGGGCTATAACTTCTACCACCCACAAGACCATCCTCTCTCCCAAGAGTAGGTCATCTTGATTACTCCCAAAGCACATACAATGCATAAGCACAAAACACCAAAAAAGTTTCCAAGAAATACATGCAAGAAAACTAGTCTTTTACACAAGCATTTCTTTCAAAACAACATGCAATAAGAAAACATTACAAGAAAAGTAGAACGAACCTTAAACTGCCCAAAGGTATGCTAGTTTTGTTGAGGATAAGCAGCCCAATTCCACAAGTCTTTTCTTTTCACACTTAGCCAAATTCTAAATCCCAAATCTATCTTTTTCTTTTCAAAATTTTTTTGTCTCCAAAAATGGAGAGTGGGTGATTATCGACTAATTTTCTAATTCTTGCTTAAGAAGCCCTTTGTGAGAGTTCTCACGAGTTTCTAAAAACTAAAAAGGAAGGTAAGGTAAAATGGGAAAGGGAACTCTCATTCGAAAAGGAAGGTTTACAACTTACTTCAAGCCTTCTAATTTCAATTTTCGCACAACTTAGAAAAGTCACTTTTTAGGGTGTCTAAAAGGTCACATGGGAGTAAAAACTTTCCTAAAATTACCCCTAACCCTTAGGTATACCTTATGGGCTTTAGGAAACCCTATTAAACTACCCCTAGGTGTCCATTTAACCCTTTTTTAACCCCTCTGAAGTTTATTTTTTGGTCAAACCTATGTTGACCATCCCAAAGATTCTTTACCCAAGGCATTTATGGAATCACATTACATTAATTGAAAAAGCTATAGTTAAACAATTCCTTCCAAGAGACAAATTTAAAAACTCAAACATAAATCCACAAGTGTCAAGTGACACAAAGAAAATACTTTTACAAAATTATACATGAAATCCTGTCTCTTGTTGGATTTAAATAAATGAATTAAATAACATTTAACACACATGCATTATTTACTATTACAAATAAAATACGACACAAATGGGGTGTTGTCTCTCCAAATAGACAAACCTTGATTTTACAAACATACATAGGTCTAGGTTTGGTTCTCCATAATATTTCCATGGTCACATGGATAACTTCTTGCACATCTCAATTACACATTAGTAACTTCAAATAACCTCATATAATATAAAACACAAGAATAATAGTACACATCAAACACTTGCATACATTTTACATTTGAACAATTTAATACATCATATATCCAAGTAATTTCACATAAGCAATAATCCTAATTCTCATAATTTTGATCCACACATAAAACATACATCCTATTTCTATCATCATAGTAAAGTCCTACAATCCAATAATGACATATATCACCACAAATTCATCCTATTCAAATATCATGTAGAGTTCTATATCATAGAGCATATAAATGAAGCATCAACATATAGGAATGTTATCCAATTCATGGAATCATATAAGTTCTAAATCCATAATGCATAAAAATAAAGCATCCATAATAGTCTCAACATAAAAACCACTGAAATGCCAGACTGAGTCTAGGTGGGGCCTCACACCCTCCCCCTCTAGGCATGAACTTCCTTCTGGAGTTCATAAAAAAGGTGGGGATATTCTGATCTCATACGTGCCACGTCCTTCCATGAAGCTGTAACCTCATCATAGCAATCCCACTAGACCCTAACCTGGTCCAACTCTCGACCTCGAAGGGCCAGCGTTCAATGTGCCAAAATGTGAGTGGGCTACAAAGCTAGCTGCCCGTCCAACTCCACCCGCGAGGCATCCCAATCTAAAATATGAGACTCATCATAGATATATTTTCTCAAAATTGATACATGAAACACATTGTGGATGCGTGACAGGCTAGGTGGCAATGCTAAATGGTAGGCAATTGGGCCTATCCTCTCAAGGATCTCAAAAGGTCCTACAAAGCGAGGTGCGAGCTTAGAACCCTTTCCATAACAGATTGGACTCTTATGCAGTCGCACTCTCAAGAAAACTCTATCTCTAACCAAGTAGCTACGATCTATCCTCTTCACATTTGCATATTTTATCTATCTATCTTGTGCCTCTCTAAGACGCTATCTAATCAAATCCACCTGTTGTTCCATATCCCAAACTATCTCAGGACCAATAGCAACTCTGTCCTCTATGCGGTCCCAACTCAACGGTGTCCTGCAAGGTCTACCATATAATGCTTGATAGGGTGGCATCCCCAAGGAAGTGTGATGTCCATTGTTATAGGCAAACTCCACTAAGGGAAGGTACTCTTCCCATCTGGTCTGATGATCCATGACGTACATGCGAAGCATATCCTCTAACACCTTATTAACCCTCTCTATCTGACCATCCGTTTCTGGGTGATAGGCTGTACTGAAATTGAGTTTAGTGCCCATAGCTGTCTGTAATGCCTTCCAAAAGGAAGAAGTAAAGAGGGAATCCCTGTCAGAAATAATCTTGCATGGAACACCATGAATTCTAACAATGTCTCGCAAGAACACCTGTGCTACCGCTGGTGCTGTGAAGGTAGTCCGAATAGGTGAAAAGTGAGCCTTTTTGGTCAGCCTGTCAACTGTCACCAAGATGGCATCATGGCGACGTGAAGACATAGGAAGACCAATGATGAAATCCATGGATATAGTATCCCACTTCCACTCTGGTATAGCGTGAGACTGGAGCAACCCACCTGGATGGCAGTGCTCTGCCTTTACTCTCTAACACTTGAGGCATTGGGATACTAACTCAACAATGAGATGCCGCATTCCTGGCCAATAATATAACTGTATCAAGTCAACATGCATCTTATTAACTCCATAAGGAGGAAGGTACATAGATGTGCTGCATAAGGAGCTCTATGAGCCTCTGTGATAATGAACTTTCATAATCCCCCAGAGGAAGGTACATAGATGTGCCCTCTATGGCGCAATAGTCCACCAGACTCCAAAGAATAATCCATATATTTCCCCTCTAGAGTAACCTAAGATCGTATCACCTGACCTAACAAACCTCTACATACCATCCATCCTCTGGCAAATGCTATATTATATGGTCTCTCAAATCCATGCCCATAGATATGGTGTAAACTTCATGATGTCTCCTACTCAAAGCATCTACAACTACGTTTTCCTTTCCTTTGATGTAGTGAACGTCAAAAATCATATTCGTACAAGAACTCCATCCATCTTCTCTAACGTGCATTAAGGTTCAGCTAAGTGAAAATGTACTGAAGACTCTGATGATCTGAATGCAGCTCAAAGTGATGACCCAAAAGGAAGTGTCTCCACCTCACAAGTGCATGCACTATTGTTGCGAGATCAAGGTCATGAGTAGGATAATTAAGTTCATGAGTCTTAAGTTTCCTAGACTCGAAAGCTATAGCCCTACCATCCTGCATAAGAACTGCTCCTAAACCTTCTAGTGAAGCATCTTTACAAACCATGAAGTCAGCTGAGGGATCTGGTACAACAAGGATAGGAGCACTAGTGAGGGCCCTTTTGAGTTCCTAAAAGGCCTTCTCACACTTCTCTATCCACTCAAATTTCTTCCCTTTATGCTGAAGAGAAGTAATAGGATGTGCAACTCTAGAGAATCCCTCAATAAAATGTTGGTAATAACCTACTAAGCCCATGAAGCTCCTAACCTCTATCACATTGGTTGGTGCTGGCCAATCCATAATAGCCCTGATCTTTGATGGGTCAACTAAGATCCCATCATCGAAAATAACGTGCCCAAGGTACTTGACCTCTAATCGAAAGAAAGCACACTTTGACAAACTGCCAAACAACTGATTATCCCACAAACACTGCAATACCTGTTTCAGGTTCTCGTCATGCTCCTTCTCATTCTGAGAATATATCAGTATATCATTGAGGAACACAATTACAAAGTGGTCCAAAAATGTGTGGAATACCCCATTCATGAGGCTCATGAAAATGGCTAGAGCATTCATAAAACCGAATGGAACCACAGTGAACTCATAGTGACCATATCTAGTGCAAAATGTGGTCTTATGGATATCACTTTCCACTATTCTCAGCTGATGGTATCTTGACTTTAGATCAATTTCGGAAAAGACTTTGGCACCTTGAAGTTAGTTAAACAAATCATCGATTCTGGGTAATGGATATCGATTCTTGATGGTTACTTTATTTAACTACCAATAATCCATACATAATCAGAAAGATCCATCCTTCTTCTTAACGAAGATGACTAGTGCACCCCAAGGGGATACGCTAGGATGATTATGACCCTTCTCAAGGAGTTCCTCAAGCTGTATTTTGAGCTCATTAAGCTCATTTGTGGTCATCCTATAAGGTGCTCTAGAAACTAGCTCGGCTCCTGGTACAAGGTCTATATGAAAGTCAATCTCTCTACGAGGCAGCATTCCAGGTAGCTCTGAAGGAAATACATCTAAATATCCCTTAAGGATAGGATGGTCATCAAGCAATTTTTCCTTTTCTTCCTCTTCTCCTCTATCATTGATAGTGATAGCAAAAAGCTAACATCCCTTTCGCATGCTCTACTTAAGCTGCATTGCAGAGATCGTACGAAGAGACACGGGTCTCTGAATCTCGGTGATAACTATGGGCGAACCATGATCATCCTCACACTCAATCTTTTTTAGGTGGCAATCCATCTTGGCTCTATGGGCATAAAGCCAATCCATGCCAAGTACGATACCATACGATCCAAGTGGTGACACTCTAAGGTCTACTAAAGTGGTGGTCTTGCCAATCTGTAGTTGACATGCCCTAACCTTTGATTCCACTGACACTCTAGCCCCTAAAGCTAATTCTACTTCCCAACTGACACCCTATCTAGTTGCCACTAGCCCACAACACTCCACAACCAATGGAGATATAAAGGAGTTAGTGGCTCCTGAATCAAATAAAATAGATACATTGTTACCTTTGATCATACCTGCAGCCTCAATGACCGTGCCCTAGTGCTCAACCTGGCAGTTGTCAACCGCTGCGAATACTCTATGGGACCTGCCCATATCACCAACTATTGGCTCTGAAGCGGCCATCCGCTGATTCCCTACCATCTGACCCTAAGGACAATCCCTCGTCATATGCCTCATAGCTCCACATGTAAAGCAAGCACCTTGTGCCTGAAATTGGGCGCCCTAAGGCCTAGAGAAAGCCTGTCCTCCTATCTTGCTAGATCCGCTGTACCCACCCTTGGAGGACTGCTGAGTCCTCGCCAGAGATGTGTAAGGCACCTGCGCTCTCTGATCTTGCCTCTGACCCTGAGACTACCACTACTTGGGCTTTGTGCCCTGCTGATACTGTGGAGGCTTCTGCCTCTGGTTCTGTTGTGTCTGTTACGGAGGAGGGGATTTGGAGAAGCCCTGTGAATTTTGGTTATTTCCCTTCCAATGGGGTTTCTAGAATCCATAAGTCTGGGGTATAGGGTTTCGGTTCTGAAACCGATCCCTAGTGTCTTGTGGTCTGACTTGAATCTCCTCTGCTATCAGTGCCTTCTCCATGGCAACCTGAAGGCTCTCTGGAGTGGACATCCTCACTGGCCCGGCTATACTGGCATTCAACCCTCTGATGAAGCGGTTTATGAGAAGTTTCTCATCCTTTAGATAATACACGTAAGGCAAGAGCTCAAAGAATTTGCTCTTGTATTGGGTCACAGATAAGCCCTTTTGTTGGAGGTCATGAAACTCGTCTATCCGACGCTGTCTGAAATGTTCTGATAGGTACCTCTCCCTGAACTTCTCTATAAATATCTCCCAAGTGAGAGTATCAGGAACTAATATGCACTTGTACTCCACCTGTCTCCACCATGTGGAGGTCGTTCCTCTCAACAGATGGACTATGACATGTGCTTTTAGATTGCTCTTGTAAGAGCGCAATGCAAAACACCTCTCAAGGCTCAAAAGCCATGCCTCAGCTTCTACCCCATCGGTAGAACCCCCAAAAGACGGTGGCTAGAGGTGCATAACCTCCTTGATAAGATCCCCTGGCTCCCTTTGAGCTCTCTCAAAATAAACTGGCTCCACCACTGGAGGTGGTCTTGGTAGGTGCACAGACTCTGGCTCATTTCCACCCTGACTCTCAACAGGAATAGGAGGTGGACTCCTGCTCTGTTTCCTATCAGCCGATCTATGACTCCCAGAGTTCTAATTTCTAACATGAGGGTCCTCTGCTGGAATCTTTTCCTGAACTATACCAATTAGGTTCTGGATTGCTTCTAAGAGGTTTCGGTTAAGATCATTTGGTTGTTTGGGAGGAGCTTCTGGGTTCTCTTCTGGAACTGATTCCTCCCTAGCTACCTCTTCGCATGCTATGTGCACACACCTAGGACCCCTTCCACGCTTGCGAGCTTGTTGCGTAGTCGGAGGCATCCCAAGAGAAAAATAAAATAAAATAAATTAAATAACTAATTTCTTTTGAAAAAAATATTTAATTAATTAAATTTAAATATCCTAAAAAATCAATATAATAAAATTAATTAAATAATCTAAAGCAAAACGTAATGGAGAAAGGTTCCTAGTGTTGGAAACCTTGCTCTGATACCAAAATGTCATGCCCAAAATTTAGGGCAAGAACGGGATAATTTTTTTTTTTTTTTAAACTATATCTGAAGACATTAAATTTGCTAACATGAAAAGCTCTAACATGTTTTGTCTTAACTATGTTTGGAGTTAACTTTATCTACTAGCTCAAGTATTCAAAAATAATTAAAATTAAATGTGGAATTCTAAGTGAATAGTTTTATTGTCTACTCGAATTTAATCAATCAACTAATTTAGATAATTAATTGGCGCAGGAAAAATTAATCTCTGATAGCCATTAATTGATTTTAGAAATCTAATTAAAATTATTCTTCTAGCATCCATTTTAATCCATAATTAAAATGTGCTTAAATTAAATCAACTATGGTACAATTAAGCCAATGACGAAAAACGTCCTATAAGGTTTAATTCCAAAAACCTATATCCAAGTATGTTAATTAAATCTCAACTTTCTTTTTTTTTTATAAAAAGAAATACCCCTTAGGTTGATTAAAAATCAATGTTTGTCCACTTGATTTTATATACTCATAAGAATTCTACAAACACTAAATGAAATGTTAAAATCTAAAGATTTGCTTTATTCTTTAATATCCACAACTTTCTATATATATATATATATATATATATATAGCCATATATTTAATTAATATAACAATTTTCCCAAATTTATAAAAGCAAAACCATGCAAACCCTAACTAGGAATTTGCATTATAAAATACTCCCTATTTTATAATTTATCATTTCTTATTACTACCCTAGCCCTATCCGGGCTAGGGTTTTATATATATATTTTATTTAGGAATTATGTAGGGCTGAATGGAGACCTCGGCGGCGGCCATGGCAGATGGGCAGAGGCATTGTTTTTTTTGGAGGGGGGGGAGCGGCGGTCTCTCCCGGCCAGCGCCGCCCACTGTGTGACCACACAGTGGCGGTGTCGCGGGCGCCGCTCACTGTGTGTTCACATAGTGACGGTGCCAAGGGCGCCACCCACTGTGTGCTCACACAGTGGTGGTGCCTTGGGCGCCGCCCACTATGTGAAAACACAGTAGGGTTCAGCCCGACCCGCCCCCTCTTTCTTTTTCTTTGCTATTTTTTTTTTTATAATTTTTTTTATTTAAAAATAAATAAAATATAACTATATATATATATACATTTTTATATGTATATAAGTATATATATATATATTTATTTTCATAGGTATTTATATATATATATAAGTATATACATGTAATTTGCATGTATATAATTATATATATATATATATATATATATATATATATATATATATATATATATATATATATATATATATATATATATATATATATTTTATATAACAGAAATTATATAATGAATAGACCATAGTATTTGATTTCAGGTATGTATTCGAACAGAATAATGAAGTATTATATTGTTTTCTTTTGATTTATTTCTTTTCATAAATTTCCTAGGTGCAAAGATAAAATAGATGGATTATTTAAATCCTAATTTACTTACAGCAAAAGTAAAGTAATTTTATTATTTTATTTAAACTGTTTAACTGTAGATTTTATTTTCTGTATATAAATAATGACAGTATTTAATAAATTCTAATATCAACTATATAAATGACCAAGTTTAATAAATTCACCAGCAGCTAAATAAATCTAGATTTTATTAAAATAAAACTATAATAAATTATGATTTTCATTTTCTGCAATAAACAAAATGACAGACTTTGATAACTCTACATCAACTATTTAAATGACAAATTTTAATAAAATTAACAACAACTAAATATAGCTATAATTTATTAATCTAAAATACTAGAGATGGCTATAAAATCTTTGCTCTTATTTTTTGCCAAAAAAAAATAAAAATAAATCACAGATAAAATAAAATCATAGAATTAAATAAAATGACTTTTACATTTTCATGAATTGATCTAAATGCTTTTATTTTCAGCCTCCTACATGCATGCAAATCAAATTCATTTATTTTCAAATAAACTATTTTCAGATGCGTCCGGGAAATAACAATTTTCTTCCTTTTCAAAATATCCTATACACACAAATATTTATTTCAAAACTTTAGGAACTACTTTCAGAAATAATCATTTTCTTTTCTACAATACAACTTAAATGACAATTACAAATATTCAAATCTTATCTCCAAGATACTCTTTTCACTTTACAATTAGGACTCTCATTTCTAATAAATGACGAAAGTAATAAATACATATCCAAATCTTTTCTTTTTCTGCAACAACTAAATCCAGCCACGTCTACTTGTCCTGCTATTTTCTTCTAACAACCTGCAATTAAATCAAAAGCTATGACCATGGAGAGTTCACCTCCCAGCCTAAGCTAACTGGTAGCCACCCCCGAGCTCGGAGAACCAAGCCCTAAATAGGTAACACACATGCAAATACAAAAGACAAGAGAATACACAAACTCAAACACAACCCCAACCCAGGATACACTGCACCACACCTTTGTGGTGTCTTTTCATGGGTGGTAGTGGACCAAGTACTCTAAGGAGACTGCAAGTATGGTAAAACATATAGCCACGTCATGACAAACCAAATACATCAAGTATAACAACCCCATATTCCTTATGCCCCTCAAGGCATTCATGCCTTTTTTCCCTCCTTATGACCCCCAATGCATAAACAAGCCATGCAGCAAGGGTCACATAAAATCCCTTGTGATCACTCTCATAATGAGAGCCTCTCACTTGAGGGTTGTCACTTCTACCACCCACAATACCATCCTCTCTCTCAAGAGTAGGAGGTCTTGACTACTCCCAAAACACATACATTGCATAAGCACAAAACACCAAATAAATTTCCAAGAAATACATGCAAGAAAACTAGTCTTTTACACAAGCATTTCTTTCAATACAACATGCAATAAGAAAACATTACAAGAAAAGTAGAACCAACCTTAAATTGCCTAAAGGTATGCTAGTTTTGTTGAGGATGAGCAGCCCAATTCCACAAGTCTTTTCTTTTCACACTTAGCCAAATTCTAAATCCCAAATCTATCTTTTTCTTTTCAAAATTCTTTTGTCTCCAAAAATGGAGAGTGGGTGATTACCCACTAATTTTCTAATTCTTGCTTAAGAAGCCCTTTGTGAGAGTTCTCACAAGTTTCTAAAACCTAAAAAGGAAGGTAAGGTAAAATGGGAAAGGGAACTCTCATTCTAAAAGGAGGGTTTACAACTTAGTTCAAGCCTTCTAATTTCAATTTTCGCACAACTTAGAAAAGTCACTTTTGAGGGTGTCTAAAAGGTCACATGGGAGTAGAAACTTGCCTAAAATTACCCCTAACCCTTAGGTATACCTTATTTGTCTAAAGACATCATACATAGTGACACCATTCCATAACTCCAACAACTCATCGATAAGAGGCTCAATATATACATTCATATCTTTAACTTGATACTTACCTAATCAAATGAACAAAAACATTACATAATTATTATGACCATTTTACTGCAATATTTATAATTAAATGTATAGGACTATTAAATTATAAAATACCTAGAACAGTCATTGCCAACATTATATGCTCCCTCTTTATTGACATCCATGGAGGAATGTTATTATTGATAACAAAAATAGGTCACACCGAGTAAACAGATCTCAGCTCTCCAAATGGATTAACACCGTTTGCTGCCAATGATAGCCTGAGATTACGAGGTTCTTCTTTAAAGTGTGGCCACTTTTCCTCTATGTCCATAAATGTTGAATCATTAGCAGGCACTCGAATAATGTCATCTCAACTTCTATTACGTGCATGGTAATCCATAAATTGTGCCAAGCCAGTGCACTTGAATAATCATCGCATACGTGGAATAATGGGAATATAACGAAGAACCTTGCTAGACACCTTTTTTGTTATTTGATCTGTTTGATATCAATTGATATGACATTCAATTCAAAATTCATGTTGTTTGTGATATATAATATGATTATCGGGACAAGCATCTATTGCTTGATACTCCATTCCAATATCTTTCATAATGGAAGATAATTCTCGGTATGAGAAAGGTAGAATATTTGATGGTGGTAACAAAAACTCACCTATCAATCTACAACAAAAAAATATAATTTGTTAATATAAAGAATATTAATGGTACATGATTCACCATTTATTAACTATAATGTTGTATATGACATACCTTAACATACGTGAGATTGTTATGTTGGATAAACTATTCATAACCTTCAAGTTCACCAACAACAATACAACAGAGAAAGGAGTTGTCTAAGATCCTTCGTAAAGGGCCTCATATGCCTTCTCAAGTAGAGGTAAATCATGAACAACATCAAGGTCATCTTGATCATCATGATCAGTTGCGCTAGTACTAAATGTGTCATGGATCAATGTATTTGTACCATCATCTTCAATTGTGTTTTGTGGCTCATGATTCTCATCTTCCATGGGATCATTATCTTCAACTTCGATATTAACACCTCCATGTTCCTCCACTTTGAAAACCATATTCTTCAGGTTGTTTTGATCCATTTCATGTGCTCTGGGGTGCTCGACCTATATAAAAATTATCAACATAAATAAACCATGATCGTGATCTCATCATCATGTATATAAATTGTTAAAACGATATAATGAAAAACTTACCAATGGATGATAATCATGTCCCCCTTCAATGTGACCATGCACCCTACAATGTTTCTTAGTTGTTTTGATTACAAGTCTTCTAGTCTTTAACCCCTTACAAATTTTGTAGGGACAATAAAATTTTCCATCACCTTTTCTTTTCAAGTTAGACCACAATCTAGAAATTTTCTCCTTATTTTGTTGTTTGCTGATATTATCTGACACGGTCTTTCTTCATAGGCAAAAAAATCATGCTATAGAACTAGTTATAGAAGTTGAAATGTTAGTTATGAAATGATGTTTTAGTATAATATACCAAATTAAATTACTTGAACATAGAAATAATGCAAATTGAACCAAAAATATTTACCTCTTCTTTTTCATCTCAAAACATATCTAATGACTTTGTGGTGATTTAGAGGAGGTGATATACTAATGGCTTTGTGGTATGCAATCCTTGTATCATATCTTAAGTTGACTAATGTCTATTTGGTGTAATCCATGAGTGTCTAATGTGAATTCATTATCAATGTTATGAAATCATCGAGAGTATGGTGATACTCATTGTAATGCCCGCCAAAATACCCCAAAGAAATATAGCTAAATACACACTAGGTTTTTTTTTTTTTTAAACAATACAACACATAACATCACTTAAGAAATGCAGCGAGCACACAACAACATTTAAGTATTATGAACATAGAATAATTCTCTCAAGCTATTCAAACAATTATGCAAGTGGAATACAATAAATCATTACTACTAACTCCCTAGGGTATCTCAATGCCATTACTTAATCTACCTACATAAGCAATAAGCATTTACTTTCTTCTAGATCAAAACCACATAACCTTAATCATTATACACACATAGGTACAACATAGAAATTCCTAACACTCATGATATGCAACCTACTCAATCCTTCATTTAATATGAGATTCTATCTTTCAATGCACAACTATTTCCCTTTTTCACTTAGATTCATTTTATACACCAAGTCCAAATGTTCCTATTACCATTAACCAATCTTCGACTATGAAAATCACCATTCACATACCAAGATTAACCCTTACATTGCATTAACATATTTTCCATTTATGATTAACTTCCACATAATCATTTACGCTTCGATGCTCCTGGCATACTTATTACTTCATTATGATTCCTAAAGTACATAAGGCAATGATCACAAACCATTTAATCCATATCCATTTAATTCACATAAAATGTCTTGCACTATATCAATTAATCAACAATTCTTTTATTACAAATTAGTTAACTACACAAATTCATCTCAACACAAACTAAGATATAATATCCTAATTCCATAACAACTAATAGCATCCACCAAATGGAGACATAATCTTAAACCATGACATATGATACATTCTAATCCTTTTCTAAAAGACAAGCATTGATTTTACCATCTATCCATACACTTACTAGTAATTTCCATTAATAAGATTTATAATTCATTCATTAAGAACATCTATACAATATTTCCATAAGGAATATTCAACTACATCGCAAGCATTATAATACTTTCAATCTTACCATTAGATCATTGACTATGAAGTATGATACTATAAGTTCAAATTATTTAATCACGACACATAAACATGTCTTGAGATATCTTCCAATATTACTCATACTCATACATCCTACCAAGGCATAGCATTTCTTCTAGTCAAGCATTGGTTAAAGACATAATTTAAGTCTAATACCATTATCATAACATTTATACCATTTCCTTTTAACATGGCTTATCAAGAATACAAAATGCATCATTTAATTCCAAACCACAATACTTATCCACATCTCATGCATCCATTTCATTTAATATAAATGTGTTACACTACAACTCAAGGTTCATCATTACAATCATATACCATAATGAAAAGCTATCACTATAACTAGAATAACATAGTCATTTCTCATAAGCATGACTTATTTTGCAACCGTTACATAAGAATTTCATTACATAAATCACATCATCATTTACATTCTTGTTGTAATTATTATCCATGAACAACTTGAAGAAGCATCCTCATCCATGCAAGAAGAATCCAAAGATAGGAACATCCCATTGGTTTAAAAGCACGAACCACCCAACCATGTGGAACCAAAGGAACCACCCCTCATGCTAGGAGATGACACAAGGTCCCAACACACACTCTGTTAGGGTTCCCATAGATACTGAGAGGGGGGGTGAATCAGTATCTGATCGGTAATGTGATTTTCTTAAAATAGAACATGCAGAACATAAAGTAATAGTATACTGATATGCAAGAATTAATGTAAATAATAGAATAAAAAACATCCACATGAAAAGAACACCATAACACAAGATGTTTAACGAGGAAACCCGGTGTGGGAAAAACCTCGGTGGGATTTTTGACCCACAATATTCACTTACTGGCCAATAAGAGAATATTACTTACAATAGGGGCCTGCACATGCAGGAAGGCCAACTGCCTAGAGCACACTGCTCAATAAGAAGTCACACTGACTTACAATGAGGATCATGCAAATCTAATGATCTATACTACTTTACAATAGCATCTTCAATGCTAGATTCACTACCGGTTCTTGCTCTGTTCTTTACATATTCCCTTGACCTACAATTCGCATATTAGGTCTGCCTTATAATTTTCCTTTTTTTTTTTTTTTGCTTCCTATCAATATACCACAAATGACTACAATGATCTCTTTTATATACAAGAGTCATTTTACAATTTGCCAAGTTGTCTTACAATAATAAACAAAATATTACATATCAAAAATCCTGTCGGCCTCTGTGCCGGTATACATCTTTTCTTCTGTGCTGGTGCCAGTGTAGAGTGATCTTGCTGATGCCAGTATAATGTCTTGCCGGTGTCATAGGATTGCAAGGTTGCCTGTGTAATGCTTTGCCGATATAATGTCTTGCCGGTGCCATAGGATTGCAAGGTTGCCATCAATGACAAAACCTTCAATCACACACAATATCTCATTGTAGTGTCCATATGCCAGCAATCTCCCCCTTTGGCATTGATGGCAACACTCATGAGAAATTTAAAAAAAAAGATATCCAAAAATGTTACCAAAAATGTGAGTTCTCCCCCTGAGCATATGATCCCTGTGTTTTGAATTTTCTCGTCCTACTACTCCCCCTTTGGCATCAATGACAAAGGTTAGTAGAGTTTTTAGTTGTACCAATCCATAACCTCAACCTTGTAGTTGGGTAGTTATTATCTGAAGAATATCTCCCAAAATTAAGTTTATACCATCCATAAACTTCTTACTGTCTTTTATTACTGTCTCAGTTCTGTATACTGTACCGGTGAGATGCTGCAAGTGCTCGCCAATGTTTTGCTTCCTTGTGTTAATGCCTTTGAGATTTCCTTCCATAGAGATGCTAAATAGTCCAATCTTGGACTTAGTTTAGATCTCAAGAGTTTTTCCTTGTTTATTATTTTTTCTTTTTCTCTTTCCGATTTGAGTACCTCTTCCTCAAAATTTGTTATCTTTTCTTCAAAAACTGATAATGTATTAGGTGAGTTAAAAAAATTATCTACAAGTTTATTGATCTCTTCCTGTACCTTGCTCATCTTTTTGTCTACATCTATGGTCAAAAAGTTTGTCTTATAGGTGTCTTTGTATAGAGTTTTGTACTCTTTCAATAAATTGCACAGTTCCAGTAAAAGTGTGTCAAATTCCCTGTTACACTTCTTTATTCCTTCCTCAAAGAATTTTTGTTTCTCTTTTTCTACAATTTCCTTTACAGTTTCTACCTTTGTTTGCTCAAAATTTCTAGAAATATATTTACAAAGTGTATCCAACTGGCCTAAAGAATCTTTATTGTCTATATTACAATTAGGAGCTATTGATTTCAAAAATGGAATTGAATCATCTATCACTTTATAAGCTTGTGAGCTATAATCAGTTATTTTCTTGATAGATTCAAGTAATACCTCAGTCACATTTGATGGTGACCCAACAAACTGAGTGTCAGTGGAAGTGACCATGCTAGTATTGACCTCTGGTAGGTCTGTTTGTGTCTCCATCTCTTTAAGCACTGGTTTTCCTGCATCATTTCTTACTGGCGGCATCTGTTCTGAAGCCTTTAGCTCTGTTGGTTGCTCTGTTTGTGTTTCAGATTCCATCTTTTTCTCTGTATCTGTTGTTGGTTGCTTTGTGTTTCTTGTTACCAGAGGCTCTTTGGATATACCTGATTTATCTATTGTATCCTTATCTACCACTATGTTGATCTTCTGATTATCAACATTCACAGTATATAGGACTTCAGGATTAGGATTATTATCCTTTGTATCCATACTCTCAGCTGTCGGTTGATCTTCAGTAGTTGTTGTTTTTATCGGTGGAGTATTTAGAGGAGGTGGGGGTAAGTTGTCTCTAATCTTGATACTTGGTGGTCCACCAACTTTACCTTTCCCTTTGTCCTTCTGATATACCTTAATGGGCTTGGGATTCCTATATTCTTCTTGTTTTTCTTTTTCAACCAAGAATATATCCCAACCATTTTTTGTTTCCTTGAATCCTCTGTAACTCTACCTGCCATTAGTGAAATTTGCCGGTGTGCAGTGGAAAAAATTGTCCGATTGGCCTGAGCTATTAGATCATCAATTTCTTTAGGTGAGTTAACCGGGTATACTGCAAGTAATTTTTCTATTTTAATATTCTTATCCAACTCAATTATTCCTTTCCTTTTGGCCTCAAGTCTTTTATATAGTTCATCAGGAATTTCATTTAAGACTTGCAACAAAAACTTTTTATACATGTCCATGTGTAATATAACACTCTCCTCAACTTGTCCTTTCTCATCATCTAATAGGGTGTCATAGATTTTCCCTATGTTTTTCAATTTACCTTCCTCTGTGATCTCATTTAGTAATATATCAAGAGGGGCAAAGTCAGTGTTTGTCTTTTTCTTCCTTTTGGGGGTCAACTTCTTCTTAGGTGTGACCTTTCTGACCAGAGATCTAGCAATTTGTTGCTTCTGTCTTGTCCTTCTAGGTGAAGGAGTGGTTGCCGGTGAGGGGTCTCTTTTCCTAACAACTCTTTTAAAAGTTGCTGGCATATCTCCTTCTGAGGAAGTACCTACTGGTGATAGATGAGTTTCAGGTTGCTGGGCTGCCAACTCATCTTCAGTTATGCTGGTTTTCTTTAATACATCTTCCTTTATGGCTTTTGCTTGTCTGGATCCTTTTCTCACAAATGCCTCAACCTTTTTCACTCTCTTCTTAGATTGAATTTGACTTTCTATGGTCTCAGCACTACCAATACTTCTTCCTTTGGTTCATTGGGGGCTTCCAGAAGTGCTTTGGCACAAGTTTCCACTATGTGGTCATCTGTTTCATACCCCATCTCTATTACCCAGATTATCCTTGGGATGACTGCTTCCATCCAGATCTCATCCTTTTGATTACAAAACATATATCATCCTTGTATTTGTTGACAATTTCCCGTGATAGTCTGATTCTTTTGTTCATTCTGACCTTTAGTGCTTGAAAATACTCATTGATATTCTTTTCTTTGTTTTCACCCATGTTGTTGAATAGGTCTGATAATTGTTTTCCTACCGATATGTCAAATCCAAAATCTTTGTTGCCTATACTGGGAGCCTATTTGGTTATATGTAGCATTAAGCATACAAGTAAATTTCCAAATCTAAAGGTTCCTTTCTTATCTTTCTTGATTTTGCCTAGGTTATCAATCAATTCATCTTTTAACCATTCACAAACATCAATTTTCACATTGTCCTTAACCATGTCATAAGAACTCTTTATGCATAAACTGGAAATTGAGTTAAGCCTATTAGCATGAGTTGCTTTGTACCCTAAAATCATGCTAATGAATCTCACATTTGTATCAATTACATCATTAACCCTCAATGATCTCTTGTCAGATGTTGCACCAGTTAACTTTGTTACTAGGTTATTGGAGACCTTCTTAGTCTTGTTAGGTCTATTACCAGTGGAAGGTAACCCTGTTACTACTTTCACAACTTCCTTTGTAATTTTGTGTACTGAACCAAGCCAAAAGAATGAACCATGTACCCTTCTTAAAACTATCCTAATCACTTCCTTGGGAAATTCAAGAATGCAAAGGATTTCAATGAATCCTAGGGTTTCAACAACTTTATGTTTAGGTTTCACATTTCTAGAATTGTCACATATAACAGTCTTATACATGTTTTTAATTTCTTCATCACCTAATTCCTCTATGTTGCAATGAATATACATTCTAGGGTCTTCTGCATAAACAACACCTTTTGGAATTTGGGAAAAAGCACCTGTATTGTCATCTTTCTTAGCTACCTCGGGAACTAGCTCAAACATGGGCCTAGGGAATTTTATAACCTCAACTATTGTAGGGTTTGCTATGAATTTAGGTGCAGAGGAGGATGCCATGATGATAAATACCTTTTTCTACCTTTGGATGGATTGATTGCTGAAGTGCTTTGCCTCTTTGCTTGAAAATGCTTTAGCTCAGAAATCTTCGTGCTCTCTGAAAGTTTGAATGTTTGGTGAAGTGAAATGGAGCCAAAACCTTATTTTATAAAGTCTTTTCTACTACCTACCACATTAATTGCTTGCCGGTAATGTATTAGCTTAACTTTATTTGTTGGTAATGAATGATTTTCAACTTCTTTTATCTAACCGAGGGAATAATAGCACATGTGTCATTAGATTGCCAAACCCTCAAGATAATTTTCTTCAATTTGATGAAGAACATCTTACTGGTGGAGCATTGCTCTATCTTTCCGGTGGAGCATCACATTGTCCTGCCGGTGAAGCATTTGTTGGTTCTACCGGTGGAGGAGTATCCCCAATATTTAGATCAACTTTTCTAATCCATTGCTTTGAAAATTCTTGCTTAACCTCTTCAACCTTTTCTTTACCTTTCAAACTAGTACTTTTGTTGTCTACCGGTGTCCCTTTACTTCTACAAAATTTAGCAATATGACCAATCTTGTTACATGCATAACAAGTTACATTATTTTTCTGAATAGCTTTCCCATAACCTATGCCAGTTTGTGTTCTGCATTGATTTGATGAATGACCAAATCTTCAAAAAAAAAAACATAACATCTTACATTCATTCTACAATTTTTAGAGTTATGACCAATTTTGTTGCATTTGGAGCATTGACCGGTGGGAGGGTTGATATTCTGATAATTCCTAGATCTACATTCATTTGCCCTATGACCATATTTATTGCAGTTAAAGCATTTTCCATTGAATTTGTAAGTATTAGAAGGTCTTACCGGTTTGCTGTGATCCTGGGTATTTGCAGTACTGAAGCTTTCTCCAACTTCAAATCCAATTCTAGAAGTGTCACCTTTGGGTTTTTGATTCTTCAATAAGGTACCAAGTTCTTCTGAGCTTTTCTTGAATTTTTCTTTGTGTTGATTTGCAGTTTCCAATTCCCTTTCCAAGATTTCTTTTTGTCTCATTAGTTCATTCGAGTCATTCTGAGTATGCATCAGATTTGTTTTCAACATGTCATTTTCATAGCTAAGTCTTGTGTTCTCATTTTCTGCATCACTTAGTCTCCTCATCAATTCTTCTTCATTCTTCTTTCTGTCCTCAATCTCTTTGCAAAATCTCATAGTCATATCCTGCATTTCATTTTTTGTTGTCATGATCTCTTGTTTCAATTTGCTTATCATATCATTAAGTGATTCCTTTTCATCATTCTCATTTTGCAATTTTTCACAAAGTTCTCTTCTCTTATTTCTTGTAACAGTAAGATTTTCATCCTTTAACAAGGTCACTTCTAACAAGGTGAAGATCCTAACAGATCTGAGGGAAATCCCTTAACCGGGTCACATCTAGCAATGTGTTTGTAATCTTTAACAAGATTTTCTTTTAACCGAGCATACTCTAGAAGAGTATATTTGTTAGTGGGTCCGAAATCCCACAGTGGTTTTTCCCTATTTGGGTTTCCACGTTAAATCTAGTGTTATGAGTGTTATGATGTTTATATGCTTTTAAGTTTGCATGTTTAGCAGTTTTGGTTATATTACTAAAGTATATGTTACTGAGGTTGAATCTGATGTTTTTATGGAATATTAAGTTTGTATGATTCACCCCTCCTCTCATCTTGTTGGCTATTGGATCTGTACTTACATTAAGTATCAGAACTATCAAGGAGATGACAAAAGGTCCCAACACACACTCTACATCTAGGCTGACACTTAAAACCAAAGAGACTAACCAATACAAGGACACTCAAGCAAGAACCAATCACAAGATAACTAGAATGAACTCCCAGAGGCATAAAACTCATCAAGACATAAATGCTCCAATAAGCATAATCATAAATCATAAAGGGGGAACACATGTAGGAGTGGAGTGTCATCACATACCATCCTCATAACATAATAACATAATAACACAAGGCACTAGCTTGATGGACATGTGGAGCCATCTCAACCTATGAGAGACCAAGGGAGATTAGCTCACCATCTTCACGACCTTCTCATGCTTATCCTAAAACATCCTCCCTAGGACATAAGCCATGAGGCTCAAAACTATTCATTATCTTGTTTAAACGAGTTATAATTTTCCCATCCCAATTAATTCATTATCAATGTTATCACTTGTTTACAAATCATGGAAAACTCCAATGTTCCCTGGTGGTCTATACTTCATGCATCCTTACAAGGAACCTCATGCAAACCTATCTCTCGTGACCCCGGTCATCACAAGGAAGCCCACTCCTCCTAACATGGCCCAACAACACATCATAAGAGGCTCTACCAACATAGATATATGAAAATAATACTCAATGCAGCCAATAACTTCCACACATACTCTCACAACATATGCAAGGCTACAACAACATAAATATAACAAAATGAGTCTCTTGGCTTGCAGTAAATAAAGGCATATCAAGCCGTCAAATGTTGCCATCAAATAAAAGATAACATCACAGCAAGGCCTACTCACTTGCTGGTCCAAAATAACATAGATATTCACCTCAATCATCCATGGCCTATTCACATGGAAGAGAGTCTATAATGTCCAAAATGGTGCAAAGGAGCCAATATACATAAAACCATCAAAATACATCGAAATTGACGTAAGACGATCTGTAAAATATCAATAGACCTCAAGAAAAGGCCCTAGTACAAAATTAATTCAAAGAAATACCTCAGAAGTGACCAAAACTGAGAAAATACAAGACACAAATAGTTTAGCACTTTTGCATTACAAGTTAGCACTTATGCATTATAGGTTAGCGCCTGTGATAAATAGATCAACGCCTAAGCAGATAAGGACAATGCTTTTGCACAAAGGACAACACATAAGAATGAAAGGACAATGCATATGCAACAAAGGACAACGCATATGCAACAAAGGACAACGCATATGCAGAATCAACGCTTTTGCATAAAATAACAGAAAAACACACAACTTTCAGTAGCGATTTAAAAATCAAACTTAAAACATAATGCCTTGAAAACATATGCATAGAGTCGCCCAGAACCAACAAGTAAGAAGAAATAAATAGAATAAAGTTTAATAAATTATAGAGGGAGAAATTCCATAACATATCCACAGCTGATAGAGCCAATACTACACCAAACACATGATCTAGGCAATGATATAGGATCTCACTACAAGCACCCATGAATCCAAACTTTTCAATGCTATGAACAACAACATACAAGAGACTGAATATTTCTCCAATACAACTATTCAAACACCCAAATAATATAAAGTTTTCTCCACCAAATATAAATCTGAAAACTATAATAAACCAGATATTTTATCCCCAGCTCCCGAAAGACATTTTCAGACACGAAGCATACACAGAGAGATTTCAAAGCTCAAAATAAACAAAGACAAGGAACCCAACCTGCACCCTGAGTGATGGATGAGAGTTGAGGTAGAGCTCCATCCAAATCCAAGGCCAAACTAAGAAACTCCAACAACAATCCAAGCCAAAACTTGTAGAGAATATTTTTTGCAAAAGAAGCAGCCAACTCCGAAAACTTCATGGGAAAGAAATTTAAAAGACAAACATTAATCAAAAACCCTAGCCTCAATCTCGACCAATCAAAATATTCCAATCTATAATATATTTTACCAACCACACCTTATAATATAATTATACCTCTCATTTCAAATTCAACTAATAAGAGAAGAGGGTAGGTAAGGTAAATATAAATCATGCTTTTGCAATTTGGTGGGAATGTTTTATGATTTTATTATAAAGTGAATTTATACAACCCACTTAATATAAAAGTCAACTAATAAATAAAACATGAGCCACAATTAAATAAATCAAATGGGGAATTTAAATTAAATAAACCAAGGGCTCATAAATGAATTAAAGAACCAAATAACATTAAATACCAAATAAATACTAAACCATAGGCGATTACAGAAATAGATAAATAAACATTTAAATACCAATAAAAGGTCAAATCACAAATAAATATAAAAACCACAACATAAGATAAAAAATGAATATTAAATAGATATTAAATCATCATTAAAATAAATAAATATTAAATATCAAGTAATTAAATACCCAAAAGGGGCAAGAATCCAATAAATTAAATTAAACATTAGATAACCAAATAATCAAATCACTATTAATTAAAATAATTAAAATAAACATTATTAACTATTTAATCTCGCATCAATAACCAATCGGCCTCAACATAAAAGGATTAATCAGCCAATACTAACATACTCACAACATAGAAGAAACCCATCTTACTAACTGACATGGTGACTTGCGCCAAGACACTAACGACTCACAATGAACAACTTAGACCTAGAGTATGTGAGGGGAAATTGTACCAACTCCGAACCACATACTATTGGGATTTAAAGACACGATCAGACCCGTGGAGCTAGGTGGAGTCCGTGTCTGGTACCTGCAAATCCTGCATCCACAAAGCAACGATACGACATATGTATATATATTATAACAGGCAAGGGTTATAGAATCGTAATGACACATCCCGCTCGCAATGAGTGATGTGGAATTGTCTCTATCACGAAGACTGTCATACAACAATCAAACACACCATAATATCAACTCATCATAGATAATCATTAAATATGGTTAGTACACAAAAACATCATCAAGTGCATGATTAGTATTATTTATGATTATAGTAAGGCATGTAAAATCCATCAACACTTATTCTCATCAAATCACATGATCAATATAATCTTTCGATAGTCAATCACATAATAAGCATTAGTGTTTAATAAATCACACGATCAATAATGATAGTATCAACATCATATAAATCATCTGAAATAGCATATGCCCAATAATGTCTATCACGCATGAATTAAAAGTCAACTCTAGTCAAAACAAGTCAAGTCGAGGGTGGACCCTACATCCTCCCCCCCCTTAGAATCGACTTACTCCTAGAAGTTGTAAGAGTTAGGGTGACAATAGCACACATAAATCTAAAAATTCCTTTTAATATAAACATTTTATGATATTTTCCAACTCCAAGAAAGATAATGACAACTAAATTTCCTCCTTATGCTTCAATTATTCGAAATAAACACGTTACACAAGAGGTAAATGAAGCACCAACTGTTATTAATTATGATACATACACTAAATTGTTAAAATATTTACAGGAGAAATTCAGTTTAACCATACTTGCAATACAAAACTGTAATTTCAATCACTAATTTAAGCATCAATAAGAAGAAATCACTATATTTCACATGAATATTCATAGTAACACTCCTTTGGCATCTAGTTGCATGCAAATAGAGAGAGATATATATACATTTACACAATATCTTACACATATGCTCCTATTATATAATTGAACAAATCACGTCCTAAGCCTAAATGAGCGAAAATTTCTTAGAACTAAGCTTCCTCAAATTAATCTACTCAAGACCTAACACAATAACCAAGCATATATATAACCTATTTATTTAAAAGAAAAAAATTCATGGCATTCAAATGTCCTAGTTTCCACCATGCTTACACTACGCTACACTTTATACAAACATTAGATGCAATCCTTGTCCAATCAAATCATTCAAAGGGCATCCTTAATCCACTATGTGTAAACAAAGATTTGAAGGCAAGAAATCAGCAATTCCTTTTATTTAACTATTCCATAAATTTCAGGCTTCACAATTCCAAGGCACTTCTATCTACTATAAACTTTTAGAAAGTTACCAATAATTTTCATCTTATTAACACTTTTCATTTACTCTGCTAATAGCTTCATTATCTAATTGTTTTCTTAGTCTAGTGCACTTTTCCGCGATGTCCTCCCTCACACATACTATCAGAGGTTTCAATGAACATGATAGAGACAAAACTGGCTCAAGATTCGGCCCACAATACATTGTCACTCAGAATGACCACCATAGACAACAAAAGATGAGGTCAAAGGAAATATCGTCAAATCAATTCATTAAATTAAAAGAGAAGAAAAGTTGTCGGTGAAATCAAATCAAAAAATTTAAGTGTGACAAGTGCCACAGCAAGGGAGAAATAAAAGACAGAAGAACTCAGTGGTCATCCAAAAGTAAAGAAATCTAAAAAATACACATTAATCCTATTGACACATCACATAAATCATAAATTAACTCAAGGCAAAATAAACAACTCATCCAACCCACATCATGAGGTGACCAACATTAGTCACACCAAAGGGAGTAATCGCTACACAACATCCAAGGGTGAAATGCCTTGAATGTGTTAGAGAGTGCACATCATATTTAAGACTTTTATTTTATCCATATGTCTGCATTTTTTTCATAATTTTTAATGCAATGGAATCTTTTCAAAAATCTAGACAATTATCCTTTATGAAAGTTGGCATAGGTAGGAAGAGATAGAGCAACTACGTACTCACACATGCACAAGGAATATACTCATGCCATGACTAATGTTCAAGATATCTTATCTATACCATGATCATATTCACCAAGTTATAACAAAAACAAAGGTTAGAGATTCAATTAATCACTGGATAGTAGACTATAACATGCATAATTTCCATTAACCCACAACTAATAACCTATAGAAGATTAGAAAGTCCTTCATAAGGTGTTTAAGAAATTTAGTCAATCGTATTTTTTTAAACAAGCAAAAATAGGTCTCATTACAAAAGCCAAAGTTTAATATCAATTTCTACTCTTACCAATAATAATATTCTGACATACTTCTAGTTGTCCAAGCTAAGAATATCTCAGTCCCACTTCCAAAACTTAGTTTTCCTTTCATCTAATGCCACTTAAATTCCAAGAATACACGCATCATTCTATTTAAACTCACTTCCTATTATTACTTGATTACTATCATTCATCGACTATGTATTTTTGACATTTCAAGACAAATTTGACATTTAGAATCCCAACACAATTTCATATAACTAATTATCATTTTATCTCATTAGAATTCACTAAGGAAGCATTTCTTAAAATTCAAATATGGCAATGACATAGTAACCTTTCTTAATTTATCCATCTAGTTAAGAGAAATATTTATTCAATGCTGCACAATTCCTACACAAATCTAAAACTTTTATCTTGCCAAACCAAATAAGGACACAATGGTATCATTTTGATTTCTACATATGCAATGCACCAATCCTTGCTTCAATAAACATATTTATCTCCTTTTAGTTTCATGATACATTTCCTATTTAAATGATGGGATATTCTATTTAATAAATTCTTCCCTTTAAAGAACAAGGATCATGAATGTAATATCTAAATTTCAGTATTCAATGCAAATTAATTTCATCTAATCTTCCCTTTAACGTTTACGAGTCATATTCATAAATCATTATCCAATCCTTCTACTCAATATCAATAACCCCCAAGTATTTGAATCTTTTACCCCAAAGAGAGAAGAGGAAGGAAGTCATATTGCCACACAAATCAATACACACAAAATATGCAAATAAATCAGTTTGAATTCCCTAGTCATGCCAACAACAACTACCACTTTTAAAGATATGCAATTTCAACTTCCACAAGGTCTCCTACCAATACACGTGCAACCAACAATCCCAAATTCTTTGATCACTATGATTTCATCAAACAATCTTCTATTACATACAAAGTCACACATATACCAAAACAACCAATAATTCTATGGGGTAACCATTATATTACCAACTCACTTCCTCACATTTCACATAGGAGATTGAAATAAGGAAAAAGGTATTATTACGTTACTTTTATTAAGCACTACATACGATTTCCTTGATTTCACATCATGATTCATACCAAATTATTCCTAAATGCATAATACAACACTTCATCTTTCTATTCATAGGAAGATCAACATAATAGGCTAATTTTATGAACATAGCATTAGTTAAGAGGATACGCAGATTCTTTTCTCATTCTATATCATAATTAATTATGTATAAGGAAAGCAACCCTAATCATTCAAGTAAGCACTTAGAAATGTATAGAGCAAGTAAGAACATATAGACACTTCTCTTATCTTGGAGATATGCATAAGGAATAGATGCACACTTACTTAAAGTTATGATTCCTAAAAGGAATTAGATAGGAAAACAAGGCATAGATATCTAAGATTCCAAAAATTCCAATAACACTTCTTCTAACAAAAATCTCAAAGAGTAGCTTGATTTCAAGGAACATCAAGGCACATTCACAAGACTAATAACAACATCCTTAACCAGAGATCCCATCATTGCAACATGGGCTCTGATACCAAATATAATGCCCACCAAAATATCCTAGAGAAATATAGCTAAATACACACTAATTTAATTTTTTTTTTTTAAATAATACAACACATAACATCAATTAAGCAATGTAGCGAGCACACAACAACATTTAAGTATTATGAACATAGAATAATTCTCTCAAGCTATTCAAAAAATTACACAAGTGGAATACAATAAATCATTACTACTAACTCCCTAGGGTATCTCAACGTCATTACTTAATCTACCTACATAAGCAATAAGCATTTACTTTCTTCTAGATCAAAACCACATAACCTTAATCATTATACACACATAGTACAACATAGCAATACCTAACACTCATGATATGCAACCTACTCAATCCTTCATTTAATATGATATTCTATCTTTCAATGCACAACTATTTCCCTTTTTCACTTAGATTCATTTTATACACAAAGTCCAAATGTTCCTATTACCATTAACCAACCTTTGACTATGAACATCACCATTCACATACCAAGATTAACCCTTACATTGCATTAACATATTTTCCATTTATGATTAACTTCCACATAATCATTTATGGTTCGATGCTCCTGGCATACTTATTACTTCATTATGATTCCTAAAGTACATAAGGCAATGATCACAAGCCATTTAATTCACATAAAATATCTTACACTATATCAATTAATCAACAATAATTTTATTACAAATTAGTTAACTACACAAATTCATCTCAGCACAAACTAAGATATAATATCCTAATTCCATAACAACTAATAGCATCCACCAAATGGAGACATAATCTTAAACCATGACATATGATACATTCTAATCCTTTTCTAAAAGACAAGCATTCATTTTACCATCTATCCATACAATTACTAGTAATTTCCATTAATAAGATTTATAATTCATTTATTAAGAACATCTATACAATATTTCCATAAGGAATATTCAACTACATCCCAAGCATTATAATACTTTCAATCTTACCATTAGATCACTAACTATGAAGTATGATACTATAAGTTCAAATTCTTTAATCATGACACATAAACATGTCCTAAGATATCTTCCAATATTACTCATACTCATACATCCTGCCAAGGCATAGCATTTCTTCTAGTCAAGCATTGGTTAATGATATAATTTAAGTCTAATACCATTATCATAACATTTATACTATTTCCTTTTAACATGGCTTATCAAGAATACAAAATGCATCATTTAATTCCAAACCACAATACTTATCCACATCTCATGCATCCATTTCATTTAATATAAATGCGTTACACTACAACTCAAGGTTCATCATTACAATCATATACCATAATCAAAAGCTATCACTATAACTAGAATAAAATAGTCATTTCTCATAAGCATGACTTCTTTTGCAACCGTTACACAAGAATTTCATTACATAAATCACATCATCATTTACATTCTTGCTGCAATTATTATCCATGAACAACTTGAAGAAGCATACTCATCCATGCAAGAAGAATCCAAAGATAGGAACATCCCAGTGGTTTAAAAGCACCAACCACCCGACCATGTGGAACCAAAGGAACCACCCCCCATGCTAGGACTGTTGGCATTTGGCATTATAATAGACAATAAGAGATTGTTGGCATTTCAATAAGGATATTGAGAGGGTTGTTGATGATTATGGATATTACTGATTAAGGATGTTTACTGTCTTAATATTATTATTTTGTCATTGATGTAAAGAAATTGATTTTCTAATTCAGTATGATGTTGCCATATCTTGAGAAGTATGATTTGATTTGTATAAAGATGTCGATAAAAGACATAGAAAGAATATCATGAATAAGGGGAGAAATAAGTTATTCAATGGGCAAATATTACAGAGTTAGACAATGATGAGATCATGATGACTAGATTGATTTGATATAATACATATGTTATTGATTGAAAGGTTAATACTATACTATGTTACCGAGCAAAGAACCTAGTCGGTAAACCCTAAGGTTATCGCTATCGGTTAATGAAGGTAGAATGTCTACTGAGTGAAGTTTAGTATTTACCGAGTTGTAACCGAGTTGTAACCGAGCTGTAACAGAATGCATTAAATGATTACATGCATTATTTAATGAAGGAAGCTGATGAGCTGGCTATGATTTAATGATTGGTATGCCATGAATGAAGTTTGTTAAAGAATCTATGGCAAAGGAAAATTGGCAGGAAGATCTACAGCTCAGATTGAACCGCAATAACCTAGCACAAGTTCCAAGAAATGTATACAAGTTCGAGGTGGGGTAAAATATTTTTAGATCGAAGGATACATTGAACTTGGTCTAAGTTTGAATATCTGATGGCTATGATTGATCATGGGAAATGTGATCAAGGAGATTAAGCAGTTGGCAAATTGTTTATAAATAGGGAACTGTTGATAAACAATGTATGTGGGCAAGTGTATGCACATGGATGCTACATAGTGATTATCGAGCACAGAAGCTTGAAGACCTATTTTGACTAATAGAGTATAGAGCCCAGCAGATGGACAATATTAGCTCTATGTCTATATTGTATTGAGAAAATAAGAATCTACTTTAGCATTTTAGATGTGAAGTTACAGATAGATTTTTATTACTATTATTTTGTGAAGTGACAGAAAATCTCTTAACCGAGTGGACTTAACAGTCTTATTTGTAAAACCCTCTAGCAAGGTGACATTTTGATTGAGTGTTTGAAATCCTTTAACAAGGTCACTTGTAACAAGGTGAAGATCCTAACAGATCTAAGGGAAATCCCTTAATCGGGTCAAATCTAGCAATGTGTTTGTAATCTTTAACAGGATTTGCTTTTAACTAAGCATACTCTAGAAGAGTAGATTTGTTAGTGGGTTTGAAATCCCATAGTGGTTTTTCCCTATTTGGGTTTCCATGTTAAATCTGGTGTTATGAGTGTTATGATGTTTATATGCTTTTAAGTTTGCATGTTTAGCAGTTTTGGTTATATTACTGAAGTATATGTTACCGAGGTTGAGTCTGATGTTTTTATGGAAGATTAAGTTTGTATGATTCACCCCCCCCTTATCTTGTTGGCTATTGGATCTGTACTTACATTAAGTATCAAAACTATCAATTGGTATCAGAGCTTTAGACTCCAAAAGAAAAGTTTAAAGGTACTTGAGGAAAAGATCCAAAGATGTATAAGAGGAATGCACCGAAGCTAAACAAGTCAAGTTTCTCTACATGGCAGAAAAGGATGAAGATGCACCTATCAAGAGTTGGAGAATATGCTGTATATTATCTGGAGAATGATTTTATCACACCGAGCACCTATCCATTGACAATGGAAGAAATAAAGGCAAATCAAGAACATATCCAAGCAATGATTGAAATAACATCTGCATTGACCGATTCAAAGTTTAATGATCTAGAAGGCTGCAATGATGCAAAGGCAATGTGGGACAAGCTCATATCTGCTTATGGAGGAGATGAACATGTTCAAAGAGCAAAAGTGGATAGTCTAAGAGGACAACTTGAATCTATGAGGATGAATGAAGGTGAGAACATAACCCAATATAGTACAAGACTAAAGGAGATTGTCAATCAAATCAAAGGAGCCGGTGGAACTATTGAAGAAAAGGATATAAAAAGTAAGTTGTTAAGAACCCTTCTATCGGCTTATACAATCCGAGTCTTTGCAATCAGTGAATCGAGGTCTATACCTAATATGCCAATTTCTTTAGATGCTACTATTGGTAGGCTACATGCATTTGAGTTAAGTAACTTTGATAACAGTGGGTCATCGGTAAATAAAGTTGAATCTGCATTCAGTTCCTTTCATCTTGATGAATCTAATGATTACAATAAAAGAAAATATAAGTACTCTGAAGGAGATCATAGTGGAACAAGTGAAAGATTTTGCAAGAAGATGGAGGAAGTACACAAACTGTATGAAGAAATTAGAAAGCAAGAAGAATTTGAAGCACTACTAGCCAGAAGGTTACCGAGAGGCAAAGGTAAGTATAAAGGAAAACTACCTTTGAAATGTTTCAATTGTGATAAGATAGGACATAAGTCTTCTAACTGTCCTGACAAAGATTCTATTGAAAAGAGAGATTATTGAGATGATAGACAGAAAGATAATCATTACAGAGGACACCGAGACTTCAGAAGAAGAGATAGAAAGTCATGCTTAATAGTCGATGAGGAATCCAATGATGATAAATCAGATGAAACTGATACAGAGGAAGTAGTTTATGTGGCTATCAAAGATGGATCAGATGAAGAAAGGTATGAAGAAAAAGCCCTTATATCTCACATAAATACTAATGATTCTTGGATCATAGATAGTGGATGCTCACATCACATGACAGGTGATAAACATAAGTTTGTTATGTTAGAAGACTATGATGGAGGCTATGTAAGATTTGGTAATGATGCACCATGTCCAGTAAGAGGTTAAGGATCCATAAAACTTCTTGACAATGCAAGATGCAATGATGTTTATTGGGTTGAAGGTTTGAAATACAATTTGTTGAGTGTAGCACAACTAAACAATATAGGATACTGAATAGAATTTCAGAAAGGAATTGTCAAAGTTCATGACAAGCATGGAAATTTAGCTGCTACCGGGACATAAACAAAAGGTAACACATTTCACCTTGACTCAACTCAGAATAAGTGTTTATATGCAAAGATAGATGATACTTGGTTATGGCATAAAAGGTTTTGTCATGTGAATTTTGATAATTTGATCAAAATAAGCAAGAAGCACCGAGTAAGAGGTCTACCGAGTCTTGAAAAACCTGGGAATGCTATGTGCCGAGGATGCCAGATGGGTAAAATGACAAGATCAAGCTTTACAAGTAAGTCTTACACTTCTAAGGGAATTTTAGATCTTGTGCACACTGATCTTTGTGGTCCTATGAAAGTTCAAAGTTATTGTGGTGATAAATATTTCATATTATTTATGGATGATTACTCAAGGATGATGTCAGTAATGTTTGTAAAAGAAAAATCAGAAGCTTTTCAAATGTTTAAATGGTACAAGGCAAGAGTTGAAAATGAAATAGGAAGACAACTAAAATGTCTTAGATTAGATAGAGGATGAGAGTTCACATCTGATGAGTTCAACTTATTCTGCAATGATCATGGTATTAAAAGACAAGTCTCTACACCGAGAACTCCAAAACAAAATGGAATTGCTGAGAGAAGAAACAGATCTATTGTGGATTGTGCCAGAACCCTGTTGATTGAAAAGAAAGTGCCACAAACATTTTGGAGAGAAGCAATAAGCACAACAGTTTACACCCTGAACCGAGTACAACTGAAGAAAGGTACTTTGAAGAAACCTTATGAAATCTGGTATGACAAGAAACCTAATGTAAGTTATTTTAAAATCTTTGGAAGTAAATGTTATGTACACAAGGATGATAGAAATGGCAAGTTTGATCAGAAAAGTGAAGAAGGAACATTTCTTGGTTATTCTTCTAGAAGTAAATCATTTAAATGTCTGATCAAATCATCTAACAAAATAGTAGAAAGTGCAAATGTGAAAATTGATGAATTTGCAGAAAGAAATGATGAAGGAAATTCCAAGGAACCAGAAGATTATGATGAATTTATCTATGTTCAACTGACAAGTGTTACCGAGAGAATTGTTGAAGGAAATGAAGAGAATATCCAGTTACCGAGTGATGAAGAAGATCATATAGAGCCTACCGAGCCTGTATTAGCCAAGTATGTCAGAAGACATAATGCACCAAGTCAGATTATAGGAGATAAGGATGATCCAGTGATGACAAGAAACAAACTGAGACAGAACACATGTCTGATATCTGAATTTGAATCAAGAATAGTGAAAGAGGCATTTAACAGTGAAGATTGGAGAAATTATATGACATAAGAGATTGATGAAATTAAGAAGAATGACACATGGACACTAATCCCAAGACCAAAGGACAAAAATGTAATCGGTACAAAGTGGATTTTCAAAAACAAGCTGAATGAAAAAGGAGAAGTCATTAGAAATAAAGAAAGACTAGTTTACAAAGGTTATGCCCAAGAAGAAGGAATTGATTATGGTGAGACTTTTGTACTTGTGGCTAGACTTGAAGGAGTAAGAACATTGTTGGTATATGCTGCTTACAAGAATTTCAAGTTATATCAAATGGATGTCAAATCTGCATTTCTGAATGGAGTATTAGAAGAAGAAGTTTTTATTGAACAAGCTGAAGGACTTGTTGAAGACAAGAATAAAGATCAGGTATGTAAATTGAACAAAGCTTTATATGGTCTGAAACAAGCACCTAGAGCATGGTATGAAAGATTGCACTCTTATCTAATCAAGATTGGTTTTATAAGAACAAGTGAAAACAACAATATTTACATGAAGAATGATGAAAATGGAATATTGATCTCAGCCATATTTGTTGATGATATTATATTTTGTGGAAATGACTCTTTATGCAAGAACTTTGGAAATGAAATGGGCAAAGAATTTGAGATGTCATTAATCGGTGAGATAAAGTGTTTTATAGGTTTATAGATACTGCAAATGAAAAATGAGATTTTCATTACTCAATCCAAGTACATAAAGGAAATCTTGAAGAAATTTGGAATGGAGGATTCAAAACTAGTAAGTACTCCTATGACTACCAACTATAAACTATCAAAGAATGATGAATCTGCATCTGTTGATGAGACACTTTACCGATCCATGATTGGAAAGCTACAATATGTTGTTCACAGCAGGCCAGACATAGCACATGTAGTAGGTATTGTTGCAAGATTCTCTGCAGATCCTAAAGAAACACACATGACAACAATCAAGAGAATTTTTAGATACTTGAAAGGCATTGAGGATTATGGCTTAGTATATCAGAAAAGAAATGATTTTGATTTAAAAGTTTATAATGATGCTGATTGGGCAGGCAACATTGATGACAGGAAAAACACAAGTGGAGGAGCTTTCTTTTTAGGAGAAAGACTAGTGAGTTGGCTTAGCAAGAAACAAGGATGTGTTTCATAGTCAATAGCAAAAGTTGAATATGTTGTTGTACCACTGAATTGTACCAACATAGCATGGATCAAACAACTATTGGAAGGTATAAATGGGAAAGTTACCAAGCCAGTAACTATATTCTGTGACAATACTAGTGCCATTAACATTTCAAAGAATCCTGTTATGCACTCTAAGACAAAGCACATCTCTATCAAATATCATTATCTTAGAGAAGAAGCTCAAGAGAAGAAAGTGGTGTTGGAGTATGTTAGCACAAAGGAAAAAATAATAGATATCTTCACCAAGCCACTGCCAAGGGACACATTTGAGTATATCAGAAGTAAGTTAGGGGTCCAACCCCTATCTTCTACTCATTGACCAAGTTTGGTGAAAGCATCAATTCGATGACTCTACAGAATTTCTTTTAGGAGTTGATGCTGATTTACACACTTTAGGATGTTTTCTAAAGGTGTGCAGGAAAATACGCAGGAAACAATACAAGAAGAAATTATGTTTTATTTCTTTACTTTTTGTCATTGTTGTCAAAAGGGGAGAAGACTGAATAAAAGAGGAGAAGACTGGAGAAGAGGAGAAGACTAATGTATGGGGGAGAATTCTGATGACAGAAGGAGAGCATTTCAGCATTTCAGAATCTCATAGCAATCCAAATCAATTAGGTCAAATCAATTGGTTTTTCCATCAATGCCAAAGGGGGAGATTGGTTGCATTTGGCATTATAACAGACAATAAGAGATTGTTGGCATTTCAATAAGGATATTGAGAAGGTTGTTGATGATTATGGATATAACTGATTAAGGATGTTTACTGTGTTAATATTATTATTTTGTCATTGATGTCAAGAAATTGATTTTCTAATTCAGTATGATGTTGCCATATCTTGAGAAGTATGATTTGATGAGTATAAAGATGTCGATAAAAGACACAGAAAGAATATGATGAATAAGGGGAAAAATAAGTTATTCAATGGGTAACTATTACTGAGTTAGACAATGATGAGATCATGATGACTAGATTGTTTTGATATCATACATATGTTATTGATTGAAAGGTTAATACTATACTATGTTATCGAGCAAAGAACCTAGTCGGTAAACCCTAAGGAACCTAGTCGGTAAACCCTAAGGTTATCGCTATTAGTTAATGAAGGCAGAATGTCTACTGAGTGAAGTTTAGTATTTACCGAGTTGTAATCGAGTTGTAACTGAGCTGTAACAGAATGTATTAAATGATTACATGCATTATTTAATGAAGGAAGTTGATGAGGTGGCTTTGATTTAATGATTGGTATGCCATGAACAAAGTTTGTTAAAGAATTCATGGCAAAGGAAAATGGGAAGGAAGATCTATAGCTCAGATTGAACTGCAATACCCTAGCACAAGTTCCAAGAAATGTATACAAGTTCCAAGGTGGGGTAAAACATTTTCAGATCGAAGGATACATTGAACTTGGTCTAAGTTTGAAGATCTGATGGCTATGATTGATCATGGGAAATGTGATCAAGGAGATTAAGCGGTTGGCGAATTGTTTATAAATAGTGAACTATTGATAAACAATGTATGCGGGCAAGTGTATGCATAGGGATGCTACATAGTGATTACCGAGCACAGAAGCTTGAAGACCTGTTTTGAATAATAGAGTATAGAGCCTAGCAAATGGACAAGATTAGTTCTATGTCTATATTGTATTGAGCAAATAAGAATCTTCTTTAGAATTTTAGATGTGAAGTCGCGGATAGATTTTTATTACTGTTATTTTGTGAAGTGACAGAAAATCTCTTAACCGAGTGGACTTAACAGTCTTATTTGTAAAACCCTCTAGCAAGGTGACATTCTGATTGAGTGTTTGAAATCCTTTAACAAGGTCACTTCTAACAAGGTGAAGATCCTAACAGATTTGAGGGAAATCCCTTAACCGGGTCACATCTAGCAATGTGTTTGTAATCTTTAACAAGATTTTCTTTTAACCGAGCATACTCTAGAAGAGTATATTTGTTAGTGGGTCCGAAATCCCACAGTGGTTTTTCCCTATTTGGGTTTCCACGTTAAATCTAGTGTTATGAGTGTTATGATGTTTATATGCTTTTAAGTTTGCATGTTTAGCAGTTTTGGTTATATTACTAAAGTATATGTTACTGAGGTTGAATCTGATGTTTTTATGGAATATTAAGTTTGTATGATTCACCCCTCCTCTCATCTTGTTGGCTATTGGATCTGTACTTACATTAAGTATCAGAACTATCAAGGAGATGACAAAAGGTCCCAACACACACTCTACATCTAGGCTGACACTTAAAACCAAAGAGACTAACCAATACAAGGACACTCAAGCAAGAACCAATCACAAGATAACTAGAATGAACTCCCAGAGGCATAAAACTCATCAAGACATAAATGCTCCAATAAGCATAATCATAAATCATAAGGGGGGAACACATGTAGGAGTGGAGTGTCATCACATGCCATCCTCATAACATAATAACATAATAACACAAGGCACTATCTTGATGGACATGTGGAGCCATCTTAACCTATGAGAGATCAAGGGAGATTAGCTTACCGTCTTCATGACCTTCTCATGCTTATCCTAAAACATCCTCCCTAGGACATAAGCCATGCGGTTCAAAACTATTCATTATCTTGTTTAAATGAGTTATAATTTTCCCATCCCAGTTAATTCATTATCAATGTTATCACTTGTTTACAAATCATGGAAAACTCCAATGTGCCCTAGTGGTCTAGACTTCATGCATCCTTACAAGGAACCTCATGCAAGCCTATCTCTCGTGACCCTGGTCATCACAAGGAAGCCCACTCCTCCTAACATACCACAACAACACATCACAAGAGGCTCTACCAACATAAATATATGAAAATAATACTCAATGCAGCTAATAACTTCCACACATACTCTCACAATATATGCAAGGCAACAACAACATCAATATAACAAAATGAGTCTCTTGGCTAGCAATAAAAAAAGGCATATAAAGCGATCAAATGCTTCCATCAAATAAAATATAACATCACAGCAAGGCCTACTCACTTATTGGTCTAAAACAACATAGATATTCACCTCAATCATCTATGGCCTATTCACATGGAAGAGAGTCTATAATGTCCACAATGGTGCAAAGGAGCCAATATATATAAAACCATCAAAATACATTGAAACTGATATAAGACGATCTAGAAAATATCAATAGATGTTAAGAAAATCCTCTGGTACAAAATTAATTCAAAGAAATACCTCAGAAGTGACCAAAACTGAGAAAATACAAGACACGGACAATTTAGTGCTTTTGCATTATAGGTTAGCACTTATGCATTATAGGTTAGTGCTTGTGATAAATAGATCAACGCTTGTGCAAATAAGGACAACGCTTTTGCACAAAGGACAACAGATAAGAACAAAAGGACAATGCATATGTAACAAAGGACAATGCAAATGAATGAAAGGATAGCGCATATGCAACAAAGGACAACACATATGCAGAATTAGCGCTTTTGCATAAATAATGGAAAAACACACAACTTTCGGTAGAGATTTAAAAATGAAACTTAAAACATAATGCCTTGAAAAACATATCCACAGCTGGGAGACTCAAAACTCAATCATAGAGACCTCTTTTGAGTTTGAAATACATAGGTAACTCTATCAACTATAGATACAACTAATACTACACCAAACACATGATCCAGGCAATGATATAGGATCTCACTACAAGCAGCCATGAATCCAGACTTTTCAATGTCGTGAACAACAACATACAAGAGACCAAATTTTTCTCCAATACAACTATACAAACTCCCAAATAATATAAATTTTTCTCCACCAAATATAAATCTGAAAACTATAATAAACCAGATATTTTATCCCGAGCTCCTAGAAGACATTTTCAAACACAGAGCATACACAAAGAGATTTCAAAGCTCAAAATAAACAAAGACAAGGAACCCAACCTGCACCCTGAGTGATGGATGAGAGTTGAGGTAGAGCTCCATCCAAATACAAGGCCAAACCAATAAACTCCAACAACAATCCAAGCCAAAACTTGCAGAGAATATTTTTTGCAAAAGAAGCAGCCAACCCCCAAAAACTTCATGGGAAAGAAAATAAAAAGCCAAACATTAATCAAAAACCCTAGCCTCAATCTCGACCAATCAAAATATTCCAATCTATAATATATTTTACCAAACCCACCATATAATATAATTATACCTCTCTTTTCAAATTCAACCAATAAGAGAAGAGGGTAGGTAAGGTAATCATAAATCATGCTTTTACAATTTGGTGGGAATGTTTTATGATTTTATTATAAAGTGAATTTATACAACCCACTTAATATAAAAGTCAACTAATAAATAAAACATGAGCCACAATTAAATAAATCAAATAGGGAATTTAAATTAAATAAACCAAGGGCTCATAAATGAATTAAAGAACCAAATGACATTAAATACTAAATAAATATTAAACCAGAGGCGATTACATAAATAGATAAATAAAAATTTAAATACCAATAAAAGGTCAAATCACAAATAAATATAAAAACCACAACATAAGATAAACAATAAATATTAAATAGATATTAAATCATCATTAAAATAAATAAACATTAAATATCAAGTAATTAAATACCCAAAAGGGGCAAGAATCCAATAAATTAAATTAAACATTAGATAATTAAATAATCAAATCACTATTAATCAAAATAATTAAAATAAACATTATTAACTATTTAATCTCGCATCAATAACCAATCGACCTCAACATAAAAGGATTAACCAACCAATACTAACATACTCACAACACAGAAGAAACCCAGCATACTAACTGACATGGCAACTTGTGCCAAGACATTGACGACTCATAGTGAACAACTTAGACCTAGAGTATGTGAGGGGAAATTGTAGCAACTCCGAACCACATACCATTGGGATTTAAAGACACACTTAGACTTGTGGAGCCAAGTGGAGTCGATGTCTGGTACCTACAAATCCTGCATCCACAAAGCAACGATACGACATATATATATATATATATATATATATACATATAAGAGGTAAGAGTTATAGAATCGCAACAACACATCCTACTCGCAATGAGTGATGTGGAATTGTCTCTATCATGAAGACAGTCATACAACAATCAAACACACCATAATATCAACTCATCATAGATAATCATTATATATGGTTAGTAAATAAAAACATCATCAAGTGCATGAATAGTATAATTTATGATTATACTAAGGTATGTAAAATCCATCAACACTTATTCTCATCAAATCACATGATCAATATAATCTTTCGATAGTGAATCACATAATGAGCATATAGTGTCTAATAAATCACACGATCAATAATGATAGTATCAACATAATATAAATAATCTGAAATAGCATATGCCCAATAATGTCTATCACACATGAATTAAAAGTCAACTCTAGTCAAAACAAGTCAAGTCGAGGGTGGACCCTATAGTCATCCTTATAGGATCCTCTCAATACTGTCCAAATCAGTGACTAGTAAGACAAAATTCTTAGTCACACCTTGGGTGAAAGTGAATGATATTACATATACTTTTGGGATAAATACCATTGAGAGTCATAGACCCAAGTTAGTCTAAAAGGAAAGTTACTATCCATTCCCATGCTCATGCATAATTACATGACTAAGAAAGGACAATTTATGTCATTCCATACCAATTTGAATAACTTCCTAATGTTTCTCTTGTGTATCCAAAACATTGGAGAGACCTTATTTGATTTTCCTAATCAATGTGGTTGTTGTCCTAATATGAAATACTGAGTTCTACCCTTGCCTTTGCATCAAAATTCTCACACCATGTTTCTTCACCAAAACACACTATTCCCAATCTTCCTAAATACCCTCAATGGCCAGGCCTCAAGCATAAGGCCTCAATACACATCGACTTGCTGACTCAAGAAACCTTCCAAGAACACTAACTTTGCGTACTCAATTCACTTAAAATCACAAACCGACCTCACAACTCTTGAACAACCTTGTACTCTTAGGATAAAAACCTTACACCTTCATTGACAACTCAACAACCCTTACAAAGACAACATGACACTCCCTTTAGCATAGTGTCCTTCACAAGAAACATGCAACACAACGTACTAAACAACTATTGCTAGTACATTGACAAATTCTTGATAAATTTCTACAATTGGAATTTATCATTGCCTATTTTATCATCTTGGGTTGTCTTTGCACTTTTGTGGGCCTCTTAAAAAGTTATTATCATTAATATTTTAATGGTTACATTATATATTTGATTCCTACTTGACTTTATACTATCCAGGTTTTGTTGCAGGGCCTGTTTTAGCCTACCTAGCTCCAACTGAGGAAAATTTGTCAAAAGTTAAAATTTGGATTTGTTTTGACTCTAAAGTGCATTCTAGGTCCTAGTAAAGTCATTTTCAATAATACTTTTAATTTTTGGTTCATTTAGTCTAAAATTGCAAAACATATCAAATTTGCAAAAATGTTGTCAAGCAACTTTTTCCAAAAATGCAAACAATGTAAAAAATCAAGCAAAGGAAGTTAAAAAGATATTTTTTTGGACCATGTTAGTTACTTTCAAGATACTAAGGCTTATTTAGGTCAAATTAAGCCATATTGTACAAAAATTTTGGTTGAAGAGCAAGTTTTGCATGAAGAAATTTACTTTTTTGCCTTGTTTTTTGACTTTTCAGTTTGAAACACACGTTGTGCATCAACTTTTGTTCATTCTCATGATTCAAAAATGATTGAGAGTGAATTTTCATTGAATCTAGTTCATTTTGGTTTGAGTTTTTCAAGTTTTCATTCTGATTTGTGTTAGTTATCTCATTTTTTGTAAAAACCAGTTGAAACCCTACCTAGGGTAAACTAAGTGCAAGAAAAATGTAAAACATAGCAATACCAGGATTGGGCTAGGATTTAGATATGTGTTTTATTTCTATGCCTTATTTCTTACTCCATTGGTGCAATTGCTTGCAATAAGGTTTGACATGGTTTTGGGGTAGATAAAGGACTGATATCAACATGTTCAGTCCATGCATGAAGTGATTTTGTGATTGCATGGTGTATGGGAGGATGGTGGGTCAAGTAAATGGTTGGGAAGTGTCATGGTATATTGTTTACTTGGTCAGAGGTGACAAAATAGGAGTCACACTACTTGCCTTTGGAAGAGGGCTGAAGACAAACTATAGAGAAGGTGGGGTCTCTTCAACAATGACAATAGAAGAAGACAAAGACATAAACAATAATATAAGAAAAGAAATAGGTAAAGAGGTTGTTAGAGTATATTTTTAACAATAAAACTTAGGAATGAATCCCAAATCAAACTTTTTGTTAGGTTTCTATGGAGGTGAAGGCCTCCTACTAAACATAGCAGGTATGATTATCCTGGGAAAATTGTGACAATGATGAGAATGCAAAGTAGGAGGAGTAGACAATGTTGCACTAGACATATCCTGTGTATGCAACATGTCAATGAGCTAGGAGAACAAAGGGATATTAAGAAGGGATGTGATGAGGGGCAGCTGCAAGGAGGTAGCAATGAAACCTATACCCATTTAGGGTGAGGCTCATTGATGGTCCCTAGAGTGACATTCAATAGCATGAAGGATAGAATGGATGCAAATGCAACTAGAGAAACAAGAGAAAGAGTAGGAACAAAGATTTTAGGAGCAATAGCTGACATCGATGATTCACCCTCAACCCTCGAGGCAACTTGATGCTCCAAGGCCATTGCATGCCAATGATGCTTGAACTTACACACATGCATAGATGTAGCCAAAGAAGAGAACTTTGAGTGTTTCAATCTCTCATGTACCCATTATATCTTCTCCTTCCACTATAGCCCTATCAGAATCTACAACCCTACATCTACATTTTCTAGAACATTCCTCTAGAGCCTATTTTGAATATCATCACACTCTTTGAATTTTTTCCATCTAATATTAAAAAATTGAGAAAAAATAGCTCCTTTATACTGACTAAATAGTGATGGGATAGAGAAGAAATTTTCTTTTTCTTTCTATATTCAATAGGTGTTCTAGTAAATATATGATAAAAGTAATAAGGTACATTCACTAGGTTGTTGCAGCGAAGATGACTCATTAACTTGAATTGAATAGTATAAAGAAAAGATTTCCTTTCACAATAGGTAAAATACTTGATTATCTAAGATGCTACTTCTATCCATGGCCAAGGTAGAGAAACCCATTTGGTGCCCTAAGTGAATGAGTCAAAGATTTCATGTAGATGGGAATTTTTTCTCTTTCTGACATAGTGTCTGCAAACATTGGGAACTCTTTTTTGATCCATCAAAGACCAGACACCTTAGAAATGGTAGGATATGGTGCATCAACCCTCAACCCCTTAATAAATGCTTCATTATTATAGAAGGTTTCTACAAACTACTCTATCATCTCATCATTATACTCTATTAACCTTAAGCATTAGTCTATCAATACTGTTAGGATTCCCAAAGATACTGAGAGGTGGGGGGGTGAATCAGTATCTAACTGGTATATAAATTTACTTGACTTAAAACATGAAAAGCATATTAAAATTGAGTACCGGAAAACCATAAATAATGCAGTAAATAAGAACAATAACAACAACATGAGAAGCATGCCATAACATAGTACTTTAATGAGGAAACCCGATGTGGGAAAAACCTCGGTGGGATTTGTGACCCACAATATTCTCTTACTGGCCAATAAGGGAATATATTACTTTTACAATAGGGGCCTGCACATGCAGGAAGGCCAAGTGCCTAGAGCTCACTACTCAAAATGAAGTCACACTGACTTACAAAAATGGATTATACTAATCCAATGTCTTGTACTGCTTCAAATCAACATTTGCTATGCCAGGTTCAGTACTGGTTTAAGCTCTGCTACATATATAAACCCTTAACCAATAATTCACATATTAGGTTTGCATAATTTCACCTATTTCTATTACAAAATGATCTACAATGATCTCATACATATATGAGTCATATTACAACTCACCATGTCGGCTTACAATGATTTTACAATTAATTACAAAAATACTCACTGTCGGTGTTCTATATGCCGGTGTAGAGTTTGTCAATGCTGGTGCCAGTATCTTTGTCTTGCCAATGTCATATGATTGCAAGGTTTCCATCAATGACAAAACCCCCTTGGAGTGTGCATTTTCCAACAATCTCCCCCTTTGGCATTGATGGCAACACTCATGAGAAAAATCAAAAGTGTCCAAAATGATATCCAAAAATAGTCTGCCAAAATTTGTCTTACCAAAACTGTGTGCCAAAAAATGTATGCTCCCCCTGAGCAGATGATGTCCTTTCTTCTGACCATTTTTCTCATCCCACTACTCCCCCTTTGACATCAATGACAAAGGTTGTCATTTAGTCTCAGTGGAGTCCTGCTTGGATTCTTGTAACCAGTGGGTTACAATCTGAAAAATATCTATCAAAATTAAATTTATATCGTTACTGAATGTTTTGCTATCTTTTATTGCCTCTTGAGTTCTTTGCACTGTACCAGTGAGTATGCACATTTTCTCTTCCGATGTCTTCAGTCCAGGAACCATAGCCTCATATATTTCTTTTCTTAAAGAAAAAAGGTATTCTAGTCTTGGACTAAGTCTACATTTCAAGTCCTTTGCTTTATCCTTTATTCCCTGTTTGTCATTTTCTAGTTTCTTGATTTTCTCTTCTTGCTCTGCAATCTTCTTCTCTAACTCAAAAAATGAATCTGATGCACCTATCAGATTGTCAACAATATTGTTTATCGTATCTTGTGCTTTGCTAATCTCCTTGTCAAGATCCTCTGTCAAAATATTTGTTTTACAAGTGTCTCTGTATAGTTTCTTGAAATCAAAAATTATTTCTCCAATTTCTAGTAATAGAGTATCCATTTTCTTTTTATTCTTATTTACAATTTCCTCACAAAATTTCTATTTTTCTTTTATCATTCTTTCCTTAAATGTATCCTCATTTATTTGATTAATAGTCAATATGCTACCAGTGATGAACTTAGACAATGTGTCTAGTTGTCCTAAAGAATCCTTATTATCAACTCTGCACTTTGGTGCAATCAATTTAAGAATTGGAATTATATCATCAATAGCCTTATAGGCTTGTGCATTGCATTCGGTGATCTTCTTTATTGAGTCTAACAAGACCTCTGTTAAATTTGTAGGTTTGAATTCTGCCATAGATGTACCAGATGTTTGTCCAATAGTTTTTACAATAGCCATGCTACCAGTTGTGGTAATTACCTTGCTTGATTTGACCTCTGGTAGGTTAGTCTGTGCTTGCATTTCTATAAGTAGGGGTTTGGGCTTTTCAGTTTGTCTTGGTGGCACTGTCTCTATCTAAACTGTACCTATTTCTCCATCTGTGTCTTAGAAGGTTTCTCTACCTCTATCTTAGAGGGTTTCTCTAAGCTTTCACCTGCTGGTTTCTCAGATGTAATCTCGGTTTGTACCTCTGAACTCTCTTTTGTTGATTCTTCAAATGGATTTTCTATTGTATCTACCGATTTCTCAGTGGTATCCTCTACCAGTTTCCCTGCTTGTGTAGGTTTTTCTATGTTTATCTCAACCTCTATAGCCAGTGACTCAGTAGTCACATTTTTCTCCTTATCCTCAGTGGTTTCTCTATCAACCACGACATTAACTTCCTGTGCGTCTACATTTACCATATACAAAACTTCAAATTCAAGATTTGTATCCTCTACTAGAGTCTCCATACTCTCTATGGCCGGTTGATTGTTAGTAGTGTCTACCGGTGGAGTATCTAAAAGAGGTGGGGGCACATTGTCATTTACTTTTAGGCTTGGTGGTCCACCTACCTTACCTTTCCCCTTATCTCTGTCCTTTTGATATACTTTGATAGTCTTTGGCCTAAGTAATTCTTCCTATTTTTCTTTTTCCACAAAGAATATATCCCATGTATCTATTGTTTCCTCAGAGAATTCATTTACTCTTCCTGCCATCAATGCTACATGCTAGTGAGCAGTAGAGAATACTGTCCGGTTTGCTTCACTGATAAGTTTATCAATTTCATCAATTGAGTTGATTGGATGTACTGCAAGTAGTTTCTCAATCTTAATTTTCTTGTCCAACTCAATAATGGCTAACCTTCTAGCTTCAAGTCTCCTATACAAATCATTTGGAATTTCATCAATAACTTCCATTAAGAATACCCCTCTCTCAAAGAATGGAAAGGAATTAGCATCCACTACCAACAATGTGTGTTCTTTGGGCTCTTGCCTAGTAGGATCACCACCCATTTTGCCTCCATTCTTAACATTTTTCTCTACTCTTTCATTTACTTGAAACTATAAATAATCTATTTTTCCTTCTGTAAACACTTGCTATACCATAATATATAGCTCAATTTCCAAATTAATTCCTCAACTCACCAGATTATGCAACTTCTATCAATTTAAAAGGTTTTTCCTTACCAATTCAAGTTCCTCTACTCTCATATCATGAGAAATCTTATGATTACAATGTTTGCAACTAGTTCACTCTTTTAGCCAAGATATATAATTGCACAAATGCTACCAAACTATACCAAATAATCATGAAAATGGTTTTAGAAAATTAGAGGCAAAAATAATTATGACAACTTGCCCCTAACTTGAAGGTTTAATTTATGCAAAAATTAAATTCAAGGTAATTAGAGGTATGGATGATTGGAACATAGATTGGATGATGATAATATGACAAGTAAATATATAAAGACAGATAATAAGTTGTCAAATTGATATAAAATAAATGTTGTAATAAATGTGATCATGAAAATTATACATGTGTGTTGAATCAGATGATTCAAGACATGCATGGTTTGTTGGCTATAAGAAAAGTAGATGGTACATGAAGCTAGTGTAATGTGATTGATGTGACTATTGGTATTGCTAGGACAGATATGATGGAAGCCATTGATATAAATGCTTTGCAAGTTGAGGTTGAAGCCACGTGGAAAGTATTTTTTTTAAATATGGCAGAAAAAAGACTAGTCTATGCGTAAGGAAAAAAAGGAGCGTCGTGAAAATGTGAATGGTTGCATGTAGATATATATTGTCCTTGGCTACATGTAACTGGAGAAAGTTTTTAAAATGCATGAAAATTTGTAGTGGTTGCATGTGCACTAAAGTCAGGTCCCAAGGACAATATATTATGTTAGGTCCCAATTGTTGTATGTTCTTGAATGTTATCAAAAAGAAGTAAACATAAATAAACATTTATGCAATGCGTGCATGTGAGGTTCTTTAATAATTTATGCATATGAAATTGCCATGGGTGAACTAGATTATTCATTTGTAGATATTATTTGTGTTTCAAGTGATATGATAGATGGTATGAGAATTGCTTCATCAAATGAAGTGAATGATAATAGAGATTTGGATGGAGTGGCAGGTAGTGGAGAATCAGATAGAGTGGATGGTAATGGTGGTGTAAATTGTTGATGTAGTTGGAATAAGAAGTCATCTTTATTTAGTAATTTCTTATATCATTTAATCCTATGTTGATCAACCACCAAGGAGAAATTAACTAGAAATGAACACTAAATTTTGAATCAAGATTTAATGGTCCAAATGAGAAAACCTTTAAACATCACATTACAGTTTTAAGACCCAAAGCATTTTTTTTGTCAAACATCAGAATTGGGATTTTGAAATTGTAGTTTTGTTTAAGAAATTAACCCATGGGAGCTCAACCCCAGATCCTTAATTAAAAATGGAGAGCTTTAAAAAACATAAGTATTATAAACATTAGGCATCAAAGGTATATCGAACAAACTCAATGACCTAACTCGATGCGAAATGCCTAACCTTTTAGTGTTTTGTGCGAAATTCCTAACTCAATGCATGCAAGGTTTCTTTGGGATGATCAGGGCTAGAGTTCAACACCAAGCTTGTGCGGGATTGCTTTGGGTTAAAATGAATTGTGGTCTTTTTTTTTTAAGTAATGCCCATGTTCGTCAGAATTTCGATGAACGTGGGCACTTTTTTTCAAAAAAATCAAATTTCATTAGTAATGCCTTCTCTGTAGAAACCAAATGTGAAATTCTCATCAAAATTCCAACGAATTCGGGCATTTAAAAACAAAAATTAAATTTGGTCACAATATAATTTCTCCATCAGAAACCTCAATCCGAATTTTAGGCCAAATGTATTAGTGATGGATAAGATTTTGATAAAATATTAGAATTTGTTTAAGTTACCAACTGGGGGACCTTCACACTGGCAAGTGAGACACACTATTGATTTGATACCAGGATCTCCATTGCCTAATGAGTCAATCTACCATAGATTAGTATTAGAAAATAACAAAATTAAGAGGCAAATACAAGAATTTATTGAGAAGGGACACATTCATCCAAGTGCATCACCCTATGGTAGTCCCATTATTCTGGCAAAGAAAAAGGATGGAACTTCGAGACTTTGTATTGACTATAGGGCCTTGAAGAAAATTTCAGTCAAAAATAGGTATCCACTTCCCCAGATAGATGACCTTTTGGACTAGCTTAGAGGTGCCCGATTCTTCACAAAATATTTATTTAAAATCGGGATACCATCAAGTACCAATTGACTCAGCTGATGTATGGAAGAAAAATTTCAAATCTAAAGAGGGATTGTTTGAATGGCTAGTGAAGCCTTTCAGTCTAACAAATGCCCTAACAAAATTCATGAGAATGATGAATGATGTACTCAGACCATTCATTGATTCCTTTGTGGTGGTATATTTGGATGACATGCTCATCTTTATAAAAACTTAGGAGGAACATTTGCAACATGTGGAAAAAATTCTCTCAACTTTACAAGATCATGGGCTTTATGCAAACAAAGAAAAGTCTCCTTTGGTATGTAGATTATTAGATACTTAGGGTATGTTATTGACAGTGAGGGTGTCCATGTTGATCCTGAGGAGACACAAGTGATTAAGGACTGTCCATCTCCTAGAAATCTTACAGAGCTATGAAGTTTCCTTGGGTTGGAAAACTTTTATCATAGATTTGTGTTGGGGTTTTCCCATTTGTCTTGGCCTTTAAATTATTCATTGCAGGGGGAACACAAGAAAAGTTCAAATGGAAAGGTGCTCAATAAGAAGCATTCGAGGAGTTAAAATGAAGGTTATGTTATGCACCAGTTTTATCTCTTCCTGACCTACAATAGTCATTTGAAATACAAACTAATGCATCAGAATATGCTCTAGGAGCAGTCCTCATGCAGCATGGTCACCTAGTTGCATATCATAGTGAGACTTTTTCTAATACAGTGTGTCAGTATGCCACTTACGATAAGGAATTGCATGCTATTGTTCAAGCTTGTAAGCAGTGGAAACATTATATTTTGGGTACGGAGACTGTAATCCACCCATACCACAAACCTTGGCATTCAGTTTCTATGGACTTTATGTCTGGTCTTCCTACCACCAAAAGAGGCCATGATTGTGTGTATGTTGTGGTAGATAGGTTCTCAAAAATGGCAGTAATAATGGCTTGTAAAAAGACAATTTCTGCAGAGGACACTGCAAAGCTTTTCTTTGAACACATGGGTTCATTTTGGTCTGTCGAATAGCATTATTTCAGATAAGGACAACAGGTTTCTTAGTAAGTCCTAGTCTATATTATGGGAGAAGATGGACACAAAATTATCAAATTCTACTGCTTTCCATCCTCAAACAAATGACCAAATAGAGGTAGTGAATTAGGTGATCATTCACATCCTACGCATGTATCACTCAAAAATCCCCGCACATGGGATGAAAGTATTTCATAAGTTCAACATAGCTACAACAAGGCAACTCACAGTTTGACTCATCATATCCCATTTTAGGTTTGTCTTGGTTATCAACCACTTGCACCCATGGATGTTGCCATACCACTAATTCAACCTGATCTGGTTCCATGTGTTGATAAGGAGGAAGATAAGGCAACACAATTTATTGATAAAATTCATCATCTGCAACAACAAGTTCATGAAATCTTGGAGCATACCAATAAGAAATATAAGGAGAGACATGATGAGAATTATACTCCCCATAATTTTCAAGTTGGGGACAAGGTGTGGTTGCATATCCAAAAGGACTGATTGCAGGGTGCCAATAGGAAGCTTTGTCCTCTGTGTTAAGGGCCATACACAATCATTAAGTAAGTTGGTGATAATGCTTTTAAGCTCAATTTACCCCCCTTTCTAGGTCTTTATCCAATCTTCAATTTGGAACTCTTGAAGCATATTTTCCCCCACTATTAGATGTTGCAGATGTGGCAGAAAAAATGTCCACTACATAATTGAATCCATATGCAGCGTCTCCATTGCAATGCGACCAAATTGTGGACACCATGGTGAAAACCATCAAACAACAACAAATCTATCTATACAAAGTGGTTCAAGCAAGGAAAATTGCTCAATAAGGAAAGTGGTTTACTCGGGAGAAAATTTAGCTTTGTTTTCCTCATCTCATCCAGAGTGTTGATGCAATGGGGCCCATTGCTTTTCAAGGGAGAAGTAATGATCAGAAACAATTTTGAAATAACAAGAATTATTTTTATTTTTTTTCTAGTTTTTTCTACATGTTAGTAATTGGGATTTTTGAAGGCCTTCGAGGCATTTAAGCACTTGAACCTTTTCTTCATCCTAAAGTTAGGTCTAGTCAAAGTTAGCATTCAAGGCAGTAGAAACTAGCAGTACTTTTATTTTTGACAAAAAACCCACATATGGAGAATTCATGGAGCATATAAAAGAAGAATATTTTCCTGTAGATACATATGAACATAAATATATATGCAGTGGCAATCGCTTTGACAAGAAAGGGACCAAACTGTTTAGGAATATACTAATATGTTTCATGCTTTAGCAACAAAACTTGGCATCAAATATTATGAGAAATATCAAAGTGGGCTCCATAGGTATATCCAAACCAAAATGGAATTCCTAAACATAGAGACTTTACCTAGTGCATATAAATTTTCTACAAAAATTGAGGAGAAATTTAAATAGAAAGGAAGGAGGGAAAACTTTTTAAACAACAAATTGAAGGGTGAAGGTGACAAAACTGCATGGAAACAAACTTCCAAGGAATCTTCTCCCAATTCACCAATGAAAAAGGCATGGCGTATGAAGAAGGCACAAGAGAACGGTATGTGATGTGAATTCCATAAAAGTCTCTCTCATAACATAAAAGACTGTAGAACTATAAAAAGTTTAATGATGGAGATGCATGAGGACAAGGTAGAACCTAAGGTGGCAGAATCTTGCATAGAAGAGAGTCATGAACAGGTCATTGAGGTTGATCCATATGAAATAGTAGCTACTACAAAGATATTGCTTCGAGAGGATGAGGAAAGATTGTTCCATTCACAAATGTGGGTCGGAGGAAAAGCCCTACACTTTATTGTTGATAGTGGAAGTAAAACGAACCTAATATCAACAAAGATTGTGAAGATATTGAATCTGAAAAAACAAAAACACACCCACAACCCTACTCAATGGGATGGGTAAGTCAAGGGAGAGATATTCAAGTGCACCAGCAGTGTTGCCTTTCGTACTCTCTGAATCCTTTCAAAGATGAGGTAATTTGTGATGTAGCTCCTCTAGATGTTTGTGATATTCTACTGGGATAACCATATATGTACCAGCACCATGGTGTTTATGAGTCCAAACCTCACATCATGACAATCAGATTGGGTGAGCATAAATACCGAATACTAGAGGTAAGCCCTGCATACTCTACATATTTGATTAGTGCTAAGAAATGTAGGAGGTTGGTTCCCAGAATGACAACATTCATATTATTGATTATTCATTTTGAAGAAGAAAGGAAATCAATATATAATTCCCATGCCATCACAAACACCACAAAACTGTAGAAAAGATCAATGAATCAGATTTTGATAAAATATGAGAATCTGTTTAAGTTACCAATTGGGGTACCTTCACACTACCAAGTGAGACACACTATTGATTTGATACCAGGAACTATATTGCCTAATGAACTAGTCTACCATAGATCATTATTAGAAAATAATGAAATTAAGAGGCAAATACAAGAATTGATTGAGAAGGGACATATTCGTCCAAGTGCATCACCCTATGGCAATTCCATTGTTCTGGCAAAGAAAAAGCATGGAACTTCGAGACTTTGTATTGACTATAGGGATTTGAACAAAATTATAGTCAAAAATAGGTATCCACTTCCCCGGGTAGATGACATTTTGGACCAGCTTAGAGGGGCCCAATTCTTCACAAAATTTGATTTGAAATTAGGATATCATCAAGTACCAATTGACTCAGCTGATGTATGGAAGACAACTTTCAAATCTAAAGGGATTATTTGAATGGCTAGTGATGCCTTTCAGTCTAACAAATGCCCCATCAAAATTCATGAGAATGATGAATGATGTACTCAAACCGTTCACTAATTCCTTTGTGGTGGTATATTTGGATGAAATACTCATCTTCAACAAAACTTGGGAGGAACATTTGCAACATATGGAAAAAATTCTCTCAACTTTACAAGATCATGGGCTTTATGCAAACAAAGAAAAGTGTTCCTTTGGTATGCAGAGTATTAGATACTTAGGGTATTTTATTGATAGTGAGGGTTTCCATGTTTCTCCTAGGAAGATACACGTGATTAAGGATTGACCATCTCCTAGAAATCTCACAGAGTTACGAAGTTTCCTCCAGTTGGAAAACTTTTATTGCAGATTTGTGTTGTGGTTTTCCCATTAGTCTTGGCCTTTAAATCAATCATTACAGGGGGGAAGACAGGAAAAGTTCAAATGGACAAGTGCTCAACAAGAAGCATTCAAGGAGTTAAAATGAAGGTTATATTCTGCACCAGTTTTATCTCTTTTGGACCTCCAATAGTCATTTGAAACACAAATTGATGCATCTGAATATTCCCTAGGAGTAGTCCTCATGTAGCATGGTCACCCAAATGAATATAATAGTGATACTTTTTCTCATATAGTGCACTGATATGCCACTTACAACAAGAAATTGTATGCTATCATTCAATCTTGTAAGCAGTGGAAACATTATATTTTGGGTAAGAAGACTATTATCTACATAGACCACAAACCTCTTCATTTTTTGCAAACACAAGGGAAGTTGAAGAATGATTGACATCAATGGTGGTCAGCCTATCTTCAAAAATTTCATCTCAATATTTGCCACAAGAAGGGAAACACTAACAAAGTAGTAGATTGTTTGAGTAGACCTCCGACTGCAGCTATAAGTATGGTATTGGACTCATGTTGTCATAAAACTGAAGCCTAGGATCACTTGTATGAGAATGATGTTGAGTTTGTAGATGTTCATAATAAATTGGTGAAGGTAAATCAAGTGAATGACTTCTATTTGCAGGATGGAATGCTTTATCACCTTGGCCAAATCTGTGTGCCCAATGCAGAATGCAAAAAGATGATATGGGAAGCTCACTATAGTAGGGTTGCTGGTCATTTTGGCATAGGTAAGACTACTGCTATACTTCAAAGGTATTTCCACAATTATATTAATTAAGAAATCTATGTATAACTAACGTCGATAGATATCTTTAGAAGATATATATATATATATATTTATTATATTATTTTATCATATTAGAATTCTAATATTTAAGAGATATTTATATTTAAACCTATTTATTAATTTATATCAATATTTATAATACGATATAATATAAAAATAAATATATAATAAATATAGAGTTATATATTTATTATATATTATATTGTATTATAAATATTAATTATTTTTAAAATGTCATTTAAATCTTATATATTTTTAATTGAAATCTATTTATCAATTAAGATATATCTTTTCATATATTTTGAAAGGAATATGATTCAATTATTAAAATGTTACATTGGTAATAATACATATTATAATGAACCCGCATGGGTAGCGGAGTTCGCTTGGGTCATGGGTTTTGTCCCCATTGGTTTTGGGTTTGACTTTGAGGTCTAGGATTATCCAATCCCCAGAGGATTAGTCTCGCCTTAGCTCGCCTCTTCCTGACCCCATCTTGGCAATAAGTAAGTCCAAGGTAAGGCGGGTTGGGCACTAGGCTGAGTTGCGGGGATACCTCTGGCACACAAAAAAATAAGAATAATAATATAGATTATAATGTCTTCAAACTACCACACACACCAATTTTCAAGATAAAAGGGTTCACAAAAAATTGTTTGTGATTAATACCAAAACTACTAAGATACTAAAGTGATAAAGACTACAAAAAAATTTTAACCAAAATTTAAGCAAAAAATGTACATGGATGGATGAGATGCTATTTATTAAATAATAAATAGCCAACTTAACAATGTTGTTGTGAGATGAGAATGACCCTTCGTATAGGAAAATCTATGCAAGAGGCTATGCACCAAGTTTTGCCCATTAGTGATCGCTTTTGACTCATGTAATTAGGCATGTCAAGATTGTATTGCTTTTCAAATGATTACAGGGTTAAAAGACCTACGAACTTCGAAGAAAATTCTACAACAAGTTTGAGGTGTTTTTTGTCAATCAAAAACAAGTTTAACAATAAATTAAATGTGTTTGTAGGCATGAGATGGGTTTTCATAAATTGTAGAAAGGCAAGTCCGCAATGAAAAATCCTATTACCTAATTAACTTAAATTTATATTAAAAATAATTCTTTCTCTAGAATAATTTAACCAAACTATTAACAAATAATTTAGGTAAATACTAATTTTCAATTTTATTACCCTGATAAATATTCATTACTAAAAATCTCATAATTTATATTCCCATCTACACAATTTTTAATTCCATTACAACAAACAAATAAATATTAATTACCAAATTTTTGAATAATTTATATCCTCATTTGTAAAATCGATCCATAAGAACCACACAATTTTTTTTTTTGTTAACTCAAAGGTATCCCCACATCTCAACCTGACGCTCAACCTACCTTACCTTTGTCTTACATATTGCAAAGTTAGGGTTCAGGAAGGGGAAAGCTGAGGTGAGACTAGTCCTCTAAGGATGCACGCAATAGCCCCCAAACCATGTGCATCAGGTAATACCAGGCTTTAGATTTTAACTCAAAACCAATGGGGAGAAAACCCACCACCCAACCCAACTCCATACAAAATTCTTTGTATGGAGATTGTCGATTAGTCATAAAGATGTTGGTGAGTACTCTGGTTGTTGGAGGTGGGATGTGTTTAATGTGAGTTTAGGGAGTGCATACATGGAATTTTTTGAACTAGATTATGAGTTTAGTTGAACACATGGAAATAGTGATTGGAAAAGTCGACATGTAAATGATGCAGGATCACCAAAGTAGTTCAAACTGGTTGGGGCAGTTAACTGTGAAATTACTTGGAGATCATGGCATTTCTTCATGTTTGAGAATTTAGCATTGTGGATTTGGATAAATATCACCTCGAGTTCATTGTCTTTATCATATTCAAGATTCTTGGCATTTGGATTTGATTCTAGTGAGATTGATTTTGGTATTGGCCCGGTGTTGATGTGTTCTTATCGGTTAGTCTTGCAGTGTGTGGAGCAAAGCCGAATTAGGTTGTGGTTGATTCCCATGACTTGCAGATAATTGATCGATATTTCTTGAGCCTTGTATGATGTTCCCGGAGGACCACGTGAAGTTCTAAGCATTTTTGTGATGTTCTTGGTGATTTGGGCCTTGTTTTTGTTCACACGTTTCATCATGAACAGGTTGGTCTTTGGCTGACTTGATCGAGTTGTTTGCTTGCAGATGGTATAAAAGGAAAGTTTAGTGATTCATTTAGACAGAGGATGAAGGAAAAAGATTAGAGAAAATAGAGATCGATCAAAGATGTAGTTTCTGGAAAGATTCTGGTCCGGGGAGACTGAAGTCTGGGCCAGTGCAAAATAGTGCAGACTGTTACTGGAGACTTATTTGTCGAGCAAAAGATATATGGATCTTTGATTGTATGTTGATGGAATATTTGTAACCAGTTGGATTCTGGTCCGATAGGACTGAAGTCGATATGGCTGAGGTCTGAATCAGTGTAGAACAGTGGAAGCTGTTACTGATTGATGATTTGTTGAGAGGATGATCTATGGATCATAGATCTAAGTTGTAAGAGTTGTTTTGTAATCGTGGGCATAGTCCAGCATGTGGCATATGTAATTCATTAAACTATTACAAGAACTATTCATACTGTTTACCGGTTGTGTATTCTATGGTGCTACCAGTTTCACTTTCTACTTTATTTGTGTTGTGTTACTGGTTACCGGTATATTTTGCATGGTGTTTGTGTTTGGGCTACAAGGCGGGGATGTCCTTCATTGGTTCTCCCTACCTTGACTACATCAAATGATATCAGAGCTAGTTTGTGAACTGGTTGGTTGGAAAGGAAGTTGAGGAAGCTTGTAGCCTTGTTCAAATTGCCGAACGTGAGGCAGAGAAAGGCTTGTGGGTAGACTATTGAACCTAAAGCTTAAGTTTGAGGCAGTTAGTGGCTGGAGACTTGAACAAATCACCGATTGAGGCAGGTTGTAGAATGGATCGATAGATCATCATAGAGAGGCAATTGGAAGCTATAGTTAGATTGTTGAATCCCTGAGGCAGTTGCAAGTACCTACTAACCGATCGCCAAACTAGATCATGATGGGACTCACTTTTCAATTAACCCCAAGAGTCTGATGCAGGAGCACTGGAGTAGTTCAAATTGGTTGGGGCAGTTAACTATGAAATTGCTTGGAGATTGTGGCATTTCTTCATGTTTGAGAATTTACTGTTGTGGATTTGGAATTATCACCTTGAGTTATTTGTCTTTATCATATTCAATATTCTTGGTATTTGGATTTTATTCTAGTGAGATATTGATTCTGGTATTGGATCAGTGTTGATGTTTTCTTACCGATTAGTCTTGTAGTGTGTGGAGCGAAGCCGAATTGGGTTGCAGTTGATTCCTGTGACTTGTGGATTGTTGATTGATGTTGCTTGAGCGTTGTCCAATGTTCCTAGAGGACCACATGAATTTATAAGCATTTTTGTGATGTTCTTGGTTATTTGGGCTGATGTGTTTTGTTTACACGTTTCATCATGAACTAGTTGGTCTTTGGCTAACTTGATCGAGTTATTTTCTTGTGGATGATATAAAAGGAAAGTTTAGTGACTCATTTAGATAGAGGATGAAGGACAGAGATCAGAGAAAATAGAGATCGAGTGAAGATGTAGTTTTCAAAGAGATTTTGGTCCAAGGAGACAGAAGTTTGGAGGGGCTGAAGTTCGGGTCAGTGCAGAACAATGCAGACTGTTATCGAAGACCTATTTGTTGAGCAGAAGATATGTGGATCTTAGATTGTATGTTGATGGAATATTTTGTAACCAGTTAGATTCTGGTCTAGTAGGACTAAAGCTGGGATGGCTGAGGTCTAAATCAATGCAGAATAGTGGAAGTTATTACCGATTGATGATTTGTTGAGAGGATGATCTGCGGATCATAGATATAAGTTGTAAGAGTTGACATGTAATCCTGGGTTGCGGTCCAGCATGTGGCATATGTAATTAATTAAATTGTTCCAAGAATTGTTCAAACTATTTACCAGTTGTCTATTATGTGGTGTTACTAGTTGCTCTTGTTGGCAATTGATACTCAATCAGTTGGTTTCACTATGTTGTAATTGATGGCAACATGGTATCTTGTTCCGGCTTCATATTTTGGTTTAGTTGTGTACCGACAAGCACTTCACAGACACTACATTGGCACCGGCACCAGCACCAATAAGATAGAAGGATTTCTTTGGTTACCAAAAATGCAGGCCAACATGGTTTAGAATATGGTTATCGGTATCAAAGGCCGACATGTCTTGGTTTTGGCATATCGGAAATTTATTTTGATATTAATGTATTAATGTTATCTAGTCAACATGTAATTTGATATTGTAAATATCTTTGTAAGCCGACATAAGGCATGTTAAATTGTATAGGGTATATAGGTTAGATGGATTAGATCATTTTGAGATTGATACAGTAGTGGATATGTGGATGTGATATAATGCAAAATATATCAGAGAGATCACGTATGTGAGGATATTTATGTAAGGGTTATTCTGGTAAAAGGTTTAGGGTTTTAGACCGGAACAAATAGGTTTTAACTGGAACTGTATTTTGGCATAGAAGATGTTATCCTAGCAATTCACATACTTCTCTGGATTGAAGTATGGATTTATATGTAGTCAATGAGGCTCCTTTTGTGATTGAGCAGTGTGCTCTAGGCTGTAAGCCTTCCTGCAAGTGCAGCCCCCTTATATTTTGTAATATCTCTTCATATGGCCATTGGATTGATTGTGGGTCATAAATCCCACCATGGTTTTTCCTCTTTGAGGTTTCCACATATAATTTTGTGTGTTATGGTCCTCATTTATGTGATTGGCTTATTAGTTGCTTTACTTCTTTCAATTCTATATGTACCGGTATATCAGTTGGTGTATGAATGTTTTAATAAGGCTAAAATTGATCCTTCCGGTATAACATTGATTCAACCCCCTCCCCCCCCCCCCCCCCCTTCTTAGTTTTATTGGATTCCAACAATTGGTATCAGAGCCTTGTGCCTCAGAGGAAGTTTAACAACTTGAGGAGGATCTTGAATTCAGAATCCATGGATATGGGCTTGGAGAAGCAACTTGAGATGGCACTTAAAAATTATGATGCTAAAAGGTTGAAGAACTTAAAGCTACAAGATAAATTGAATTCTGCTAAGGAATTCATTCTTGTCCTACAGGAGAGGCTATCATCTGTTCAAGCTAGGAGGAAGGAATTTTGCAAAATCAGGATGATGAAGAGTCGGGAAAACATGGTCATGAGAAATGAAATGCAATCTATAACTATGAGAATGTCTAAGGAGATTAAAGACCGAAAGAAAAAGGAAGAAAATCATGATGTGTCCCTGAAGAACAAATTTGAAGAATGTGGTAGGTTGGTTCATGAGAATGATATGTTGAGAACTGATTTAGTACAATCCTAGGGAAATGAACAAGAGCTTGAGAGACAAATAATAGTTTTGGGAGATCATCTAACTGTTGCTAGTGAATATAAAGAAAAATTCAAGATTAGTTCAACACAACTAGATGAGTTATTGAAGAGATAAAGGCAGATTGGAGATTCTAGTGGAATTGGATTTGATAAAGGACAGAGTTTCAATAATGCTAATAAAGATCAAAACCATAAGGCACCGGTAAGGAAATTTAATGCTTATAAATTTAATGGTAGATATTTTGTTTGCAATAAATTTGGTCACATGGATAGGAAATGTAGAAACAAAGCAAATCAGAACCCTGATTATTCTCCTGGTCAATGTTCTAAATGTAATAAGTATGGTCATAAGATAGAAGATTGTAGAATGAATGTTAAATGCTATGCATGTGGAAAATTTGGGCATATGACTAATCAATGCATGTCAAGCAATTTCACCAGTTTTAGCAAAGCAATTCAAAGGAATTACATGTTATGTATGTAATGAGGTTGGACATATTGCTAAATTCTGTAGAAGCAAAAATCCACCAGTTAGTAATGGAGGATCAAATGAGAAAGGGAAACAAAAGGTTAATGAAATTCGGCATGATCATACCCAAAGATGGGATAGGAAGACTGAAGAACAATCAGTAGATGGGAATGCACTGGTTACTTATCCAGCAGAGGAGGTTGCTCCTGCACCGGTAGGAAGATCAACCGATAACTAAGGCAGATGCCTTAGGGGTAGGCAAAATTCATGAAGATGTTTTATATGCCCCGGGAAGAGGTTCTGAAAGATGTTCCAAACATTGGAGATTCTTATCTAGCATGGAGATGTTTTGTTCGAGATCCAGTATCTTTCACTGGCAGTCATTAATGTCAATGAAAAATTAGGGTTTTTATTTTTTAGAGGATAAAAGGTTGAATTCACTTCATTTTTTATTACCTTGCATTCAGAGCAATTCAGTGTGATTAAGAGCAACTAAGAGCGATCAAAGGCGATTCAGAAGGATTAGATTTCTTCTTGAGCAATTTCACCAGTGACTGAAAGAGTTTGTTAGGGTTTCACCAGAAATGATTACCAGGTATTTTTATTTAATCATGGAAGCGGAATCACCATCTATTCCTATGTTTGTTGCAAATCTGATTATTGTAGAGGTCAAAGACCATCCCAAGCCAACTTTCAAGAGGTATCCACATGTGGCTACCCTGAATGACTCGGTTGGAGCATTTTCCCATGTTCCAACGGGAGTTATTTATGTTGAAGATGTTAGAGCATACATACATTGTCACATTAAGGATTTGGGGACATCTAATATAAAGGGAATACACATGAGTGAGCTTATGGGAGATTCTAGAAAGGTTAAACCTGCATAAAAACACATTGAAGACAAGGTTTACTGACATTCTGGACATTCAGGAATTCAAAGATGAAATCATTAGGTATGTTTTAAGAAGAGTACATGGAGAGTTTATCTGGTTGGATAGACCTTACAAGATCACCAAGGAAGCCATCAGGGTACACACCAGTTTACCACAGGTTGGGCAATGTCTAGACAAGAAGGTTTCTAATGATTATGTCAACAAGATCATTAGTGCAACATCGAATAGGCGATCCATGAGAATAAGCACTATCACCGACACAAACATCAGATCCGGTAGCATGATCATCGGTTATAAGGTAACTTAGTCAAACTAACTATCTACTCCAACTATAATAACAATAACTTTGATTGAAATCTCAATCTGAAGTTTGGACATTCATCTGGTAAAGTTACTATTTTCATGGCTAGTGTTCATTTAGTTATCAACCCAGGGATGTAAAACTTGAAATGGGTCTACACTATATATGTACTAAGCTCCTTCAATGGCTATTCTGCATTGCTGAAGTAACTAACATTATGCAGAAAGGAAAAGCAAGAATGGAAATCATAGAAGGCTACATGAAAACTTATAAAAACTATGCTGAAATGATCTAATGTAAATAATAAAAATAACTCTATTCTAGCTTGGCTGCAGGAACAATCCAGGCATGAACTTCTACTGCAACTAAAGGAGAAATAATTTCAATGAACATAAACACAAGATCACTCACCAAGTGGGCCCCCTTGGATGAGTAATATCAAGCTTCTAGCAAATTATTTTTAATAGATAAGAACAACATATTTTTCATTCATTTCTTCTTGAAAATAATTACATTTTCTAAAAGAAAAACTCTAGAATGCTTGCCAAAATTCTCTGCTCTATTCCTTTCTATTTGTCTAACCTCTAAGAAAAAGGAAGAGCTTATTATAAAGCAAAGGTCAACTACAATGGACAACTCAAATCATTCCCAGAAGAAGAGGCAGATGATTGACAGATGAAGAAGATAACTAGAGCTTGGCTGCAGGAAATGCGGATCTAAACTGAACCACAGTCTTTGCACACCGTAGTGATATTTTGTGAACTCAATGCCCACTAGAGTTAAACTCCCATAGTGATATATGGCTGCTCCGGTTATGCCATATCTTGCACTCATTCGACTCCTCTTCAGTTTGATCTCCAGCTATTTCATACGTGATTCTTGATTCCTTAGGCACGAAAGGAGAAGATCCATCGCAACATCATTTATTATTTGCACTAAACAAGAACAACATACAAGGGCATGCATACATATTTTACTTAATTAATACATTCATTAACTCGCATATAACATTATCCCAAATAATCTGCATAACAATAGGAACAAACCTCTTGGCTGCAGGAATAGATTGGCATGGCTGTAGGAATAGGCCGACAAAATTCAAACATGATTTCATAAGTTTAGGTTTACACATGGAATACATATAGTCAATTCACAATACTTTACTACTATAATGAAACCCAAAAGATGTCAAAAACCTAAGAGTTTTGATGGTAGAAACATGACAAAGTATCAACTTATCATGCCCCCCAACTTTAAGAGTTTGTTGATCCTACAACAAAAGGAAAATTTATGATTCTCACTATAACCCTTAATCACCAAAAGTGCCCTGACCTGTCCCCCCTAAAGCCAAGTTCCAATAAAATCCTTTCATTTTTTCTAGCTTGGCCCATCTAGCTATTTCTTTTGTGAATACATCATAATTCTGCTCTGTTGGCTGGCATGCGAAGAGTGGCCACATAAGGATCGGAGGTTGAAAGATAAATGGTAGCCAATTGTTGGCTTTCTCCCTACCTAACTATATGTATCTGGAGGCTCTTTGCATGGCTGCATGAAAAATTTGTAATGAGTAAGGTTCTCCCTATTTTAAATGTTCCAATAGATTATTCCAGCGCTGAGTTAACCCTTCCATTGTAGCTGTCCTGCTAGTTTGAACCAAATGCTCATATGCTTGATAAAATTCTTCTCTCATTGGAAGCACTACTAACATCATCTCTTATCAGTAACTTTTGCCAATCATAATAAAGAACCCTTGGTTCTTGTGATTATCTTCTTAATGGCAATGGACAGTCAAGCTCTAATTTTTCATACTCCCTGGCTTGTGGCCCTATGATAATCTCATTTTGGATCCATGACATTAAACCTCTGATATGGATATCCTCAATATACAATAAAGGATTCCACTCCCTATCTAAAGGTACAACATAGTTATGTAAATATAATTCACATAGCAATTTTTTCACAATAGGTGGAGAGGTTTGATAAGAAGAAAAGAATTCTTCAGGTATTTCTAAGGAAGGATTAAGGTCCCTAACAATGTGGTTTAATTTGAAGCTCAGATACTGCTCTTTCAAGTGTACTGCATAAATTCTTGGAGGTTCCCTACACTACATCAGCTCAAGAACTATACCATAAATTATTTCTACCTTAGCTTCTAATTCTTCAATTCTGTTATCTCTCTTTACAATCTCTTTTTGTTGTTTATCAATAATCCCTTGCAACCTATCCTTCTCTATTTCCCATTGTCTATAAAATGTTAAAGCAATAGATAAAATACTTAGGGATGAAGGAGGTCTTATAGATACTACCTTAGATCACAAAATTTCTTCAATAAACTCCTCAATCTGAGCTGGCATACCTCCTATATTTTCCTCAGGCTGTTGTAGAACATCTTTAGCATTTTCTTGAAATTGAAGTGCCACAAAAGAAAGATTTTCTAGTTTATCCTCAACAACATTTTCCTGAATCTCCACAACATTTTCCTGAATTTCATCCTCCACGGGGCTTCCTTCTCCTGAAGTTTCTACTGCAATAAGCTTTGCTGGATTACCCACAGGTTGAGTCTTCTGTGTGCTCCTTCATGGTCTTCTAACATACACTTTTGGAATGGCTACAAGAGCTTTTATTTTTGTCCTACACCTCTTGGCTGCAGGAGGAATCTAAGTTACCTATAGATGGGTAATAAATTCTTCCTCTGTTTCACCCCTTTCTAACTCTTTTCCCTTTCTTCGTAAAACTGGGGAAACTCTTTGAAGAGAAGTAAAGGGTTGTTCTTCAATTGGTTCTGATTCAATATTTTCTTCCATAACAACTGCAGCTCCTTCAACAACAAACAAACCCTCATCTTCAACAGGTGGATTATCTGCAACATTTTCTTCTTCAACTGACGGATTATTTGCAATAGGGGCATCATTAACCCTAAATTGTTGTATATCCTCAAATACACCCCATTCCATTTGTGAAACATCTCTCAGGGACCGTTGTACAAGTAGCTTAACCAGTCCATGATGGCTAATAGATTGATTTCCATTCTTTTGCATCTCCTTAACGCTTGTAGAAATGAGATGGTATAAGAAATTAGGTACATTAACTCGCTGCCTATGCCGTAGATGGCTAAGTAAATTAAAATGAGGTGAAGGTAGGTTTGAATACCACCCTTCACATGTAATATACTTCTTGACATACAAAGCTACTTGAGGTCAATGTGCTGGTAGAGAAATCCTTCTAGTTCTTTGTCTATCCACCATTAAGGGTCCATCAGTGGGAGTTGTGAACTTTTCCCTGGCACTCCTTGCGTATTTTGATTCTAGAAAGAGTTCTCCTTCCTGCAGCAACCCTGTTACTTCTGCTATTCATTGTTCTATAGCAATTGCCCTCAAACCTTTAACCGTAGCTTCCCCTTCATCAAAGGAATGCATGAATTCTGTAGCAATTTCTTCGTTGTAATCCTTGATTTTTAAGAAGTAATCCAACCAGCTGTGGTTTTGGAAATAATGCTCACAAACACCATCTTGCAGCAACCCTTCATGGACCATTGGCTCATGGTGAATTAGATCACCGCCCATCTTTTACTCTGATATTTTTCTCTCTACAGTCGAACCATAATATTTGATAGTATTGCTAAAAATAAAATCTCTTTACATATCTTAATTCTAGCGGCAGACTTTATTATTCACTTGCATGAAATAATAACATAATGAGTAATGATGGGGAGAAGATCAATTTGGGGTACAAAAAAGGATTGATAATTAATCATATTGGAAAATGAACCATAAAGTACCCCCCCCAACTTAACCTAGCACGTGTCCACACAAGCTAACAAGATTTCAGGTAGTGGATCAAATTTAAACAGGATGTAATCATAATGAACTAATAAATGCATAATTACAATAAAATACAATATACACGTACTTGCAATTGCATGAAAAATGAAGGCGAAATGAAATGAAATTCTAGGTAAGAACGTGGGATGGAATGTTGTGGATGGGATTTTATGCACGGAGAAGAATATTTCCATATAAAATAGAAATATTTTATTATGAACTGGCAAATATGTTCACTACAGAGGCTGTAGGAACATTACCTTTATTAGCTTTCTTAATTGCAATAGGAAGCTCATGAGTTGTTGCAGAATCCATATCAGTTGCTGCAAGAACCTTTTTAGTGGTTGCAGGAACCTTTTCAGTGGCTACAGGAACAAACTGCTATAGGAACTCTTCTTTAGTAGCTGGATTATGATATAGTTTTAGTCGGTGCCCATTTACTAAGAGTTTAAATCGAACAGGATCAATTGTAGACAAATGGACTGCTCCATTCTAGAAAACTTCTTCTATCTCATAAGGACCTAACCACTTGGTTTGAAGCTTTCCCATAGCATCTTTATATCTGGAATCATAAAGTAGTGCCCAATCACCAACTTTGAATTTCTTTTCCCTGATATATTTATCATGCCATTTTTCTCTTTGATTTTGAATCAGTTCTGTTTGGTGAACAGCTATCTTTCTCCATTCATCTAGAGCATATAATTGCTGAATGCATTCTTTCTATGCTTCAGACAATGTCATATTTAATTGTAAAGTTGTTCTCAAAGTTTATGCTCAAATTCAATTGGCATCATTGTTGTTTTGTCATAAACCATCTCAAAAGGTGTGAAACCAATTGGTGTTTTCCAAGTTGTTCTATATGCCCAAATTGCTTCTGAAAGACGATGAGACCAATCTTTCCTATGAATAGACACTGTTTTTGTAAGAATAGACTGTGGATGATATGGAGTAGATTTCCTATGTCTTATATTGTATTCATTGACCAAAGCCTTTATCAATATTGAAGTAAATTGAGGTCGTTGGTTAGAGACAATTTCCCTTGGTACTCCATATCTTGTAATATCTCTTCATAGAGAAACTCAACCACCTTATTATCTCTTGCATGTGTCATGGCTCTAGATTCTACCCATTTTGTTACATAGTCTGTACATACCAAGATATAAGATTTACCATTAGAAGGGGGATCAATTGGGCCAACAAAATCTAATCCCGACTTGTCAAATGGTGCAACTGATATTTGAGGATATAGTGGCATCTCATCAGATTTTGTAGGTTTGCCCATTCACTGATATTTGTCACATTTTCTTGTGTACTGAGCTGCATCCTTGTGTAATGTGGTCCAATAATATCCTGTATTAAGTATTTTTAGTGTTGTTCTTTTGGCAGCAAAATGACCTCCACATAGTTCATCATGACATGCATGCAGGATGTCATAAGTTTCATCTTCTCTGACACATCTTCGCATGACTTGGTCAGGTCCAGTATAAAATAGACAATCAGCAACCCATGAAAAGTTAAAACTTTTTTCAACTAGCAACCTTTTTTCCTTAGGAGAGAAATAAATTGGCATCTTAGCTATAGCTAGATAGTTGGCAATATCAGCATACCAAGGGGTGTGAGCCTGTATGAGAAACAAATGTTCATCTAGAAAAGTGTCATCTATTATTCTAGAATCTTCCTACAATTGAAGATGTAAAAGATAATCTGCAACCACATTAGACTTCTCTGGCTTATCAACAACCATGATATCAAATTCTTACATGAACAATAACCAGTGAGCTAATCTACCAGTGATTGATGGCATATTCATGAGAAATCTTATTGTAGTGTGATCTGTATGCACAAATATGGGATACCCTGTGATATAGTGTCTAAATTTGTTAAGTGCATATATGACAACTAGCATTTCCTTTTCAGTAAATGTATAATTCAATTCAGGTCCATGCAAATTCTTACTAATATAATATATTGTATTTTCCAATTTGTCAATTCTTTGGCCTAGCACTACTCCTGTTGCATAATCAGATGCATCTGTATGGATTTGGATTGGTATAGACCAATTTGCCCCCTTAAGAACTGGTGCTTGATTCAAAGCATGCTTAAGATTTAAGAAAGCTTCATTGCATGTTGGGGTCCATTTAAATTCTACATCTTTGGTAAGCAGTGAATATAAGGGACTTGCAATTTTACTGAAATCTTTGATAAACCTTCTGTAGTATCCAGCGTGACCAAGGAAACTTCTAATATCTTTTTGCTTCACAGGGTCATTAATATGTTGAATGACCTCAATCTTTGCTGGATCCACCTTTATGCCTTGTACAAATTGTGTAGGGGAAAAAGCGAGACTTGGTTAACATGCCCTAATCCTACCTTTTGACACACATTGCGGAATACGAAAGAGCCTAGAGATATCACACAATTGGCTACTTCTTTTGGTGAAAGAGAGAGCCACAGGATATCTATTAGGATTCCTATTCCCTTGTTGAAATTGTAAGATCAAGTGATACAAATTCAAACCCTAACCTCAAAATGCAAGTATGAACTAATAACAAGATTGCAGAATTGAGATTAAACAATGAATAGCTGTAAGTACAAGGATGAAATGAGAATGCAGATATGTACCCAGAGTCAAAATCAGACTAAAAATGTTCGGGACGGGGGCGCGGGTGCCACTGTCCTGAAAACTGCATCGGAAACCACTGTTCTGCACCCTGAAACACTGTCTGGAAACTGTCGGAAAGCTGTCTGTCCGGAGGACCAGGGCGCCCAGCGCCTCTGTCCCAGGGACCAGGGCACCCAGCGCCCCTGTCCTGGCAGGACCAGGGTGCCCAGTGCCCCTGTCTCAGTCTTCTGATCTGCAACTTCACATAGGGTACTGTCTCAACTTTCTCTCTCCAGATCTGTATCCCGCAGCGTCGTCAGAATCCCAAAACCTGCAATAATATCTGAAAAGGGGGAGGGGCGGCTATATAGGGTTTTGCCTTAGTCAAACCCCCGCTTCGGTGATTTCCACCTCCACGAATAGCCAAGTTGTTTTGTAAAATGTATTGTGTGTGTAGACCTAGTGTGTGTGCAAGGTCCAAAATGCAAGAAAGCAAACTAGAGCAACCTAGAAAGTAAACCCTAATTGCTTGTAAAAGATAATGTAAATGCTCTAAATCAAGATGCAATGTGATCTAAAGCATGAATAAATGATGTATCAAATCTTATGCAAAGACATGAAAACAATACGAAATCATACCCAACCCTCAAGGGAGGAGTACAAGCCAATCTTTAGTCGGTAATCTCCTATTGTTCTTCAATGTCTTCCAAGCCCTAAGTGGATGAATGAATTTGATAGATGCTTGATAGAATGATGTTGAATGTTGTTGAAGTCCTCAAAGATCTGCTCTTTCGCTGCATATGAAGTCCTTGGAAACAAAAATCGGATCCTTTCAAATGAAAAAAGAGAGCTCTTAAGTATGAAACCCTAGATCGTAAATTCGTATTTTGGCTGACCTAGAGATTGAATATCCCGCCAATTTCTTGGGGGTAAGCTTTATTTTATGATTGGATCGTGCTCCCAAAATTTCGGGAAAAATGTCCGGGACCATGTGCACGGGCGCCACGGTCCCGACAACTTTTCACCAAATTTTCAGGGCCGTCGGATATGATGATTTTAGAGAGAATCCTGAAGTTACAAGCGATTTTGACATATTTAGACCCCGAAACCAAGCCCCCAAGTTCAAAATAGGACTTAATTAGGGTTTTTGATTAAGTGGTGTATTGGAGGAATAAAATGCGAAGGGCGCGCTTTAGTGAAAGGGCCCAACTTTATGATGTAGAGAATGATGAAATAGGACCTTAGACCTAATTAATTTGATTAATTAAGTGCTTAAGGAGAAATGCAATGCAGAATGCAAAATGCACTAAGGCGGGTGCTAAACTAGGTGTGAAATTGTACCACCCTAGCGAGTGCGTACAATTTACGACGCTGCATTTAGGCCCCACTTTAGCGGTCATATGAGTACTACGTGCATATGCAAGCTAAAGTACATAAAAGTAAACATTATTTGAAAAAGGATATATCCATAAGATCTCAGACAAAGCCCCCAGCAGTATCTGCAGTACACAGTTAGGAACTGCACCCTACAAAACAAACGTTAGATCACAAAATCACCTAATGCTTACTAGGGAAAGTGATGAAATCTATGAGTAGCTATATGCCCCCCCCTGTTTCAACTTGCTTATTAGGGAGGTGAAACAGGGTAGCATATTTACTTGCGACAAATTGTATAAGATAGTATTGATGAGGGGTGTTCACTAAATAGGCTTCATCAGAGCACTTTTTGGAACATCCCGAGAGTAAGGGAAGGAAAATACGATTCCAACGTAACAAATGGCTCGAAAATCGCATCTCCCAAACTCAAGTTATGATAAGATGAATGAGAGAGGAAAAATTAGGGTTTCACAAAGTAAGAATAAACAAACGAGAGTATATACTTCGAAAGTGACACTTGTATTCGTCACTTTGTCGATTTCAGGATACTATTCAGTGCAGCAGAGCCCACCTAGCCATCACCATCGCTTCATGACGACCGGAGCATCCCACGAAGATCGAGATCCTACGCCAGGCTGTGATCGACGACGAGCCACTGGACGAGGTGAGTTGACTGAACGTTTGACTTTTGATTTTTCGCATGTTTGACTTTTTCGTGATCGTATGCGGACCTTGAACGCCGACCAGGGCCCACCTAGGGCGCCATGGTCCCTGAGGGGTGCCCTGGTCCCTCCAGGGTGCCATGGTCCCTGACAGGGCGCCATGGTCCCCTCAGGGCGCCATGGTCCCTGACAGGGCGCCATGGTCCCCATCAGGGCACCATGGTCCCCAATCAGGGCCTGGCGAGGGGTTGCAAGGCTAGTATACAATGTGCGACAGTTTGCATTTGTGATTTCGATGATTGAGTACTGATTATGGTCATGTTTTCGTGGTGCAGGGTCTCCCGTACATGAGAGAGCATACAGCAGGACATATTCTTCGCACTTTGTGAGATCAGATTCCACGGCTGACTCAGTCAGAGAGAGACACCTTATCGATTGTAGGATTGTGGTATGTGATTCTGATGCCGGCCATTCAATTTCATCCTGCGATGCTGATGGCATTGATGGAGCGATGGGATCCTGACACATGTACCTTTCACCTTCTGGTAGGAGAGCTGATGGTCACACTTGAGGACGTGTACCGTATACTTCGTCTTCCTATCAGAGGAGCGACAGTTACATACGCGACCGATCGGTCAACAGAGGATCATCAGAGAGAGTAGATGTATTGCATAGGGAGAGTCATGCCGAGTGAGATGAGAGGTCGCATCATGGTCAGCTGGCTCTTACATCCTACAGGGGAGGTACCACTTCTGAGATGCCTTATGATAGCCATCATAGCACTAGCCGTCTGCCCTAATGGGCAAGGGACACACATGCATGGGGGCCTCACATGGTGTATCAGAGCGATGGAGAGACATAGGAGAGTGTATGCGTGGGGTCGGAGCATGCTTGCACATCTCTATCACGACCTTGAGGAGTATGTATTCGAACAGGGTTGCAGTTTGATGACATGCACACTTCTGCAGGTGTGGATTTTAGAGCATTTCACATGCACCAGGCCTGTCAGCTTTCCACTAAGTATAGCGAGCGAGCGACCTAGGGTGTTCGCTTATCCACTTACCCGCGAGTGGAGATTTGGAGATTTATTGTATTGGAGAGTGATTGTTGACAGACTGACATCCGAGGTGATAGTGTGGAGACCCTACCTACTGATGCATAGATGGGATGGTATGGAGAGACAGTTAGCATGTCTACAGAGGAACCGTCTACTGCGGGGATGATATGCACACATCATAGTCCCTTTCTACTTTGACCGAGTATGGAGGTAGTTCGGACTAGAGCAGTGTGTTCCAGCCGATGTGCCCATCTACACTCGACACTCACGGGTCCTTCCCAGACCTGGAGCAGTAGCGAGACCGACGGTAGATGACATTGAGACGATAGACTTAGAGGGATCTGATCAGGATGTAGTTACTGACTATTCCGTAGAGCCTAGAGCATAGCGCAGATATGTTTCATGGTTCATGAGATCATATCCAGGTCCTATCTTTCCACCAGATCATCCGACAGGCTATCCAGGCCCGTGGAGAAATGGAGACCGAGACGAGGATGAGGGTTCCAGGTTAGAGGAGCCAGAGGAGGGAGAGGATCATGAGGAGGCAGGAGATCCTGATCCACCTACAGGCGATCAGCCCAGTGACGAGGAGGAGGAGGAGGAGGATGCAGATAGAGAGGAGGATGAGGAAGATGCAGGTGATGATGCAGATGAGGATGAGGATGATGAGGAGGATGACAAGGAGGATGATAGAGATGATGAGGAGGAGTCGGATGCAGCTCCCCACCATTCACGAGATGATACCATAGCTCTGGATCCACCTCTTATTCCCCAACAGGGGGAACAGGAGGCGATATGGAGACCTGTCACCAATACCGTCCAGCCTACACCCATCGTGGATAGAGTATGCGAGTGAGGGGAGCCTAGCGGTTCCCAGTCACAGATGCTACCATATCATGATCCCTACTGGCATGAGGGAGACCCAGGTATAGTAGGTTTATATTGATTGATTGATTAATGCTTTGATGATATAGAATGGTACTAACAAAAATCTATTCTACTGCCACAGCTAATGTGCAGGAATGGCGTTCCCTGATTCAGCAGGCAATGACAGATATTTCCATGATAGCACAGATCCCCAGTTCCTCACAGATTGCCTATAGGCCTCAGGGGAACGTGGGTCGGCATGAGGATTTGTTTTTCCCATTCCGAGTACAGGTAGATATATGGAGGGAGAGAGAGAGAGTCCTATCAGAGGACCTCCAGCAGGCGCGGCAGAGAGAGAGAGTCCTATCAGAGGACCTCCAGCAGGCGCGGTAGAGAGAGAGAGTCCTATCAGAGGACCTCCAGCAGGTGCAGCAAGATCTAGCAGTGGCCCAGACCGAGGCTACCACCTATCGTGCGATCCTTATGGATAGGGATCGTAGGAGTTCCTCTCGGAGTCACTCACGATCTGTATCGTGCTACACACCCATGGGTCCACCATCACGGCCAGATCAGGAGGGAGCATCCAGTCGACACTCTCCAGCCACTAGCCCTAGGGATAGGAGATGATTGTATGATGTAAAAGAGAGGTCTCATTTTGGATGTACAGTGACCTATATTTGTATACGATCCACACATATATATGTATATATACATGCTTCTCTTTTGTCTCAAATGTGTTATCTTTAATGCTTAAAACAATGTATATTTTGTTTTGATTAAATCTAATACATTTGGTAAATGTACATGTATGTTCAGAATTTAATTTTCATGTGATTGATTTCTCAATGCTCCATGATTAAATTGATACATGTGTGACTTAATTAAAATATTTAATCAAGTACGACATTGATGATAAGGAAGAAATATGCATTAAGTCTAAGAATCATATTACTAATGTGATTTAATTTTGAACTTAAACACAACATGATACGATTCTACTTAACACACATAAAGACACTGTATAATATGCTAGCATAACGGGAAACGTAAATCTTTCACAATTTACATAAATGAATTCAAGACAAACTATAAAGTAAGAAGACAGGCTTGTCAGGAACGAAGCAATATAGATTAAACGACATAACATTTAATTCCATTTTTCTTTAAATAAGAAATACTAACATATTATCCAATGTTGAAGAATTGAAAAGAAAATAGGTAAGAAATGAAGAATTAAGCATAATATCTACTCAAGTGGATAGCATTGATAGGTTCTTTAAGAGGCATACCGTCTACATCCGCTATTTTGTAAGCACCTGATCCATAATCCTCAATAACGATATATGGTCCAAGCCAATTAGGACTGAATTTTCCCTTTTCGGCAGGCAAGGCATTCACATTGCGCTGATTCTCATAAAGGACTAAATCCCCTACTGAGAAGGAACGTTGAATAACCTTATCATTATAGCTCCGTTGTAGAGTTTTATGATACGCTTGAATATGCTCAAGAGCGTTTATACGCTGTTCATCGAGCATCTCAAGCTGTTGAAGTCGTTGTTCTCTATAAGAGTCATCATCTACTATACCTTTAAGAGAAACCCTAAGTGTTGGAATTTCTAACTCTAAGGGCATAATAGCATCAGCACCATAAACAAGATTATAAGGAGTAGTTCCCGTAGCAATTCGTACACTCGTTCGGTAGGCCCAAAGAGCATAGATTAGCTGGTTACTCCAATCCTTACCATGCTTATTTACAGTTTTATGAAGAATTTGCTCAATTATCTTATTGGATGATTCGGCTTGACCATTTGACTGAGGGTAATATGGTGTAGAAAATCGATGTTTGATATGATACTTCTCGAGGAATTTCTTCACGTCCTTGTTCTTAAACGATGTCCCATTATTTGAGATAATAGTGGAAGGTATCCCAAATCGAGAAATAATGTTTTCTAGAAGGAATTGACAAATCACTTCAGCAGTAGTAGAGCGAAGGGGAATAGCTTCTACCCATTTCGTAAAGTAATCTGTTGCGGTTATAATGAAGGTGTGTCCTTGAGATGAAGGAGGAGAGATTTTTCCAATAAGATCCAAACCCCATGCGGAGAAGGGCCAAGAAGCTACTTGAGAGCGGAGTTCTTGGGCAGGAGCATGAATCAGGTTATTGTGTTGTTGACATTGATGACATTTCTTAACAAATGAAAAGGAATCCTTCTGCATAGTTTGCCAATAGTATCCCATATGAAGCAATCTATGAACCAAGGATTTGCCCCCAAAATGCCCCCCACAGGCACCTGAATGCGCCTCTTCAAGAGCAATAGGGATTTCTGACTTATTAAGACAACGAAGGAGAAGACCATCATAACCCCTTCGGTAGAGGATATTAGAAAGAAGAAAGAATGATATACCTAGCAGATAGCTTGCAGATTCTAGCCCTAGTGTTCCTATTAGCAGAATCAGGAAAGGTACCATCGGTCAAATATCTTACGATATGCCAGAACCATTCATCCGAATCTACAAAGTCACAACATGTTACCAAGCTAGAATCATCTTCAATAGCTGGAGAAATAAGATTGTGAATAACAAAATTAAGGTCAATCATAGGATCCTCTAAAGATACTAGAGAAGCCACACATGCCATTGCATCTGCATGTCGATTATCTTTTCGAGGAACGGGTTCCATGGTATAAGAATTGAAATTTTGTAATAAAGAGATAGCAAGGTCTTTATATTGCGATAATTTGTCTTGTTTTGCTTGATACATTCCTGTTACTTGTCTTATAATTAATTGCGAATCTCCATAGATATGTATGTGTTTTATATTCAGAGCCAAGGCTTCTTTTATTCCCACTATAAGAGCCTCATACTCAGCAATGTTATTGGTACACAAGAAGTTTAGACGATATGATAAGGGAATAGGTTTCTTTGTAGGAGAAACTAGAACAACACCTACCCCCGATCCCGTACGACACTTAGAGCCATCAAAGTATAACTCCCAAGTTTCATCTTTCTCTATAGAAAGAATGAAGTCATCAGGAAAGGACTTAGGGTTAGGGAAGGAGAAAGGTGAAGGGGCCTCAACTAAGTGATCGGTCAACGCTTGTCCTTTAATTGCTCTTTGTGAAACAAATTTAAGGTCAAATTCAGTTAACATCATAACCCACTTAGCGAGACGTCCTGATAAATCAGTTTTAGAGAAAAGATGCTTCAAAGGATCAAACTTAACCATGACATGGACTTCTGAATTTAAAAGATAATGTCTCAATTTCTGAGTCGCAAACACCACGGCCAAGCATTGTCTTTCTATCACAGAATATCGGGTCTCATAATCGAGTAAGGTATGACTTATGTAATAAACTGGACATTCCTTACCATCTTTATCATGTTGAGCTAACAATGCTGCGAGAGCATGAGAAGAAGCAGTTGTATACAGAAGAAAGGGTTTTGAAGGTTCGGCGAGTTGAAGAATAGGAGGACTAGCCAAATACACTTTTAAATCTTCAAATGCTTGCTGACAGTCCTCATTCCATTGAAAAGTGATATCCTTTTTAAAAAGTTGAGTAAAAGGAAAGGTACGATCCGCAAGTTGAGACACGAACCTACGAATAGCTTGAATCTTTCCTTGTAAGCTTTTAAGTTGAGAGATATTTCGAGGAGGTGGCATGTTAACAATAGCATCTATTTTCTTAGTGTCCACCTCAATCCCACGATGCGAAACTATGAACCCTAATAGTTTTCCACTATCCACACCAAAAACACATTTTCGGGGATTCAAGCGCATGTGATATTTACGAATTCTTTCAAAGATTTGACGGAGGATTGTAACATGATCCATGCGAAGAAAGGATTTGGCTAAAATATCATCAACATAATCCTCTAAAATCTTATGCATATAATCATGAAAGATAAGGGTCATCGCTCATTGATAAGTTGCACCGGCATTTTTAAGTCCAAAAGGCATCATTATCCAACAAAACGTACCCCAAGGAGTGGTGAAAGCGGTTTTGTATTGATCTTGAGGGTTTATGAAAATTTGATTGTAACCTGAAAAACCATCCATGAAGGATAGCAAGGCATGTCCTACCGTAGAATCAACTATCATGTCAATGTTTGGAAGAGGGAAATCATCTTTTAAAGAAGCCTTATTTAAATCCCGAAAATCGGTACACATTCTTATTTTGTTATCTGGTTTAGCCACAGCGACAATATTTGAAATCCATGGGGAATAGTCAATAGGGCGGATAAATCCAGCCTCCAATAATTTTTCAATCTCAGCCTTAACAAGCAGAGCCACCTTAGGATTCATTTTTCGAATCTTTTGTTTCACGGGCTTAGCATCAGGAACTAAGACAATATTATGAGTAACAATCTTAGGATCTATACCAGGCATGTCAGAATATGTCCAGGCAAATATTTCAGGGAATTCATGCAATACCTCTTCATATTGTTTCTGTTCCTCTTCATCCAAACATTTTCCAATTTTAATGACTTTTTCTTTGTTGCAAGGATCCATCTTAACATCAGTGGTGTCACTTATGAGAAGATTACTTTGTTGAGGAGTATCCTTTAACTGAGGGAATTCTTTCACAATCTTATCGTTATCAATCTCTTTTCCAAAATAAGCTTTAGTATTCAAACAATAAGAGAGTCCCCTATTGTGATGATAATGAGGAAGAGTGTCATAGGCTCCTAAGAACTCAGCTAAAGCATCGTTAGTAGGGAAGATATCTAGAGCACAATCACCCGAAGAATCCTCATCAATATACTCAGGGTGTTGTATTGACAAAGATGTAGAGATAGCATTAACACTAATGCATGGTCTTTTAGAGGCTTTAGTGCGTCTGCAGGGATTATAGCCAAGTCCAAAGGCATAATGTTGAAAATTAGTCTCTAGAGGAACTCTGATCCCTTGTTCATTAGCACCACAACCTTTTCCATGATACCCATGCTTAGAAAAAATGCGAAAACCACGACCATAACGATCAGCCATTTCAGGAAGGGAAGGTGGTTTTTCATAAGACAAAGAATCAAACTCTTCATAATTATAGATGTGAGGAGAAGAAGTTTGAGAAGCAGCCACAAAATTATTACTCATAGCTTCAGGCAAGGTTGATTGATTTTTAGTTTCTTCTTTCTTTTCAACTTTGTGATTTTCAGCTTCTTCCTTCTTTTCAACTTTAAGTTCTCTAGAAGGAATCTTATATTCACCCACAAAGGTAGGGTTAAAATCAAGAGATCCCCAATCATCTTCTGCGAGAACCTTCTCAGGATCAAAATCCTTTTTATGTGTAGTTTCAAGTCGAGAAGGATCTTCTTCAGGAGTACCAGACTCATCCGAATTATTTTGATCATCGGGGAGCGAAGACTCATTGATAGGTTTCTTGTTTAAAGAGTCATCACTAGATGAGGATGGCTTAGAAGAATCTCCTTTGGAATTAGATGTTTGTAGACAAGCTTGAAAATTAGTATCACCTATCAAGGTATATGTCTTATTGTTATAAATGAATTTAACTTGTCTATGTAATGTAGAGGGGACAGCTTGCATGCTGTGAATCCAAGGCCTCCCTAATAACAAGTTGTATGTTAAATTTCCCGGCATAACATGGATAGGAGTAGGCAAAGTAACAGGTCCCACTGTGAGAGGTAAGGTGATGATACCCAATGAAGTTTTAGCTACATTGTCAAAGCCACGAATGGAACGAGAATCAGGCTCCATAAGAGATGTATCCACATTCATCTTATGCAATAGATTAATGCTACACACATTAAGGCTAGAGCCATTATCTACTAGTGTTCGTCTTATAGCAGTGTCTTTCATGACAACCACAATCATCAAGGGATCATATTGTTGTTGAACTTCACTTGTAGGCAACTCATCTTGGGTAAACACAATTTGAGCTTTAGGATTCATCACAGAGTTAACAAAAGATGCTATATTACTAGATGTATTCGGTGGAGGAACATTCAAATCTTTCAAGGCATCTTGTAACATTCCATGATGAGCGGAAGAAGTTTGAATCAAATCCCAAAGGGATATTTTAGCAGGGGTAGCTTTAAGTTGTTCTATGAGATCATATTCCTTACCCATAACTTGCGAGATACGGGGAGCTTGAGGAAGAATTGGTTGAGGATTAGGAAGGGAAACTGGAATAACAGGAGGAGGATTAGGTTGCCTATTATTTCTGGTATGATAAGTATGGGCAACCACATGATAACTCTCTCTAGTTATTTGCTTAGCATAATTGTAAGGACTTATAGATTTTCTTCCTTGTACGGTGATGATTGGTTTATTCGGAGTACAAAAGGAATCATGATCATACCTCCCTTGGACAGTAAGGAGAGGAGTTTTAGGAATTTGAAAGGTGGGAGAAGGATAAGCACGTTGGACTTCAAAGAGAGGCTTATTATGTTCATTCAAATTTATCATGTTAACCAACTTAGAGGTCTTGTTTTTGTTTAAAGGTTTTGACAAAGCCACAAAGTCATCAAGAGCATCATCCAACAAAGCATGATCATATCGGTTAAAAGGTTTGTCTTTTGATTCAAAAGGAGACATCTCCTCATAGAGGGGATTATTGAAAACAACCATGTTACTAGATTCAGGGGAAGAGTGGATAGGAATGTATCCTTGAGAGGAATCATTCGACTTATCTTTCTCATCACACCTAAATGGCATAGTAACAAGGTTTATGAGTTTTTGGTAAAATGAAGGTTTGGCATCCTTAGGGTTTAAAAACTCATCTAAAGCTTCATCTAATTCATCTTGGATATACTCATAATAATCATCAAAAGCATGAACATTTTGCAAATAAAAATCTGACATTTTGAAAAGATTGCATAAAATTAAAACACACAATGCAAAGAAACACACCTTTTTTTTTTTTTCTTTTTCTTTTAATGAAATGAAAACACACTAAATCTAGATCTAGATCTAACAAATGCAATGCAAGAGGAAGCAATGATAGATTCATGTCGGGTTCACCAAAATGTGTAGGGGAAAAAGCGAGACTAGGTTAACATGCCCTAATCCTACCTTTTGACACACATTGCGGAATACGAAAGAGCCTAGAGATATCACACAATTGGCTACTTCTTTTGGTGAAAGAGAGAGCCACGGGATATCTATTAGGATTCCTATTCCCTTGTTGAAATTGTAAGATCAAGTGATACAAATTCAAACCCTAACCTCAAAATGCAAGTATGAACTAATAACAAGATTGCAGAATTGAGATTAAACAATGAACAGCTGTAAGTACAAGGATGAAATGAGAATGCAGATATGTACCCAGAGTCAAAATCAAACTGAAAATGTTCGGGATGGGGGCGCGGGCGCCACTGTCCTGAAAACTGCACCAGAAACCACTATTCTGCACCCTGAAACACTGTCTGGAAACTGTCGGAAAGCTGTCTGTCCAGAGGACCAGGGCGCCCAGCGCCTCTGTCCCAGGGACCAGGGCACCCAGCGCCCCTGTCCTGGCAGGACCAGGGTGCCCAGTGCCCCTGTCTCAGTCTTCTGATCTGCAACTTCACATAGGGTACTGTCTCAACTTTCTCTCTCCAGATCTGTATCCTGCAGCGTCGTCCGAATCCCGAAACCTGCAATAATATCTGAAAAGGGGGAGGGGCGGCTATATAGGGTTTTGCCTTAGTCAAACCCCCGCTTCGGTGATTTCCACCTCCACGAATAGCCAAGTTGTTTTGTAAAATGTATTGTGTGTGTAGACCTAGTGTGTGTGCAAGGTCCAAAATGCAAGAAAGCAAACTAGAGCAACCTAGAAAGTAAACCCTAATTGCTTGTAAAAGATAATGTAAATGCTCTAAATCAAGATGCAATGTGATCTAAAGCATGAATAAATGATGTATCAAATCTTATGCAAAGACATGAAAACAATACGAAATCATACCCAACCCTCAAGGGAGGAGTACAAGCCAATCTTTAGTCGGTAATCTCCTATTGTTCTTCAATGTCTTCCAAGCCCTAAGTGGATGAATGAATTTGATAGATGCTTGATAGAATGATGTTGAATGTTGTTGAAGTCCTCAAAGATCTGCTCTTTCGCTGCATATGAAGTCCTTGGAAACAAAAATCGGATCCTTTCAAATGAAAAAAGAGAGCTCTTAAGTATGAAACCCTAGATCGTAAATTCGTATTTTGGCTGACCTAGAGATTGAATATCCCGCCAATTTCTTGGGGGTAAGCTTTATTTTATGATTGGATCGTGCTCCCAAAATTTCGGGAAAAATGTCCGGGACCATGTGCACGGGCGCCACGGTCCCGACAACTTTTCACCAAATTTTCAGGGCCGTCGGATATGATGATTTTAGAGAGAATCCCGAAGTTACAAGCGATTTTGACATATTTAGACCCCGAAACCAAGCCCCCAAGTTCAAAATAGGACTTAATTAGGGTTTTTGATTAAGTGGTGTATTGGAGGAATAAAATGCGAAGGGCGCGCTTTAGTGAAAGGGCCCAACTTTATGATGTAGAGAATGATGAAATAGGACCTTAGACCTAATTAATTTGATTAATTAAGTGCTTAAGGAGAAATGCAATGCAGAATGCAAAATGCACTAAGGCGGGTGCTAAACTAGGTGTGAAATTGTACCACCCTAGCGAGTGCGTACAATTTACGACGCTACACAAATATATGATGACCAAGGACTATTCCTTCTTCCATCATAATAAAACATTTCTCACTATTCAAAGACAATTTGTAGTCTTCACATTGCTGCAAAACTTTCTTCAAATTACCCAATTCTTGATCAAATTCAGAACCATAAGTTATGAAGTCATCCATGTAAATTTCCATAATATCTTGAGAAATATCAGAAAAAATATTGATCACTTCTCTTTGAAAAGTTGTTGGAGCATTACACAACCCAAAAGGAAGAACAAAATATGCATATGTGCCCCATGGGCAAGTAAATGTTGTCTTCTCTTGATCCTCTGAGGCTATCTGTATCTGATTGTAACCACTAAATCCATCAGGGAATGAAAAATATCTCTTACCAGCAAGAGAATCTAATACCTGATCCACAAATGGCAATGGGAAATGATATTTTCTTGTTGCTAAATTTAGAGCTCTATAATCAACATATACTCTCCATTTGCCTCCTTTTTTAGGCATTATCACTAGAGGTGATACCCATTGACTGTCAGAGATAGGATAGATAAACCCAGCTTTCAACAATTTCTGTAATTCTTCTTTAACTATCTCCTTCAAGGTAGGATTGACTCTTCTTTGAGGTTGTCTCAGTGGACAACAATCATCCTTTATGTAAATACAGTGAGTACAAATTGCTGGATCAATCCCACTCATATCCTTGTAATCCCATGCAAAAGCATTTTTATGGAGTTTCAACAAGTCTACAAGGCCCTCTTTTTGAGTATCTAATAGATCTCTATTGATATTCAAATATTTATTCAATTCCACCTCTATCTTGACAGTAAGATCAATCTAGTTTATATCAGAAAAATGAGAAAAAGATAATTCCTACGGCAACAGAGTATGCAAAATATCAGTGGCTGGAGGAAAATCTAGACCTGCAATATTCAAAACCAGTTCTTGCAATTTTTTCTCTTCTATAAATTTATTTATCAGTATTTTATAAAGAATTGATTCCTCATCATATAAATGCATGAGTGGTCCTTGATTAATCATCATAATATGATTAATAGAGTCAATTTCATCATATTCCTCTCCCAAGATAGGCCAAATAGCTTGTTGCTGCTCAAGCTGTGGTTGTGCTGTAGAATACAAGGCTAATGTTTTTGTAGAACTCCCATCTGAAATAGTCATGTCTCCCGATCTACACCCGATATATGCATCAGCTGTGGCAAGCTAGAGTCTACCCAAAATGACTGGATATCCTTCCAATGTTGCTTTTGGAGATAGAATCATAAAGTTTGCAGGATATTCCCAGGAATCTAGAATAACTATGACATCCTCTATGATACCGTCAGGTCTCACTGTAGAGCCATCAACAAGTTGTAGAACTGTGGGTGTAGTCCTTAAAGTATTGATCTCTAGATGTTTCATTACTTCCCTTGTCATTAAATTAATGGCTGCTCCTAAATCAATCAAAACATTTCTTATTTGACTACCATTAATGACTATACTCACAACAGGAGTACCTGGATCATAATACTTTGGAATAGCAATTTTACCTAACATGGTATCAGCCAATTGACCCATAACATGCACTGTTTGTGGATCCTTTTTCTTCCTGCTAGGTTTCTTTAGGCATGCCTCTCTTAATGCCTTACCATATATAGGCACATCCTTTATTGCTTGCAATAATGGAATTTTAACACAAATGTGTTTTAGTTGATCAATAATATCAAACCTTTGCTATTGTTCAATGGGAACTTCTTTATCTTGCAATCTATGGGGAAATGGTGGCAATATTTGACTCTGGGGTATTCCATCTATTGAATTAGAAATTTCTTGCTCCTCCTGTACCTCGGTGATAACTAGATGAGAGAGATTAGGTAAAGTTGTTCCAGATCGGAGGTGTATGTCATCTAGTGATAAATAATAGGTTGGGTACGGGTTAACATCACCTGAATAAGCTTGTTGTTGTTGTTGTTGTTGAGATTTGATATTTGGATTTGGCAATGGTTGAGTAGGCAACTGTGTTGGTTTAGTTGGTGCAACAATAGCTGCAGGAGGAGGCATTAAAGCAGGAGGTTGTGGCTACTGAATAGGAGGCTGATATCCAGAAGATTGGGCTAGCCATGATTGGTTCCCCCTCCATTGAGAGGTAGGTTGCCAATTCCCTTGAAACTGGTTCCCTTGACCCTAAGGTGGATACCAGTTCCCCTGTGGCTGCTGCCACTATGGAACTTGATTAAAAAATTGCTTCCCTAGGCCTTGTGACCCATACCAATGTGGATAGTTACCAAAATTTTGAGAATGATGTGGTTGCCATTGGTTGTTTGGTGCATAAGAATTACCACTATAACCAGAAAAAGAAAGTGGATCAGGTGGCATACCTTGTCTTTGAAAATTTGATCTTCTTTGAGCAACATAGAATACTTTCTCGTCCTCACCTTGAACTGGTTTGAAGTCAGGTACTTCCATGTTTGCAACCATCTTACATCTGCAATCTTTCTTCCACTGTTTACAATGAGGACAAAATTCTGCAAGGAATGCATCAACTTCCTCATGCTTCTTCTTAGCTGCCAATGTATCCAATTGGGTAGCCATATTGTTTATTATATCCTCCTTGAATTCTTTTAACAAATGATTAAGTTCCAATCTAGAAACTCCAGTTTCAGATGCTAATAATGGTGCCCCTGGCTTAAACCTCTTGTTCTTCTTAGATGTAGATCTAGAATACTTTTTGCAAATTTGCCCTATTTCAGCCCAAGTAGATTGTGTAATGTCACCTCCTCCCATGAGATCTAAGGAATCGATGCATTCATCACTGATACCCCTCAAAAATATCAATTTGAGGGAATCTTCATTCAGAGTACTATGCTTGGACTTCTTGACACTAAACAAAAACATTTCCAGATAATCCTCAAGAATCTCATCTTCAGTTTGTGTCATTCTAAAGATATCATCCCCATGACGATCAGTGCCTCTACAATAATCTTTGTATTTTGCAAGAAACAACTGTTTCATCTCATCCCATGTATTGATTGCACTACTACCCAAGCTTATAAACCATCTCAAAGATGACTCCTTCAAAGTGGTAGGAAATTTTTTGAGTCTATGGGCATCCCATATGGTCAAAACTCCTATAGAGAAAATCAAACTCAAACAGAAAGGTATCTAGTGTTAGGCCCAATACGGAAAGCTAATGTACTTAGAGGGGAGGGGTGAATGAGTACTTTAAAACTTTTCTTCAATAATAACTTTACTGTTATGCATAAACCGAATAGTGCAATAACATAATATAAAGCTAAAGAAAATAGATAACAATCATACATGATTCACTTCATAACACATATATTTTGGTTACGTAGAACTCTTGGTTAGAGAGAAAAACTGCGGTGGGCATGGCACCCACAACTTCACTACTGCAATAATAAAGAGTGCTTGGTTAGAGCTACAAGTTTAGCTATTTCTGATAGCTTACCCTGTTAGGAGTAGGAAGATTTGTTAGATCTACCTTGCTAAAGGATTTTACAACACTTAATCTAAATGTTGCACCTGGTTACAGGCTTTACAATTTATAGACTTGATTAGAGTCTTTTACCTTGTTAAAGGTTTCTCTTACAACTTCAAAATATTACAATAAAATCATTACAAATATCTGCAAATTTACATCTGAAATGTTATAGAAGATTCTATGTGCTCATAATAGATTACCTTGCTTATAGCATACCTCGGTAACCCATATAGTAACGCGGTAAACCCTTTTGTTTACTCTGTTCTTTGACTATTCTCTAAAATCCTTCTCGGTGACCTCTATGTCTCTGTAACAGTCATAACACTTCGTGCTTTCACATGTCTTGCTTCATATATCTCTATATCTTCCTTTCTGTCATGCTACATGTATTTTTCTAATCTTAATCCATGTTGTATAAATAGATCTCTTATGACGGTGATCCTTTCATTGCTTCGATCTTACAAAAATGTTTTATTGAATGAATAACCATGCAAAATATTTCATTGGTTAGATGACCTCAAAATCATACACAATCTTTAAGTGCAATTTCCAATGTGATAACGGTTAGATATTCCTCAATCTTGTAACACGTTTTCATATGTATGTCTAGGTTCAATGAATCTGGTAACACGTCTCACTTGGTGTATATCAACTTGGTGTGTCATATTTGCTGCTCGGTAGACATGGAATGATACTCGCTAGACAACTCGGTGTATACTATGTTATGAGACTACTTTCTTCTGTAACCGACTGGACTGTTCATACCGACTGAATATTTCAGTAGTAGTAACCGACTAGAGTATATAGAATAACTTTGAACATAAAACTAATGGCAACTTGATAAGTAGTAACAATCTCCCCTTTTGACATTAGTTGAGATGTTTGACAAAAACTACTTTCAAAGTTATAACTCAATAATCTATATACTTGCAAAATTTGACTATACTAACAGTATATACAATAGTCAATGAAATAGTAAATCCAGATATACTCCCCTTATCGATATAGTGTACAAAACTCTGATTTTGCATGCTCGGTGATCTGTTCTCATTCTTTGCTTACTGTTCTATTTACTACTCAGTTCACTGCTCTTGGATACTCTGCTTACTTTGCTCGGTATACTCTGCTTACTCTACTCGGTATACTCCCCTTGTATACTATACTCATTTTGTTTGATACTTTGAATACTCTATCACTCCCCCAATACTGTATCACTCCCCCTTTTTGACAAACATCAAAACTTAATTACCATTTGGGGGTGGTAACTAATCAAAAATGGATTTGTACTTGGTCCGTGCTTCAGTGAGAGTGACAGAGAATGCAATCTTTACACTGTCCATTAAAGAATTTTGTGCTTGAATATCAGCCAATAATGATATTAAGCCATCTAGAGTGTTTCCCTCTTGTGTAGTAGATAGGGATGTGGCTCGGTTGATCTATTCTTGGATGGATGAAAGATGAGGAAGGAATAATGTTTGAAGTGTCATTATGTCCATCCTAATCTTGTGTTCTTCATTTCTCAGGTCCAATTGTTGAGCCATGAGCTATTGTAACCTTGTATAAAAATTCTGAACTAAATTTGGCTTTGTGGTCAACTTATTTGAGAGATCGGTGATCTCTTTTTCAATTGCCTCTATTTTATTTTTAATGTCTTTAATGAATAAAGAAAATGTACAGAGTTTCTAAAATAAATAAAGAATGTGCTTGAGTTGAGGAGTCAACTCAGCAATAAATTTGACAAGTTTAACTTTGCCAATAGCTATATCTTTCTATACCTCTTCTATCATTTTTGTAGTGAGCTCTTTATCTTTTAGCTTGCTCAAATATTCTGATGCATCTATGATGGGAATGGGTATGGGATAGAGTATCCTAGTCTATGCTCCTTGATCCTTTCCTTGGATCACCAGGTGTTCTAACCACACCCTAGGGTCTCTAGGACTTCCCTTTCTTGTGGAATCCCTTGACCTTTCCCAATCCACCCACCAACAACTTGTAATACTTCTCCTAAGGTCTCACCTACTCGTGAGATTCAAAAGAACCCTTATTGAGGCTAATAAGGGTTGGGCTTGTCCTACAACTTCTTAGGTCCTAGCAAGGATAGGACAAGTCTTAGACATGGTTTTCCATCTATTCATGTGCCCCCAAGAGGTTTAGACCTTCCTATTTGTTACCGATCTCACTATTTTGCTTCTTTCCTGTAAAATAGGGCTACAAGGAATGAGCCCAATTAGGCCTCCATTTTGGACTTTTAGGGCTCTCTCTTGCAAACGATGACCCAACTTGTGAAACTCCCCAAAAGGATTTCTATTCAATTGGAAAAAGCTCAAATATTTTCTAGGTTTTGGGCCTCCAAGTGTCTGTACACTGCCCTAGGTGAATTTTGGGGTTTTTAAGGGTTTTTAAGAGGGTTTCTAGGCCTGCCAGGGTCACTGTGATGGTTTGGTGTTTTTACCACCTTGTCTAGATTGGTGGAAGCTCCTTCTCACTAATGGTGCTCCGTACACCCCTCTACAACTCCTCCAAAGGGTGCATCCTCCTCTGACCTTCCTTGCTCTCATGGACCTCTGCAATCTTAACCCTTCCTAGCTGGGCACTGTCCAGTCTCACCTAAGAGTGTATCTTTGGATGGCTTCCCTAAATCTTCAAGGGCCCTACTTTCTCTGAGGTAATGTATAGGTTCTGCACTCCTATTCCACATGGTTTCATGGTGATTCCACAATGGGGATAGGAGTTGTCAACCCATTGACACAAAACAGTCCAAAACTAGAAAGTGAAAGAGTGTTTTACAAAATATTTACAAAGGACTTAAAAACCTGCACAACACACTAAAAATAATTTCTCAAAATGGAAGAGTAAACACAACACAAAGCTCTCAACATATTTTATTCTATGAAACAATCCATTATCACTCTCTGATGCTCCATTTGTGCCGACTGGCAACAAAATTACAGTCACAATCAAGGTCTCTTTTCTTGGGCCGTACAAAAACTAACATCCAACCCATCATTTTAGGGTTTGTAACAATATATAGTATCCTTCCCTTGGTTTGTGTGCCAAAATTAGGGTTCTCCATGCTAAACTAAGGTTTTTGACCTATTAGGTGGAAAAGTTGCTTGACAACTTTGAAAAGTTGTCATGCAACTTTTTGCAGCTTTTGAGCAACTTTTGCAATTTTGTTTTTCTTGACTCCTAGGCCTACATTGGGCTATCCTATGGACACCACCATGCTAAAAGGACCCCAAAATCATTAATGTAACACATACCCTCTCCTCCACAAGAAACCTCAACCAAGACTTGAGAACCTAGGACCTAAACTAGGACCTAAATAAGACCAATGAGCTCAAAAGGAGGAAGACCTTAGAAGGGTTCTCCTACACCATACTCCCCCTCTGCAAAAAATTAAGGAACTAGGGGAGAAATGAGAGATAGGTCAATACCAAGTTTCTTGAACCTGCTCTCTTCAACCTAAGTGGCTTCAGACTCAGGTTGACTTTCCCACTTCACTAGGTGTTCCATATAGACCTGGTGTCTAGTAGAATTTTTCACCCTTGACTCCAAGATCTCCTCTGCTATGGGCTACTTCATTTGAGGTAAGGCATTCATATCCAAGTCCTGCAGTACCTTGGCTTGATTCTTAGTTTGCCCTGCTATTTCACCCTTGTATAATATTAGATCAACAACATTAAAGACTGGTGACATAGCCAAATTTGAAGGAAGATCAACCTTGTAGGCATTCTCACCATATCTTGACAGAATTCTACAAGGTCCTACCCTCTTCATTTGTAGTTTAGTAGGCTTTCTGCTTTGCATTCTAGCTTTGCTCAGATGGACCATCACATGGTCACCCACTTTGAATTGAACCTCTCTCCTTTTCTCATCCACTTTAGCTTTCAGTTTTTGAGTAGACTCTAGGATGGCTCTCTTGACTTGTTCTTGGAGCTCCTTGATGGTTTGAGTGAAGTCCTCTACTTGCCCACTCTTCATCTCCATGGAACCAAGTTCTCTTAGTTCACACACTCCCCTTGGATGTCTGCCATAGACAACCTCAAAAGGACTCCTTCCAGTGGTCCTATTTAAACTATCATTGTAGGCATACTCTTCTTGTGGAATGACTAGATCCCATGTCTGGCCATACTCCTTGGTTAGACACCTCAACAAGTTGCCTAACACCCTATTAATGAATTCAGTTTGACCATCAGTTTGTGGATGGTAAGCTAAGCTAAATGATAAATTGGTCCCTAGTCTTTTATATAAGGCTTGCCAAAAATGGCCCATGAACTTGTTGTCCCTATCTGAAATAATACTTAGTGGGAGTCCATGAATCCTTACAATCTCCTTAAAGAAGAGATGTGCAACATAGCTAGCATCATGAGTAGTTTTACATGGAATGAAATGGCTCATCTTAGAAAACCTGTCTACTACCACATAGATACTATCCATACCTATCTTTGTCTTGGGGAGTCCTACTACAAATTCCATGCTCACACACTCCCAAGGCCTATTTGGGACCGGTAATGGCTGATAGAGGCTTGCATTACTTGACCCTCCTTTGTCTCTTTAACACACACCACACTACTCCACATACCTCCTCACATCCCTTGGCAACCTAGGCCAATAGTAGTACCTCTGTACTAGATCCAAGGTTTTATTGATCCCAAAGTGTCCACTTAGACTACCATTGTGTTTCTCTTGTATGAGATTTTCTCTCATGGATCCTCTAGGCACACATAACTAATTACCTTTGAACAAGAGACCACTTTGAAGAGTGTATTCTGCATACTCACCATGAAAATGATTCTCAAACTCCTTGCAGACCTTATAGGCTGATGAGAAGTCTTCGTCTACTTCATAGAGGTCCTTGAAACCTTCTATCCCTATGCTCTACAATTGTAGTTCTTGGACAGTCAACAACTCCTACTTAAAGCATCTGCCACCTTGTTGAGTTGCCCCTTTTTATGCTTGATGGTAAAGGTAAAGGATTGGAGGTATTCCATCCATTTCAAATGTCTATTGTGAAGCTTCTCTTGAGTGTTAATGTAACTCAAAGCTCGGTTATCTGTGAACACCACAAATTCCTTTGGGAGTAGGTAATGTCTCCACTTTTTGAGAGACTGAGCTAGTGCATACAACTCTAGGTCATAGGTTGAGTACTTCTTCTTTGCTTCATTAAGATTCTCACTAAAAAAATGCCATAAGCCTTCCCTCTTTACTAAATACACCCCCTACTGCAATGCCACTTGCATCACATTCCAATGTAAATAGCTTGTCAAAAGTAGGTAAGAGTAGGATGGGTTTTGTGGCTACTTCTTGCTTCAATAATTGGAATGCCTTATCAGCCTATTCAGTCCACTTGAATTTGGTTTTTAGGCCTACTTTTATGGTGTCAAGTACTGGTGCACATATGCCACTGAAGTTCCTCACAAACTTTCTATAGAATTGGGCTAAACCATGGAAACTCCTAACTTCAGTCCCTATTTTAGGGGCAGGCCAATTCAAGATTGCCTCCACTTTGCTTGGATCCATCTTCAAGGTTCCCTTAGACACCACAAACCCCAAATAGACCAACTCTTGCTTCAAAAAGTCACACTTCTCTAAGTTGATTGTCAACTTCTCTTCATGCAACCTCTCTAGGACTAACCTCAGATGTTCTAGGTGCTCCTCTTTGGTTCTTCTATAGATGAGTATGTCATCTAAGTACACCACCACAAACCTTCCTGTGAAGTCCTTTAACACCTCATTCATCAACCTCATGAAGGTTCTTGGGGCATTGGTGAGTCCAAATGGCATCACAAGCCATTCATACAACCCTTATGTGGTCTTAAAAGTGGTCTTCCACTCATCACCCTCCTTGATCCTAATCTGATGATAACCACTTTAAGGTCCAACTTAGTAAAATACATGGCACCACCTAAATAGTCCATTAAATCCTCTATTCTAGGAATGGGAAATCTGTACCTTATGGGGATCCTATTGATTACCTTTGAATTAGTACAAAGTCTCCACTTGCCTCCCTTCTTTGATGCAAGCACTATCGAGACTGCACATGGGCTGATGCTCTTCTTGATCAGTCCTTGATCCAACAACTCCTACACTTGCCTTGCTACCTCCTTGTTTTGATCAGGTGTGAGCTTATATGCAGCTTTATTGGGTAGGGATGCATCAGGAACAAAGTCTATTTGATGGCTTATAGACCTTCTTGGTGGAAGTGTTGCAGGTGCTCCATCACTCACTATGCCCTTATACTCTTGCAACATTTGCTTCACCTCCTTGGGTACCTTTGTCTGCAACTTGTCTTCCTCCTCCTTTGGCTTCACAAAGATGGCACACGTCATTGTCTCCTCCTCATGTAGCAAGTGTAAGAACTCTTTACCAGTATTCAGTAAGACACTGGGTGTTCTTGAGGTTCCCTCATCATTCTCTGTCAGAGACTGAATTGTAAAGGTTCTACTATCCTTCTTGAAGGAAATGGAGTTCTCCTCTCCATCATAGATCACCTTCCTATCAAATTGCTAGGGTCTACCTAGCAGTAGATGATAGGCATCCATGGGTAACACATCACAAAGGATATTATCCTTGTATCCTCCAATAGAGAACTCTACCCAAGTTTGTTCATTGACAAGCACACTCTATTCTTGATTCAACCATGTCACCTTGTAAGGGCTAGTGTGGGGTATCCTTGTGAGTTTCAACTTCTTGGCTACCTCATCTGATATGATGTTATCAGTTGATCTTGAATCAATTATCACCTTGCAAACTTTACCAAGGATCTTGCATCTCACCCTAAAGAATGCTCTCCTATGCTTAGGTTCATCCCTAATCGACTGTCTTATCAAGACTCTATTGAACATCAAATTTTCTCCAATCTCTGATTCAATATGGTCCACCTTAGGTGTCTTGCTACTTGAAGTGTCTTCATGGGCATAAGAAACCCTTTTTCCACTATTTGATGATGTAGGCTTGTCAGGCATCTATAGGTCGGGTGTCCCAATTGACCACAATTGTACCATTTCATGGTTGCAAAGTAGGAACTGCTCCTGCCAGTACCTCTATCCCTATTTGGGCCCCCTTGTGCACCTCTACCTTGAGAATGACCTCCTCTAAGAGTGGTCTCTCTATTATGCTCAAACAACTTGGACTCTCCTTGATTCCTTTGTTCACTTGTCTTGCTTTGGTAACCACCTCGGTGATTCATTTGATCTCTACCTCTACCTCTACCCCTATTGTTGGAGTCTCACTTCCTTTTGTTCCTCTCTTCTACCTTAGCAGCAAGTTGATGACACTTTTGGACAGTGGTAGGAGTCCATAGGCTTATCTCCTCTTAGATGTTCCACTTTAGGCCACTTAGATACCTAGCCACCTTGATAGATTCTTCTTCTTGGACTTTGGATCTAAGACAAAGCTTTTGAAACTCCTCTATGTAGGAGGCCACATCAAGATCCTTCTACTTTAATCCCTATCTCTTCTTATGAAGTTGGACTTCATAGTCCTCTGGCAAGTAGTTCTCTTTGATCTTACTCACCATGGCCTTCCAAGTTGCAATAGGTATCTTCCCCATGCTAAACCTCTCCTCTTGTAAGTATTTCCACCATGTCAAGGCTGATCCCCTTAGTCTTGATTTGGAAACCTTATCCTTTTGGGCTTCTATCACATCTTCACACTCAAAATGGTTCTCCATACCCTCAATCCATTTAATGACGATGTCAATATCCATCCTCCCATTGAAAAGTAGCAATCCTTCAAAAGATTTTGGATTCAAAGCCTTAATGGCCTTTACAAAAGGTTCTTTATTGATCAAGGGGTCTGGTTCAAGTATATTATCATCTATATCAATAGTTTTCTTTCCTTTATCCTTGGTGTCCTCACACCAGAGTCCATGTGCCCTCTGATCAACCACTTCTTGCAGCTTGTCCCTTATCTCACTCATAGCTTCTTCAAGGAGTCTATTTTTCTCCTTATGCTCTTCTACCTCCCTAGCTAGCTCTACATTAGTGACCATTATGTTCTCCCCTACTAATTCACAAGAATATAGAGACAAGCATGATCCACCAAATCTTTAACTTGGCTCTGATACCAATCTGATGGGAATGGGTATGGGATAGACTAGCCTGGTCTATGCTCCTTGATCCTTTCCTTGGATCACCAGGTGTTCTAACCACACCCTAGGGTCTCTAGGACTTCCCTTTCTTGTGGAATCCCCTGACCTTGTCCAATCCACCTACCAACAACTTGTAATACTTCTCCTAAAGTCTCACCTACTCATGAGATTCAAAAGAACCCTTATTGAGGCTAATAAGGGTTTGGCTTGTCCCACACCTTCTTAGGTCCTAGCAAGGAAAGGATAGGTCTTAGACATGGTTTTCCATTCACTCATGTTCCCCCAAGAGGTTTAGACCTTTCTATTTTTTATTGATCTCACTATTTTGCTTCTTTCTTGCAAAATAGGGCTACAAGGAATGAGCCCAATTAGGCCTCCATTCCAGACTTTTAGGGCTCTCTCTTGCAAATGATGACCCAACTTGTGAAACTCCCTAAAAGGACTATTGTTAAATTGGAAAAATATCAAATATTTTCTACCTTTTGGGCCTCCAAGTGTTTGTACACTGCCCTATGTGAATTTTGCGGTTTTTAAGGGTTTTTAAGAGGGTTTTTAGGCCTGCCAGGGTCACTGTGATGGTTTGGTGTTTTTACCACCTTGTCTGGATTGGTGGAAGCTCCTCCTTCTCACCAATGGTGATCCACACACCCCTCTACAACTCCTCCAAAGGGTGAATCCTCCTCTGACCTTCCTTGCTCTCATGAACATCTACAATCTTAACCCTTCCTAGCTGGGCACTGTCCAGTCTTGCCTAGGAGTGGGTCTTTGGATGGCTTCCTTGCATCTTCAAGGGCCTTTCTTGCTCTGAGGTAATGTACAAGGTTTGCACTCCTATTCCCCATGGTGTCATGGTGATTCCACAATGGGGATAGGAGTTGTCAACCCATTGACACAAAACAGTCCAAAACTGGACAGTGAAAGAGTGTTTTACAAAATATTTACAAAGAACTCAAAAACCTGCACAACACACTAAAAATAATTTCTCAAAATGGAAGAGTAAAAACAACACAAAGCTCTCAACATACTTTATTTTGCAAAACAATCCATTATCATTCTCTGATGCTCCATTTGTGCCGACTGGCAACAAAATTACAGTCACAGCCAAGGTCTCTTTTCTTGGGCCATACAAAAACTAACATCCAACCCATCATTTTAGGGTTTGTAAAAATATATAGTATGCTGTCCTTGGTCTATGTGCCAAAATTAGGGTTCTCCATGCTAAACTAAGGTTTTCAACCTATTAGGTGGAAAAGTTGCTTGACAACTTTGAAAAGTTGTCATGCAATTTTTTGCAACTTTTGCAATGTTGCTTTTCTTGACTCGTAGGCCTACATTGGGCTATCCTATGGACACCACCATGATACAAGGACCCCAAACTCATCAATGGTACACATAGCCTCTCCTCCACAAGAAACCTTAACCAAGACTTGAGAACCTAGGACCTAAACTGGGACCTAAATAAGACCAATGAGCTCATGGCTCTTATTACATTTACAATGGCTTCTTAAAGAAGCAAAACACCAACAAAAACCAAAAGGAGGAAGACCTTAGAAGGGTGCTCCTGCACCAATCTACTCCAGATGTCTCTATCTTTGTTAGGAGTTCATCCAGTTGAATGTGGATGGCTGCATCTGTTGACACTGTAGCTTTAGGTAGCATATCTATTAATAGTGCTTTCACCTTCTGAAGTACCTTATTTTTCTTTTGAATTGCCATTTTCTTCTCTTGTTCGGCCTTTGCTTTGCATAGTTCACTGAAAATCAATGAGTGCTTGCCCCTTTAATTTTGATATATCTACATTGGGAAACGCTATTGGTTTTGACAAATCAACTTTAAAACTATTCTTTTTCATCTTCTTTTCTTTACCTTTCATCGATGGAACTAAGACAATGGCTTGTGAGGCTTGATGACCCTCGGTAGGTTGCTCGGTAGAGGCAACACTCTGATCGGTTTCTTTAGCCTCTGTAGTGTCCTTTGGTGTCTTGATACTCGGTGTCTCAGTTGCAACATTTTCAGTGCTAGAAGGTGCTTGAGATATTTGTTCTTGAGTAGTACCTTCTCCTGTTGTAGACTTGTGACCTTTGGTGCCTTGCTCCGTATCTTGAGGGATTTCGATTGAGACAAGTTGCTTGACTGGTGGATAAGGCTGAACTTGTTCCAAGACTGATTCTCTAGATACAAGTTTTGCATATGCATTGCATTCTATCATTTCTTGTTCCGGTGCCTCTGTATCCATGATATCTTAATCTATTTGAATGGTGTCAGCAGGGTCTTGCTCGGTAGCATCAGGATCTTTCTCGGTGACATCAATAATTTCAACTGTAGCTTGCTCACCGGCATCCTTGAGTTTAAAGATTTCCTACCACTTTACTTTTGTCTCATTTTCAACTTCAATAAACAGCCCATTCATCAGTTTTAAGGCTCTCTGTTTGACAAGAAACTTTGAGTTGTAGGTTGTCAGATGTTCTTTTATTTCAGCTATTGACATGTCAGGAAAGAGATGAACTAGACTTCTTTTTCTGATCTGTTTCTCCAAGTCCATTGCATACTGCCACCTATTATCAATATGTAAATAAAGTTCATTCAGAAGTTACTTAGCTAGTTCCCAATGGAGCCAACCAGAATTTTAGAAGTGTGCTAATGACAACTTCTTCAATTTGTCTCTTCTCATCATTATTTCTGGTTTCATACTTTACATAGCTAAATGATCTAAATCCTCCATATTATTTCAGATTAGCATAGAAGTTTTCAACACTATGTACATTTACCTTCTTGCTCTTGACAATCTAAAATTCACTTGCATCCTCTAATTCGGTATCACTAGACTCTTTTGCCAAAATGAGTCTCTGAGTAGATTTCTTGTAGGTCTTTGTTACCTTGGGAACAATAACACTCTTTGTTTTCTTACTTGGTTACTCTTCTAGCCACATGAAATCATCGTGAACTTTGCTCAGAACAAACTTAACCTACTGGGGTTTAAACACACGGGGATAGGTTAGGGCTTCAGTTAATCCCTTGATCTTAATGTGTTCATACTTGCTATTCAATTTACCATCTATGCATAGTTTATCATAGGTGTCTTTGATTTCAACATAACTGAGTTCTTCAACATGACATTTGGTGAAGAATCTCACATCCTCGACTAATAATACTCTGTCCAGGATGAGTGAAAATGTGGTTTTGTCATCCGGTTCAGATGCAACTTTGGGAGTCAAAGAGTATTTTAGTGAGGGCTTCTCTACATTCTTGACAACAATGGGATCTTGGATTTTAGATACCATTATAGATTTCAGATAAAAGCTAAGAAAAGATCCTTAGGGTTTCAGGATTTCAAACGACTGAAGCTTCACACTTAACAAATAATGGCAACTAGATAAGATCGGTAAACCAACTTAACATTGCATTGAGATTGATGTAAATACCTTGAATTTTCTTCGTAGGAGGTTTGATCACCTTAGATTCGCTTGCTCTGCTTTCTCAAAAACTTGGTAAGTAAAAATGACTGCGAAAAATGCTTTTAAGTACACAATATACGTTATCGAGCTCCATGCAGGTTAGGTCAAAAACATTAAATGCACTCGGTTCCACTTAACTTTCTTTCCTTTTTCTGCTTTAACCGAGTAACCAAACTTCCTTCATTCATCGACTACACAGGTTTCCTGTATACACCAACTTGACAGGTTTCCTGTAAAGTGCTCCAAAAGACTTTGATAGAATTTCAATCTTACTAATACATCTTAATTATGCAGATTTGAATTAAGTGCATAATAAAATAGGAACTGTTAAGATTTAACCTTGAGAGAATGCAGTCCCTTCATACCTTTACTGATTAATTTGGAATAGGTGCACCTAACTTGGTAGGTAAGGTGATTTCTTCATTTGACACAATTTCCTTCTTTTTCCAAATCATCTGTAATTTTTCTTTTATTTCTTCAGTGTCTTTTCTAGGTTGATCTCTGCAATCTCCAGCTAAGTGTCCAACTTTGTGACAATGAAAACATGCCATACTAGGATTTCTCCATGATCTTCGGTTGCACATCGCAAACCTTATAAAATAGTTGGCACTTATATGTCCATATCTTCCACAACATTCACACCATATCCTTGTATTGTAATCCCATGGTACTGCAGAATACTATCCGTAAGGATTTGTGTGAGTTCGGCAACCTCTAGCATTTGCTCAGTGTGCAGACCATGTATAGTTCTTTTGCTTAAACCAACACTTCTCAGTAGTATGTCCATATCTATTGCAGTTTTTACAAAACCCTTTGAATTTTGCCTTCTGATAATTGTTTACAAAATTTGTCCTACATTGTTTAGATGTGTGACCATATTTATTGCAGTTGTAACAATAACCATTGGACTTAGTGACATTCGGTTGCTTACCTTTTCTGATTTGGCACATGTTGGTAGTATGACCTTGATTTCCATAGTAGTTGCAAATAACCTTCTTTCTTTTGATGTGATTCTTGTTTCCAGCTTGCTTTGATGATTCTCCTCTCTCAATAGTATGAATTCTCTTCTCTGTAGAGTCTTTTCCTTTGTAACTGAGTCCTGCATCTTTGTTGGGTCTTCTTGTATTCAGTTGCTCATCCAACATCTTCAATGCTTCATAACTATTCTTCAGTGTTTCTTTGGATTTCTTCTATGTTTCAAGTTCATCAGTCAACCTTCATACTTCAAGTTTCAATGCTTGATTCTCATCATCCTTCAAATTTGCTTCATGATGTGCATAACCTAGTTGATCTGATAGATTTTGTTGAATTCCAGTCAACCTTGTGATTTCATCATTCTCATCAGATACTAAGACTTCAAGTTGTTGTTTCTCTCTTTATAGATCTCTTACTTTATCCTCTGCTGTCCTTAATGCATCAAGATTTTCAGTCATCTGTGTGCTGAAATGTTCATGTTCTCTTTTCATTGCTTTCAGTTGATCAGCTAGTGCTTTGTTCTTTTCTTTCAATACTCCAATCATTTATTCAGTCTCTTTAGATATACTATTCTCAGATGATCTCTCAATGTGTTCCACTAACTCTTGAGAGTCTTGCAAATCATCAGATAATCTTCTTCTCACTTTCAAAGATTTTTGCATTTGCCTTTGCATGTCTGCAATCACTTGATTAGCATGGTCCAGCTCTTCTTGGAGATACACAATCCTCCAAGATTGTTTATAGCCTTCCATTAATAAGATCTTTCTCTTAGTTAAACCCTTTTCCAAGATTCAAGCTCTGATACCAATTGTTAGGCCCAATATGGAAAGCTAATGTACTGAGAGGAGAGGGGTGAATCAGTACTTCAAAACTTTTCTTCAATAATAACTTTACTGTTATGCATAAATCGAATAGTGCAATAACATAATATAAAGCTAAAGCAAATAGATAACAATCATACATGATTCACTCCATAACACATATATTTTGGTTACACAGAAACTCTTGGTTAGAGAGAAAAACTGCGGTGGGGATGGCACCCACAACTTCACTACTGCAATAATAAAGAGTGCTCGGTTAGAGCTACATGTTTAGCTATTTTTGATAGCTTACCCTTTTAGGAGTAACAAGATCTATTAGATCTACCTTGCTAAAGGATTTTACAATACTTAATCTAAATGCTGCACCTGGTTAGAGGCTTTACAATTTATAGACTTGATTAGTGTCTTTTACCCTATTAAAGGTTTCTCTTACAACTTCAAAATATTACAATAAAATCATTACAAATATCTGCAACTTTACATCTGAAATGTTATAGAAGATTCTATGTGCTCATAATAGATTACCTTGCTTATAGCATACCTCGGTAACCCATATAGTAACTTGGTAAACCCTTCTGTTTACTCTGTTCTTTGACTGTTCTCTGAAATCCTTCTCGGAGACCTCTGTGTCTCTGTAACAGTCATAACACTTGGTGCTTTCACATGTCTTTCTTCATATATCTCTATATCTTCCTTTCTATCATGCTACATGTATTTTTCTGATCTTAATCCATGTTGTATAAATAGATCTCTTATGACGGTGATCCTTTCATTGTTTCGATCTTACAAACATGTTAGATATTCCTTGATCTTGTAACACGTTTTCATATGTATGTCCAGGTTCAATGAATCTGGTAACACATTTCACTCGGTGTATATCAACTCAGTGTGTCACCTTTGCTGCTCGGTAGACATGGAATGATACTCACTAGAAAGCTCAGTGTATACTATGTTCTGAGACTACTTTCTTCTGTAACCGACTGGACTGTTCATACCGACTGAATATTTCGATAGTAGTAACCAACTAGAGTATATAGAATAAATTTTAACATAAAACTAATGGCAACTTGATAAGTAGTAACATCCGGATCCTCTATCACCAACCCATAGAATTTAGGGAGTGAAGATGCTGGAATGTTCTTGAGGTTAGCATTATCATGTTGATCAGAGATGGGAAACTCAAACGTTGGACTTGGTGGTGGTGGATTATTCCCACCAGGAGGAGGGTTCCCTTGCATTGGACTTGTGGGGGTTGTTACTATAGGAAATTCTTCTTCTTGTGGACCAAAAAGGAACTGAAGACTACCCTCTAGAAATTCAGATTCAGGTTGATTCAAATTTTGTGGGGCTCGGTAAAGTTTAGCAAAAGGATTTATATCTTGGAATTTATCTTCTGCATGATTAGAATGAGTGGGCAAAACTCTACCTCTGGGGTCTCTTCTTCTGCTATGCATGCAGATTCATAAAATTTTCAACCAATTAAAAAAACTATAATAACCATAAAAGTTTCTTAGTTTGACACCATCCCCGACAGCGACGCCAAAAATGTCTACTCCAACTATAATAATAATAACTCTGATTGAAATCTCAATCCGAAGTTTGGACATTCATTTAGTAAAGTTACTATTTTCATGTCTAGTGTTCATTTAGTTATCAACCTAGGGACGTAAAACTTGAAATGGGTCTGCACTATATATGCACTAAGCTCCTTCAATGGCTATTGTGCATTGCTATAGTAACTAACATTATGCAGAAAGGAAAAGAAAGAATGGAAATCGTAGAAGGCTACATGAAAACTTATAAAAACTATGCTAGAATGATCTAATGTAAATAATAGAAATAACTATGTTCTGGCTTGGCTGTAGGAACAATCAGTGGCTCTATTTCCAGTGGGTGCAGGAACAATCCAGGCATGAACTTCTACTACAACTAAAGGAGAAATAATTTCAATAAACATAAACACAGGATCACTCACTAAGTGGGCTCCCTTGGATGAGTAATATCAAGCTTCCAGCAAAATACTTTTAACAGATCAGAACAACATATTTTTCATTCATTTCTTCTTGAAAAATGATTATATGTTCTAAAAGAAAAACTCCAGAATGCTTGCCAAAATTCTCTGCTCTATTTCTTTCTATCTGTCTAACCTCTAGGAAAAAGGAAGAGCTTATTATAAAGCAAAGGTCAACTACAATGTACAACTCAAATCATGCCCAAAAGAAGATAACTAGAGCTTGGCTGCAGGAAATGTGGATCTACACCAAACCACAGTCTTTGCACACCGTAGCGATATTTTACAAACTCAATACCCACTAGAGTGAAACTCCCATAGTGATATATGGTTGCTCTAGTTATGCCATATCTTGCACTCATTCGACTCCTCTTCAGTTTGATCTCCATCTATCTCATATGTGATTCTTCATTCGTTAGGCGCGAAAGGAGAAGATCCATCACAACATCATCTATTATCTGCACTAAACAAGAACAACATACAAGGGCATGCATACGTATTTTACTTAATTAATACATTCATTAACTCACATATAACATTATCCCAAATAATTGGCATAACAATAGGAACAAACCACTTGGCTGCAGGAATAGATTGGCATCGCTGCAAGAATAGACCGGTAAAATTCAAACATGATTTCATAAGTTCAGGTTTACACATGGAATACATATAGTCAATTTACAATACTTTACTACTATAATGCAACCCAAAAACATGACAAAGTATCAACTTATCACTGACTGAATTTTTTTTCTAGCTCCTTCAATTTCATAGCTTACAAGATGATGAGAGAAAATAAGAAATTGGATCTATGTGGTTGGATGTTAGATGAATTATAAATAAATATAGGAAAGATTAAAGGAGAAAAGAAAGGAACTTTCCACTATGGCAACTTAACTGTCTCCTTAATGTTATTTTTCATGAATGACACTCCTGGTTTTGGGAAGAGACAATGGCCATTTGATATCCCGATAGGGAGACAATTGAAATAGTCAATTGCTACTTTAGGCAGTCAGAGAGATGATAAGGCATGGGGATATTTTAAGGCATTATAGAAGGCTATGAAGTCTAGAGAAAGGGATCCTAAGCATATTTTTGAAAAATACTCAACCGGCATATGCTTCATGGTGAAGAAAGATGAAACACTTATGGAAGCGGTTAAGCCCCAAAATATTTGGATTGAGGAAATGGGCTATGAAGTTGATGCACAGATCCTTGATGCTTATGAAAAATTTTGATTGATACACCTGTTGATGAAGATGAGAAACCCTATGGTACTGCAAAGCAAAAGACACAAGTGGTTGAAACAAAGTTCAACCAAAAGAAGAGAGAGAATTAGGAAGGAAAGGCAAGAAAGTTTGTAGAGAAGGTTTCATAGGACATTAAAGCATTGATTGATGTTGTCCTGGAGAAAGGCAAGAAGAGGAAGGAACAAGAAATACACATTGAGCCTGTTACAGCAGAGTCTGAATCTGAGGATGACACACCCTTGGCTTTCAAGAGGGTTATAAGGAAGAAAATAGAGGAAACCAAGGTAGAAGCTAAAAAGAAACCAGCTAGGTGAGTCACATTCAAGTTACCGACATAGAAGCAAGCACCAAAAGTAACACCTTCAGCTCCATCCGGTACTGCAAGAAGGAAGAAGAAGAAGGACATTGATAGGGCAATTTAATCCAGTAATATAAGTATCATTCCACCAAAAAATTGTACAGAGTTAGTAGATGAAATAACTAAGGATGGAATGTTAAAGAATGCATAGTTTTACTATGATCGTTTAGATAATGTTGAACAAAGAGAGGTAGAGGAAGTAGATTTGTTATATTTGGATATTTATAAGAAAGCCTTGCTAGAAATTGAAAACCAAATACCGATAGAACTGTATGATATGTTACATGCTAGGAGGCTATCAACAATACAAGAAGACAAGAATATTAAGATACAAGAGTTGTTAGCTATTTGTGTTTCTATTACTCCAAAGGAAATGGATAAGACACTTGAGGTTGCAGATAGAAAAATCTTTAACAACAAACATAGAATAACTAGTCTTATACTAGGAAGGGTAAATGAGATAATAAAGGAGACCCAAAAGGCATGGGCTAAGTTCTTTGAAGAGAACCAAGGTTTCTTTACATCACTAAAATAAAAAATAGACACTACAGACACCCTAGTTGAAGGGAAAAGAAAGGGTATTATGGGTACTTCACCCTCAATTTTGAAGAACATTAAGATAGTGGAAATAAAGCCCTCAGTAGATACAAGTGTACAGACAAATACTGAGATACTAGAAAATACAGAAAGTGAAAAGGTTTATATTGTACATGATACTAATATTGAGGAAAATAGTCCTCTAGATACAAATGTATAGGTTGAGGTTACATTTTCTATAGAGGAACCGATAGTTACAAAGACTGCACCAAGTGGCAAAGCCACCGGTACAAGTGAGGAAGCTATTAAGGATAAATCATCAGAGGAGATGAAAGGGGAATCTAATAGGGGAACTGGTAGTAGGTCCATCATTGTTGTCAATTGACACCTTGCAGGTTGTAAAGAAAAACATAACTGAGATGAGTCCTACTGAACTCATGATGATGGCTGCACAGAAATTGATGAAGGAGGGATCTACAGATAAAGGGATTATTCATCAGTCTATCACTATCTTGCACATACTGGTCCTAGATTGTAAGTTTGACAGAGAAGTGAGCCCATCTAGTAAGCTTAAGACAATTACTTAGCACATTTCAAAGGATTTTCAATCCTTGCAATAGATTTCAAACCAGCAAGCACTGGAGTGGTTCACACAAGCTATAAGAGTTGCATTTGATCAGGAGATTGAATCTGAGAAGAAGAAAATTGATGAAAAGTTTAAACTGATAGACAATTATTTGAAACAATGTACAAATATTTACAGGGTATGTTGTAACATATATGTACTTACAGTTAATGTGGATAAGAAGATTAAGGAATTTCAAGAGAAAATTGTAGGTATAGCTAATTCTTTGGATGGAATGAATTCATTGACTACATCCATTGATGGTCAAATTTTAGTTTTGAAAGCCCAAATCTCTATTCTTGAGAAAGAAAAAGACAAAATCATAAGAAGAGCCAGAAGTCTTAGAGGCTTGGTAAGTCCCCAGTTGGATTCACTCAGTGTACATAAGAAGGAGTGCATGGATATGGTTGGAAATCACACATCGACAAAGCTCAAAGAGAAAAAGTCATTTGCACATATACTAAATGGACTCGTATCTATTTCTAGCATTTTCAAAATTGGTTGGGATACTTATCTTGAGCTATTAGAGAAGGCTTATCCAAAAATTTTCAAATTTGTTAAGCTCCAGTAAGATATTTTTGGGATACTTATTGTATAGTTTTTGGATCTTTGACATTATTTTAGGAATTTTTTATGGCATTGATGTCAAAGGGGGAGTGATATAGATGTGAAAAAGAATAGAAGGAGTTGTATACATTAGGGCGAGACATGGAGATATGAAGTATGGTGTATTTTGTACTGATGAATATTAAGCTCAAGGGGAGTAGGCAGGATGAAACCGGTAGTTGAAACCTTGACCATTTTTCACATGAGTGTTGCCATAAATTCTAAAGGGAGAGATTGTTGGCAATTGATACTTAATCGGTTGGTTTCACTATGTTGTCATTGATGGAAACATGGTATCTTGTTCTGGCTTCATGTTTTGGTTCAGTTGTGTACTAACAAATACTTCACAGACACTACACCGACACCGGCACCGACAGGATAGAAGGATTTCTTTGGCTATTGGCAATGTAGGCCAAGATGGTTTAGAATATGGTTATTGGTATTGGAGGTCGAAATCTCTTGGTTGCAGCATCAACAATTGACTTTGACAATCATGTATTTATGTTATCTAGCCGACATGTAATTTGATATTGTAAATATTTTTGTAAGTTGACATAAGGCATGATAAATTGTATAGGGTATATAGGTCAGTTGGATTAGATCATTTTGAGATTGATATGGTAGTGGATATGTGGATGTGATATAATGCTAAATATATCTGAGAGATTATGCATGTGAGGATATTTATGTAAGGGTTATTCTGGTAAAGGGTTTAGGGTTTCAGAACGAAACAAACAGAGCTTAACCAGAACTATATTCTGGCGTAGAAGATGCTATCCTAGCAGTTCACACACTTCTTTGGATTGAATTCTGGATTTATATGTAGTCAGTGAGGCTCCTTTTGTGATTGATCAATGTGGTCTAGGTTGTAAGCCTTCCGGCAAGTGTAGGCCCTTATATTTTGTAACATCTCTTCATATGGCCAGTGGATTGATATTGTGGCTCACAAATCCAACTGTGGTTTTTTCTCTTTGAGGTTTTCCACATATAATTTTGTGTGTTATGGTTCTCATTTATGTGATTGTCTCATTGGTTTCTTTACTTCTTTCAATTTTTTTATGTACCGGTATACTAGTTTGTGTATGCATGTTTTAATAAGGCTCAAATTGATCTTTCTAGTATAACATTGATTCACCCCCCTCACCCCCCCCCCTCTCAGTGTTATTGGATTCCAACAACTCTTTTTGCTTTATCTGTTTCGTGTTAATGGTTATCGGTATAGCTTGCATGGTGTTTGGGTTTAAGCTGGAAGGCACGAATGTCCTTCATTGGATCTCCCTACCTTAACTGCATCACCAAAACATATCAAATGATATTATTTATTCAACTAAAATTTGGTAGTCTTATTTTCAACAAAACTTGAACCACAAATTAGTATAATGTAGACTAGAGCTAAAGGAAATATATATATAATTTAATACAATTTAATTTAGATTCATTAATTCATTAATAAATATCTATTCAATAAAATATATGTGATGAATTAGAACAATTAATATTGAGAATGGTTGTGAATATAATAAAATGATTAATGCATTTTTAATATAATTAATACTAAAAAATAATATCTTTATTTTATATATTTAAAATTATATGTTCAAGTGGATTTTATAGATTTGGATCACTTTTGTAGGTAGGAAACTATCTTAGTGTCTATAGATCTAATCTAATAAATATCGTATATTTTCTTTCTTATTTGGTTTGGTCTCTAGTACTTGCTGATTATTAAGAACTATTAGTATTTTAAAATATCTTACAGAGGCTACAAAATTACTAGGGCCATGTTCTCCTACGTTAACCCTAGCTAACTTTATGATCTTGAAAAATATCGACAAATAGCAAGCAACATGTAAATATCTTAAGATGCAAATAGATTCCTTTTTAGTGCAATAATTGAAGTGTTTCATGGTGTCATTTAGCAACACACTCAATTTCCCAAACAAAATTGAGGCCCCCTCTTTTGTTTTCCCTTTTCATGTCGTTTTGATGCCTTGTTGAATGTGCATTCAAGCATTTGTTGAGTCTTCCTTGATTTGAATTTTGGTTTCTTTTTTGTCTCTATTTGACTCATTCTTTACCTAAGTTGATTAAATAATTGTCAAACTTCATTTGAGCTTTAAGACTTTTAATTCTTAAACCATCTTTATATTAATAATGTTCATGTATTTTAAGTATGTTTGATAACTAATCCAATGGCATGCAATGTCTGTGCATGTGCTATGTGACTTGGTAAATTTGGACTTGGAATGTTTTTTCTTGCTATCTAGTTAGCCATAGATGTTGTGATGAAATGCATGAACCCTCCTCACGTGGTGATTTCGATGTGATTTCATAATGATTCTAATATTAATAAACTCATTACCAAAGACAACAATCCTTATGTGGCCCACTATACTACATGGATCCTTACAAGATAGTTTTTAAGTAATAAACACACCATGAGGGCTTCAATTTAAGTGCAAACTAAGAAGTTCAATTGAAACACCAAAAAAAGGACACTTGGTTTTTGCTAACCATGAAAGTAAATCTAGGTGATGATATGTACAAATATGAGCTCATAAATGGATATAAAACTCATTAGCTAAAATTATTTAATGTGTATAAATTGTTAGAATCAGATATCACTGAGAAGGGTGGGGGGGGGCAGTGAATCTATGGTCTGCTGAAAATCAAATCCACAAACTTATTCTTTATCCTTTGCTTAGCAATACATAATAGAAAAGAACATAAACAAGAAACAAATAAACCACAGATCCACAACACCAGAATTTTACGTGGAAACCCAGAAAGGGAAAAACCATGGTGGGGCTGGAACCCACAATATTCATATACTATGACCAGGAGTACATAAATATTACATAGATGGGGAATGCACTTGTATTTAGGCTCAGTGCTTAGAGATCACTACTCAATTACAATGACTCGAAATGCTACAACCTTCAGGGAAGTCTCACTGACTTACAATCTTATTACAATGAGAAAATATAGTAAAATGAACTTTGATATAGCATATGACAATGCAAGAATGAGTTCCATTTAAACATTAGATCTCTGACTATCATTACTCTACAAATACTTAGTTTCTATCTTAATCAACTACTAGATTATCTGTAAACCAAATGCATACATGAAATTGCACTCAATCGTACCAAAACAGATCACCACAATAGTATTAAACCGAAAACCAATCATCAAATCAATCTTATTTATCCGATTCTAACATAAGAATAATCTCCTTCAATTTGGATTTAATTTTGAGCAAAATATAGCACCAGACCAAAAGATTATAATCACACGCTTCCTAAGGATCTTCTCATTCATCAAAAACATGGGATCAACCACCAAAGTCACTGAATCATCAGAAGTCTTTCTAGACCAAAACATTATTGAGATAGCCCTGAATTACCGGTTAACTCCTCCTTCTGGATAAGATGAATCATGATTGCCGAATCGAATCACCAAGAAGAGTTGCCATCAATGACAACCCTAGACCAATAAGAAACTATCAGAAGTCATCAAATGAGTGTCAATTGCCAACAATCTCCCCCTTTGGCATTGATGGCAATACTCGTGAAAAAATGGTTGTGTTGAAACCTGTTAAACTTGTACACTGGATCAAGAATAAATAATTCTAAGGCTGCCCCTTAAATCAACAATCAAAAAATCTACATCTACGAACTATACACTCTATACACAATCAGCCTATACATTTTTTACCTTATCTCTCCCCCTTTGACAACAATTCTAAAGATAGGGTGTGCAACAAACTATTTTGTACATATATACACACACTGGTTGACGAAACCTATACATGCTTAAGGACATTTGCATATGCCATCTTAAGGAAACCAAGATAGGTGTTCCATCATGCCCGTAACTTCTCCAAAATTGAAACAAAACCATTCAAAATATAATCATGAAATTTTATAGCTGCAATCTCAGTTAGAGTCTCCTGAGAAATATTTTGAATGCAGTCCATTTTATGATACACTAATGTGTCTAACCGGGGACTAATTAGGTTCCGGAGTTCACCTATCTGCTTAACCATTATCTCCTTCTCCTTCTCAAATTTCCTAATCTGCTCCATAATAGTCAAAATTTGTCCTTCAATACTGTTAGTTAAGTTAGCCATAGGATCATAAGCCTGAGAAATCTGAGCTAACTAGCCTCTGCAATTATCTATTTTCTTATCTATTTCATTAGAAAAATTTGTCAAAACTAGACAAGACATAAATTTTACCACCTTCTGTTAAGGCCACATCAACTAGTTTTAATTCCTTTTCAAGCTAGGCCTTATCATTGTTGATCATTTACAAAAATGTTTGAACTATCTTTAAATTTTTCCCTAGCCTACCTAGTTGATGCCTTGGTCAAAGAATAAAATTGAGTTGATATATGGTCTATCAAGTTCTGAATATTACAAGATGAACTGGCATTAGCATCAAGTTCTAGTTTCGGTACCACTTGTTCCAAAACTGAAATTGTTTTCTCAATGAGTCTCTTCTCTTCTAATTTAGATTGTGATAACTCCTAATTGGCTTGCACTTGGAGAGAAGCAATAGCAATTATCCTTTCTATCGAAGACATCTGATTGAAAGGTTTGTCAAAATTGATATTAAACTGTGGAAAGCTCCCTTGGCTTTGAATTTTTTATGTGTCAATTGCCATAAGGATCGTATTTTTCATTACCTTACCCTTCCCTCTATCTAGTTCCTCCAATTTTTCTTCTTCATTTTTTTGAGCCTCAACCTATCCAGATTTGTCTCTTTTGGGTTCCTCCTATGCACTGGTGTCACCACTTGGTGCACCAACCTCTATCTAAATTGATTTATCATTCTCCTTAATAGGCTCAACCTCTATAGAATCCAAAATTTGTTGCTCTACAACATCCTGAGTGTCCTTCTCATTATTTACATCATTTACCAAAGGATTATCTAACTGAGTGGCTTCATCTTGTGAATCTATTTCTACTAGTCGGTTCTCAGTGAGAAGCTTCTTCTAGATTGCATTGGTTTCTCTCCTTATTTCTTCAATTCTTCCAACCATCAGGTTGTTGACTTTGTGCTTTCTCTAGAATTCCTTTTTAATTGATAACAAAATTAATCTATCAATTTCTTCAATGGTGATACTAGTGCATTGATTAACCAATTCAATCTCCTTTATTTCTCTATCCATCTGACTAGCAGATTTTCTCCTAGCATCAATTAAACTATACAGATCTTTTGGAAGATATTTTTGTAATTCAATCAATGCTTTACTAAATACATCCTTATACAAAAATGTAGCTTCTTCAATCTACCTATTATCCTTATCATCTATATTTTCATAATATACATAAATGTTCTTCAAATTTCCATCTTTAATGATTTCATCTATTAACTCTTGAGTAGATAGAGGAGGAATAATATGATACTTGGTTTGGGAAGTTTCCATCTTACTAGATTCTATTGCCTCATCCAAGTCAGATTTTATCTTCTTTCCTTGCTTAGGCTTTCTCTCTAGTACAGGATTAGACTGTGCCTTCTTCTCCTTCAGCCCTTTCTTCTCAGCACCAAATTGAGGTTTCTGGATTATTCTTGTAAACTCTCCTTTCTTTGGGGCCTTTGGAATGTCTTCATTTGACTCTATTTCAGATTCCACTAGAGAAACTACCACATACTCCCTTTGGGGTTTATTCTTTTTCCTTAGAACACCTTTACCCTTAATAGATGAATCGAAGGGGTTTGATTTAGCAGGAGGTGTCTTCACTTGAGCAAGAGAAGAGCCTATCACCTTCACTTTGACTGGAGTAGCTGCAGTCTTTTGTTTCTTTTCTTTTTCAACTACATCCCTTGCACCTCTGAATTTTTCTCAAGGGTGACCTTCCTCAATAAGGATTTCCTCTACCATCTTAGCAACTTTTCTTCTCCTAGTCAGTTCAATGAACTTGGTGTGCAGTTCCATTGATTTTTTCTTGCATGTTTCGAACCTTTCTTCTTTAGAATCCACCAAAGCGTTAAGCAAGTGTTGTGCGTACACATCCAAAGTCCTTGCATGAACCTCATAGCCCATAGGAATTATCCATATTGTTCAGGGTTGAACCACCTCCATGACATTCATCTTTATTTACCATAAAAAAGATTGTCCCCTCATCTTTTTTCATAATTTCCTTCAGGATTCTGACCCTCTACTTTATCTTGTCTTAAAAAGTCTTGAAGAATGCCCACAATGTAGCATTTTGGTTGTCCCTATTACCAAGCCTATCAAGACCCTTCTTTATCTATTGGGCCACCAGTCTGTTAAAATCCCCCTACACTCTACCAGTTCCTGGGATTTGATTCATGCAGTAAAGTGCTAGACAGATAACCAAGGAACCGAATTTGAAGACAAGATTTTTATCTTGCTTATTTCTCTTCAAATTTATCAACAATTCCTCCAACAGAACACTACATAGATCATATTGAGCATCTTCCTTAACCATCTGGTAGGTTGCATGGATGGCAGTGCTAGATATATAATTTAGTCAGTTAGATTGATATACCTTGTAGCCAATTACCATCGCAACAAACTTAACATCATCTTCCTTGATTGTGTCGATCTTTGTTGAATGCCCATTAAACTCTACATTGGTTAACTTGTTGACAATAGGGCTTGTGAATTTGTGTAGCCCTGGCTTGTCACCAATTTGATTCAAACAATTTACCACCCTAATTGCTTCTAAAGTGATTTTATAGGGTTGGCCTAGCCATATAAATTTTGCATGAATTCTGCTCAATACATACCTCACCCATTCATTTTCATCAAACGACGGAAAGTTCACAAATTGAGTAAAACTCTTTCTCTGCAACTACACAAATTCTGGCTTGGGGTTGTCAATTTCATCCATGATGCTATCAGTATATAGGTCCAAGATATCCTCAATGCTAGTTTCTTTGATCTCACAGTGAATATAGGCTCTTACATCATCTACATGCAAAACTCTATGCAGAATGGAAGAGAAAGCTCCAACCGGGTCGACCTCCTTGGATTTGTAGGGGTGCTTCTTGAACACAGGACGTGTTCTATCCTTGAACTCAACAACTAGTGGAGTAGCAATGGAAGAAGATGATACCATTTGAAATTTTCAGAAAACTAAACCTAGAAATGCTTTTCGAAAAATACCTCACTTGTCGGATCACTTTTAGCTCTCTAATCGCCTTTTTCTGCAGCTCAAAAAACTATTCGCAAAGTGAAGAATAACTCTCATATTTTCCATTTTATATTTCCAAACCCTAATTTCACTTTGAAATAAATGCACTTTAGATATCCAATCAGATGCCCTGTTTAACTATCGGATGCCAAAATCAGCCATCTAAATCTCAGATATCAACTAAAATTTGATTTTTGCCATCTGTAATCCATCAACTACAGATCTCATCAAGGGGTACTGCAAGATTTGCTTGAGTTTGCCTCCCCCTAAGGCCAAAAGCCGCCTAGTTATCGGATGAAGGTTCTACACCGAATTCAAGTACAGATCCATTATCTTCCTTAGAATCATCCTTCTTTACCCACATCTTATTATGTTGATCTCTAATCTCATCTACCTTTTCCTTCCCTTTTCATCTAATTTGTTCTTGTCTACCAGAGCACTATTTTGCTTCTGTAGTACTTTGCAATGTGACTAGTTTTGTTACATGCTCTGCAAACAACATTATTTTGCATAGGTCTAAAGTTCATCTAATTTGATCTTGTCCTGCACTGATTAGATATATGTCCAAACATTCCACAAGTATATCATCTTTTATTCTAAAATTTATTCATTACTTCTCTATACACATATTTGACTTGTGTCCAAATTTATTGCATATGAAACACTGACTGGTAAAGGTAGGAACATTATTCATATTATTCATCATATTGTTACTGTTCATCATTCAATTATTCATCTTACTTCTACATTGACTTGCCATATGACCAATTTTTTTGTGAGAAAAACATATAACATTGAATTTATATGCATTAGGCTATCTTACCAAAGGGTTCTTGATCTTCTTCTGATCAGGTTTTACATTGCCTTATCTAGATCCAGAGGATTCAGCTTTCTTAAATCCTAGGCATTGCATATCCTTTCCATGCCTCTGACTTTCCAGCATCTCATCAAGCCTTGTTGAGCTAGCTTTGAATTTTTCTTTGTATTCATCAACAGTAGCAAGTTCATCCCTCAAGGTAGCAATTATTCTTTCAAAATCTTGACCATTATTCGTTGATTGTGTCAACTCAAGCTTCAATAGATCATTCTCATAGGTAAGCCTGAAGCATTCATCAACTCTTTCCTTCAATGAGTGTGCTAGATTCTCTTCATTCTTCTTCCAGTCCTCAATCTCCTTAGTCAGACTTATCACAATGGATTGCATCTTATTCTTCAAAGCAACATTTTCTCTCTCAAGCTTGTTAACTTCATCAGTTTTGTCTTGGTATTCTATGATATGATCTTCTCTCTCCTTCAAATTTTCCATCAATTCCTTCCTCTTCTCTTTACAAACACTTGCTTGATCCTTCAACTCACTAATGAATTCATCAACAGCATTCAAGTTCTTCTTCAGGTTACAGATCTCATTTCTAGCTACATCAAGATCCTCAAGTGCCACATTGAGTTGTATCTGAAAGCTGGAATCCATTGAATCAATCTCCTAGATCTTCCTCAAGTAGTTAAGCTTCCTCAAAGGAACTAGGCTCTGATACTAATTTTTAGAATCAGAGATCACTCAGAGGGGGGGTGAATCAGTGATCTGTCAAAAATCAAATCCACAAACTTATTCTTTATCCACTAGTTAGCAATGCATAATAGAAAATAATATAAACAAGCAACAAATAAACCATAGATCCATAACACCGGATTTTTTATGTGGAAACCCAGAAAGGGAAAAAGCATGGTGGGACTGGAACCCACAATATTCATAAACTATAGCTAGGACTACATAAATATTACATAGATGGGGAATGCACGTGCATTCAGGCTCACCGCCTAGAGCTCACTACTCAATTACAATGACTTGGAAGGCTACAACCTTCAAGGAAGTCTCACTGACTTACAATTTCATTACAATGAGAAAATACACTAAAATGAACTCTAAGATAGCATCTGACAATGCAAGAATGAGTTTTGGTTAAGCATTAGATCTCTGACTATCCTCGCTCTACAAATACTTTGTTTCTATCTCAGTCAACTACTGGATTATCTATAAACCAAATGCGCATGTGAAACTGTGCTCAATCACAACATAATAGATCACCACAATAGTATTACACCAAAAACCAATCACCAAATCAATCTTATATATCTGGTTCTAACATAAGAATAATCTCCTTCAAGTCAGCTTCAATCTCGAAAAAAACATAGCACTAGACCAAAAGATTATAATTACATGCTTCTTAAGGATCTTCTCATTCACTAAAAATATGGGATCAACCACCAAAGTCACCGCAATCATCAGAAGTGTTTTTAGACCAAAATATTATTGAGATAGCCTTGAATTACTGGTTAACTCCTGCTTTTGGATAAGATCAATCACAATTGCCGGATTGAATCACCAAGAAGAGTTGCCATCAATGACAACCCTAGACCAATAAGCAACTACCGAAAGTCACCTAATGAGTGCCAATTGCGAACATTATTTTGAAGGATTTATGAATTCAAACTTGACATTACATATAATTGGCCTTTTAATCAATCTAAAATGTACTCTCACCAAGATATTTATAGTAAATCATGAAAATGTGCATATGGGACAAAATGAAATTTTACATAAGGTAATTCAAAAGGACTATGCAAATGTGATGTTTTTTAATTTAAGATAAATTTATGAAATATTCACAAAGAACCAAAATAAAATATTCACATTATATTTGAATGTGTAATAGTGTTATGAATTCTCTTTAGAAACATGTAGTGGAAGGGGGTGATCCCACAATACTAGGTTGCACTTTTTGCTACATCCTCATTTTTGTTGAAACCATACGTTTTTAAGAAAACATAACGATTTAAACTTTAAGAGGTCCCATATGAATTAATTAATTAAGGGAGTTAGATCAAAGGCTCTTTGATCAAAATATCTTGGATGGAACTTCTCTACTTCTAAATCATACTGACAATGGAGTCTCCTTCACACTTATCAAAATGTTGATAAAAAACCACTTTTACATTAGCTTTTGGGGGGTCAAATGAATTCATTTAGAATTTTTGTTTTTTTAAGTATTTAGTCCTTATTATAAGCTTTCCAAATAGTATAATTTTTAATATATTTATTTTCATTAATATATTTATGTTTTATTTCTTATGAATGTAGGTTTTACATCGAACATTAAGGATTGTGTTTCACACGTGGAAAATTTGAAAAATAGAGAAAAAAAATTGTAAAAAATATTTTTCCCTAGGTATTGATATCCTCATTTCAACACAAAAGAGGAGAAGTTAATTCAAATGTATACAAAAGAAGTTATGCATTACGAAATACACCTCTACCCAAATTACAATCACTCTCTTCAAAAATTAACTAAAAATAATATATGTAACAAAAAATTATGAAAAAATATTCATTCACTAGATATTGGTATGACAATTGTATATTTAAAAAATTAGAAATTCCTTCTTGCTATAAATTTTTTTATACATTACCAAATAAATGTCACTTCTAAAAAATGTTGATTATTGTAAATATTGAGTTATTACAAGTTACATAACAATATGGACTATTAATTTCTACTTATTTTTAAAAAATATATTTAAAATCTATATGAAAAAACTCACAAATTAGTAGTTTACTTGATCTTCAAATTCTTAATGGTTTAGCTGCGATAGATTTTAGAAAGTAAAGATCTGACGTGAAATGCTAATTTCAGTATCAAGTTTGCCCAAAAAAGTGTAACCCAGTATTATGGGAACAACAAAGGACATAAAATACAAGTCTTGTTTCATTTGAGAGGGAATTGTCTTTAGAAACTAGAAAAAGATAATTCATTTTCCCTACACATCTATATGCTAGTAAGATAATTGTAGTGGATCTAGTTATTGTTAAACTGTAGCGTCCTAAAATTGTGACACTTGCAATTTCGACTGCATTTCGGTCTTCACGATGGCGACACAACATGCAACCTGAATGGAGACCCCGAAACTTGCTCACGACACTAAAAACTGCATTTTTCAAGTACCCTGGCCTGAACCTCCTTGCACCCTGCTGTCCTGGGAGGTGGGACCAGAGCGCCCAGCGCCCTGGTCCCTCAGGACTAGAGCGCACAGCGCCCTGGTCCCTCAGGACCAGGGCGCCCAGCGCCCTGGTCCCTGGGTCCTATTTTGGGCCCGGTCTCCTAAGGAGATTGCGGGTCTTTTTGTTTGCAATTTGGAAATTACATTTCCTGGTCGGCCTAAGGTTGGGAAAATCAGTCTATCAGCCCTAATTGACAAGTATATAAACTACATTTTTCTCTCTCATTTGAGGATAACACATACATGACGGAAAAAGCGTGGAAACTATACTCAAGCATTCAAGCATTCAAGCAATTGATCATTTCAAGTCTCCATCCAAGGCTAAGTGTTGCATTCAAGTCAAGGATTCAACCATTGAAGAGGAGATCACTTACTACATGCTACAACATACAATAATACAACAAACAACAACATCTAAACCTTCGCACATAAGGATACAAACATCCTTAGAACAAGGTGTTAGTACTTGTTTTACATTACAGTCATTTACATTTACAACACTTGCTCATTTCTTGGTTAATTCCAAAACCGGTGTTTGACCTAAAGGCAAACCCCTAATCCCTAACCTCCCAATCATCTTCGCTTTTCTGTGTGTAGGTTGCAGGTACGCGGCTGAGATTGAAGATCTGGAATCCTTGTGCAGAGACGAACAGATCCCCCTTCGTTTAGCGGATTTTTCGGAGGACCGTGGCGCCGGGCGCCATCGTCCTGACAACTTTTGCTCAAATTTGCAGGACAGCGCCGTATCGACATTTTACTGCTAATTCCAGGTCCGCAGCTTTATCCTATAATCCGAACTCAGTTTATAAGCGAATCTTTGTCACTTTCTATGCATTCCTAGCTTAATTCCTCTATCAACATTCTTTACAAAAGAGGGTAGCCTTGCTGTCTTGACCCTTGAAACACATTTAGCATCCAATCTTGCCTTATGTGGGATTGGATCTTATGAGTTTCAACCCCTCTTTTGAATGTAAAGTCTCTCCCCTAAGTGAAAACCATCGAATCCTAGCGAACCTCCCTTCTCTCTCCTCGGAGTTGGAAGAGGGGAGAACAACTAGGGTTCGATCGTGATTTTTCGCTTTACATTTTGGTGAACCCGACGTGAACATCCTTTCTGATTTTTCATGCTTAGATCTGAAAATTGATTCCTTGATTACATTTCCATGTTTGATCTTTTGCAAAATTTTAGAGGTGATTGCATGAAAACCCTAAATTTTCTTTTTGAAAATTGAACTTGTGAAATGCTTAATTGTTAATGCTTGCTTCAGATCTGCCCTTCTATTACAAATTATCAATTCATATCTGTGCTTTAATTTTGAAAATTAAGTGGTTAAATGTCAAAACCCTAATTTTTGAAACCCTCTTGATTCAACCTTTGTCCGACAATTTCACTGATCAAAACATCTCCAAATCAGCTGTAACTTTGGATTCCGCAATAAAATCACAATATCTTTCATCCCTGAAAATTTGGAAAAAAGTTGCGAGGACCATGTGCACTCCGAGCGCCATCGTCCCCGACATTTTTTTTGAAATTTCGGGAGCGAGATCTTACTGTATTTTCCTGCTAAAATCCAGAATTTTGGCTACTTTTATCAATTATAACACTTTCAAAATTACAGTCAAAGTTGGTTCTGTGATTGCTTGGTTTAGAGCTTCTAATCATTTAAAAATCATTGAAATTGAAATTTTGTGTCAAAATTATGCTCTTACTGTCCTAAATCTGAAAAGTGTGTTTGCATTCATTCAAAATTTCAGTGCTTTATTCAAATTCTTGCAATTTGTGACTTTTGAAATTAAGTGCTTAATTACAACAACTTGGATTTCCGCTTTCAAAATTGAATTTTGCGTGAAATTGAGTCAATTGTTGAATTTCAAAATTTGCATTGCTTTTGACATTCCCTCTAAAATCATAAAATTCAAAATTTCAGTTTCCCTCTCTTTTTCAAAATTCAAATTTTGCATTTTTCGACAATCTTGATAGGGTTCAATTTTGAATTTGCAACTTTAATTTGGCCTATCTACAGATCGTAAAATCACTCAATTTTTTCAGATTAGCTCTAAAATCATCATACCTTTCATCCCTGCAAATTTCAAAAAAAGTTGCAAGGACCGTGTTGCACTCCGAGCACCACGGTCCCGAACATTTTTTCCGAAATTTCGGGAGACTGTCGTGATTGCATTTAACAGCTTAAATCTGGAAGATTGGCTGGTTTTACTGAAAATTGCTACCTCTAAAATCAAAATCTTTCCTCTCTCTCTAGTGCATGAGTTTTACAACAATAAGCCCTACTTCCACTATTCCCGTTAGACGAAGCTGTAGAATTAAGTCTTTCTGAGGTTTAACTACCGAGGAGATGGAACCTAATTTGAATAGCCTTTTTAACGAGGACATGGGAAATTCCTCTAATCCTCCTAATGATGAAGAAGCTCTCCATGAGGTTTCTGTTGAACAACTTTCGAAATTGGATAACCAATTTGACGATTTTCACCAATGGATGTCTCATGAGTATCCCGATAGTCAAGCTCTTCCTTTAATTGAGGGTTTAAAACGCATGCTTCAAAGTGATAAGAATGGAATTGATATTTTGCGTGGTATTGCACGCATTGTGGATTCGAATGTGATGCCTATGAAGAGTTGTGCCGAAAATTTAGGTTATACACAACCTCCCACACAAGTTAATCATTCTATTCCTTTGACAACTTCTATTGCCAGCATACCTACCTTTACATCAAACATAATGGCTACTTCTATACATGACATTCCTCCTATGATCACTAGTCATGGGGGCAATCCTCCTTCTTCAGTTAACCCTCTTCCTTCATTCAATCCAACTTCTTCATCCATTCCTTCAATGAGTGTTCCTATTATATCTTCACAAATGAACATGACGCAAGGGGGCAATTCATTTAACCATTCCATTCCTCCTTGTAGTGTTCCTCTTGTCCAATCATCTCCTATGACTAATTATCATAGAGTCCCACCACCTTACTCTTTACCTTCTTTCAATAACATCACACCTCCATCTCAATCTAACACATCTAATATGAATTCTTCGACTGAAGCGACCATTAACAATCTTGCACAAACTGTCTCTTCTTTACAGCAACAAATTGCCTCTATGAACCAATCTAAGTTTAGTGTGCCCACATTTGATGTTGCGAGCCCACTTTCTCTTGACATTGTGCGAGCTATCCCTCCTAAACATGTTGAAATCCCGCATTTGGAGCTTTATAATGGTAAAGGTGATCCTCTAACACATGTTAAGACTTTTCAAAGAATATGTACTGATTTTGCTTATGACCCAAGGTTGCTTGCAAAACTGTTCACTAGAACATTAAGAGACAAAGCCCTACAATGGTATTGCTCGTTGCCTTCTTATTCTATTACTTCTTTCGAACAACTTGCAAATGCTTTCATTCAACAATTTCAAAACAATATAAGTCCTAAAGTTACTTTGATTGATTTAATGCATTGTAAACAAGGTGTTAAAGAAAAAGTGACTGATTTCATTGGTAGATATAAGCATTTGTATGCTCAAATTTCTTTTCCAGTGCCTGAAAATGATATTCAAAGAATCTTTATTTCTAATTTACAAAAAGATATTCGAGACAAACTTCTGTTTTCTGAGTTTACTTCTTTCCAACAGTTGTGTGCAACTCTTCACAATTATCAACTGACTGTGAGTCAAATGGAACAATCACATCCTATGGCTCTGAGTGATAAGGGTGATAGCAGTCAACAACCATTTGGGAAGTTTAAACTAAACAGAGATTCCATCAAATTCAATGAAAACATCATCAACAACAATGTGAATGCAGCATCAGGTGTGCCTCCTATTTCTAAATTTTTCAAGAAAGAAAGGAAGTATACTCCTTTGAATGAATCATTGCATGGTATTATGAATAAGTTATTGGAACAAAATGTGCTTACTCTTCCTCCTATAAGGCAAATTGATCCTGCAAAGATTACTTCACCTTATTTTGATAGCAAAGCTTTTTGTCACTTCCATCGTCAGCCTGGTCATGATACTGAAAAATGTTTTTCTTTAAAGGGTAAAATTCAAGATTTGATTGATAATAATACTATTTCTGTTTCTGGAGTGAATGATAAAGGCAACACATCTGTAGCTCCTCCTAACCAAAATCTTTAGATTTTTACTGATCCATTACCTTCTCATACCTCTAATGTGATTGAGGCTAATGATTCCTCTCTCTCATCTGATGGTCTTGTGTCTATGACTCCGAATGTGATTAACTTTGTAGAGCAGCAAGAAAACCCTAAAGAACCTTCCATCACATTTGATTCTAGTGAAACTATTAGGGCACCTGATGGTCCTTTATACATAGTTGCAAAAGTTAAGAATACACCTTGCCGTGGAGTGCTTATTGATCCTTCGTGCATGGCTAATGTTATTACTGAGGAATTTCTTTTTACGTTGCAATTGAATCAAGTGATCTATGACAAAATAGATGTGGTTGTGAAATTATTTGATGCATTTTCTTCTCCTGCAATTGGTTCTATTACATTACCTATTGAGGTCCATAACAAATCCCTTGATGTGAACTTTGCTATTATTCCTTCATCCGAACAATTTCGTGTGAAGCTTGGCTATCCTTGGCTATCTTCCATGAAAGCTATTGCTTCTCCTATTCATAAGTGTTTGAAATTTCCCCATAATGGTGAATTTGTTACTGTTAATCATAGTCTCTTTGAACCAGCTGAAAGAACTTTTAGTGTTCCTATTGATTATTTTTGGCCTAAACAATTCCAATCTCTTCCTCCGCGAAGTGATCATCTTTTCAAATCTTATCAAAAGTGGAAAATGGATATGATCCTATCTTTAAGTGAACCTAGAACACCTCAACTTGACATTCCTATCATTCTTGAGAAGGAAGTTCTTCCTTTGAAAGATAAAACTAATGTCTTTCCTCAAGAAGATTCCCAACCCATCCCCATGGATGTGACTATGTCTATACCTAATAAACCTTCTAAAAGTAGACCTATACCTCCTCGTCATGATGGACTTGGTCTTCTTCCTAAACCAAAAATTCCTCCTTTATATGGAGCAGTTCCTCCTCCTGCCTTTTATAGAGAGAAGAGACCTTCTTCTTCTCCTATTATCCAGCCTAAAAGACCACAACCTAAACACCCAAGTGATAAGGATGAGAACATTCCTCCTCCTCTATCTTCTACACTTCCTACTAAGACTAGATGAAATCGTTCTGCATGTGAACACCGAGGAAAGCGTCATCTTAGGGCTCAAGCAGCTGCTTCTCAAAATTTACAATCTCCAAAAACACCTTCAACAAGCATTATTCCATTTTCTCCTCAACCGGACATTGAGCCTAAATCTCCTAAACATAAGATGCATATCTTTATAAATCTTGATGATGATATAGATGAAAATGTTATTCATGATGAAAATGTTACTCCTCTTGCTTCTGATAGTGAATATGAACTTGTTGATGTTGATAACCATTTATCTAACGAATTTTCTAAAGCACTTATCCTAGCTCCTAGACAAGAACAATGTGGCTTGGAACATGAACATAGCCCTTGTTTGGATCTTGTGATAGCTCCATTTTCTGTGTTGGATGTTCCTCCTCTAGCGTGTTCCCTGCCTTCCCAAAACATTGATCAGCAAGATCAGGGGGTAGATGACGTGCTAGACTAGTTACATTAGCATAGCAGATTCTCTCCCCCTCTCTTTTGTTACTTCTTCTATATGTTATTCTCATTCTTCCATTTGTTGTCCTTAGTGTTGTCTACTTGAGGACGATGCAAAGCACTGAGATCTCTTTGGTCTCTCTCATGTTGACTCAAAAGACACATGTGTTCCCTTCTTCTAGGTGACCTTCCTTGATTGGGGAATGAAGAACAATTATGCATACATACATATGATATATATACATGACTTATCATTCAGCATACTGACCCCGAGGAAAGCGAAGTCACCTCGTGCTTTGTGTTTTGTGTCTATTATCCTTGGGTTTATCTCACACATGGGGGCTAAATCTTTGCGATAACGTGCTCCTTTCCTTTCTCATTTCTTATGTGTATCACTACGTTAAAACAATCACCCCCATTGAGGCATGTGCGATCACTTTAACGTAGGGGGGCATACACCCTGTCTATCCTTTCATGATACTTGAAAATTTCTTGGCGAACTTAGCTTTGACTTGAAAATTTTTGGTATTTCTTTTGCATGACTCATAGTGAGGGAACCTTACTACTGACAGTCATGGTTCTCCCTCGTGATCTTCCCTTTTACTTTGTCAATCGAAGTCGTAAGATCCTTAGTCCACTGGGGGCTTGGTGTATCTTGCCTCCTTGACGTGGTGGAAGTCTTTCAATGTTGTTTCCTTGTACTTTACCGGAAGTATGAGCTCACATACTCCCGCTAAAGTGGGGGCTAAATGTAGCGTCCTAAAATTGTGACACTTGCAATTTCGACTGCATTTCGGTCTTCACGATGGCGACGCAACACACAACCTGAATGGAGACCCCGAAACTTGCTCACGACACTAAAAACTGCATTTTTCAAGTACCCTGGCCTGAACCTCCTTGCACCCTGCTGTCCTGGGAGGTGGGACCAGAGCGCCCAGTGCCCTGGTCCCTGGGTCCTATTTTGGGCCCGGTCTCCTAAGGAGATTGCGGGTCTTTTTGTTTGCAATTTGGAAATTACATTTCCTGGTCGGCCTAAGGTCGGGAAAATCAGTCTATCAGCCCTAATTGACAAGTATATAAACTACATTTTTCTCTCTCATTTGAGGATAACACATACATGATGGAAAAAGCGTGGAAACTATACTCAAGCATTCAAGCATTCAAGCAATTGATCATTTCAAGTCTCCATTCAAGGCTAAGTGTTGCATTCAAGTCAAGGATTCAACCATTGAAGAGGAGATCACTTACTACATGCTACAACATACAACAATACAACAAACAACAACATCTAAACCTTCGCACATAAGGATACAAACATCCTTAGAACAAGGTATTAGTACTTGTTTTACATTACAGTCATTTACATTTACAACACTTGCTCATTTCTTGGTTAATTCCAAAACCGGGGTTTGACCTAAAGGCAAACCCCTAATCCCTAACCCCCCAATCGTCTTCGCTTTTCTGTGTGTAGGTTGCAGGTACACGGCTGAGATTGAAGATCTGGAATCCTTGTGCAGAGACGAACAAATCCCCCTTCGTTTCGCGGATTTTTCGGAGGACCGTGGCGCCGGGCGCCGTCGTCCCGACAACTTTTGCTCAAATTTGCAGGACAGCGCCGTATCGACATTTTACTGCTAATTCTAGGTCCGCAGCTTTATCCTATAATCTGAACTCAGTTTATAAGCAAATCTTTGTCACTTTCTATGCATTCCTAGCTTAATTCCTCTATCAACATTCTTTACAAAAGAGGGTAGCCTTGCTGTCTTGACCCTTGAAACACATTTAGCATCCAATCTTGCCTTATGTGGGATTGGATCTTATGAGTTTCAACCCCTCTTTTGAATGTAAAGTCTCTCCCCTAAGTGAAAACCATCGAATCCTAGCGAACCTCCCTTCTCTCTCCTTGGAGTTGGAAGAGGGGAGAACAACTAGGGTTCGATCGTGATTTTCCGCTTTACATAAACCCACAACAAGTTTGAGAGGGGGCGTTAATCAATCTGGAACACTTCTAAACTGGTATAACATATATTAAACAATATTTAATAACAACCCTAAAATCATCAATCATCAACACATGAACACCTTATCTATGTGGAAAACCTGATTAGGGAAAAACCAAGGTGAGAATCATACTCATAATATAAATAAAACTAATTACAAAGTATTTAGGCTCATTTTCAAGGAGCATCATGCACCTGATGGACTTGCAAGTCTAGGGTGCACTACATTAGGGAAAGATACATGGACTTGCACAATTGAGACACATTGCTTTGGGGCAAGATATAAAAGGGCAGCCAAGAGACCCACTATCTTTTGGAAATAGAAACAATAGTTGAATTGATATGAGAAGAAACTCCTGATCATGAAATTATACTTGAACCTCTGTGTCTTGATACCACTCACTTGTAGAACTTAAACACCACCAAAGAGTTGAATTGAAATACTACACTAGCCAACTAAACATGTCCACCAAAATGGAACACACAATTCCACATATTCAAAGGCCTCCAGAGACATTTTAGACCAGTTCGATAAACATCCTTACTATTAGAACACAACAAGAACAAACTTCTACAATCCACAAACCAAACAACATCAACATTTTAGAACCTTAAAACATAACCTTCACCATCTAGAGGTAAGAAAGGAATTCAACCACTAGAGCATTAAGTACTCTTTCCTACATATCAAACTCATCATATGCTTCCAAACTCAACAATAACACCACAAACTCAATAGAAACACCAATTATAGAAACTTGCAACAATACATAACCATAGCCAGACTAGACTTTATCTAGATTACCAAGTTTGACATCAATGAAACACAACTCAAATATCAACAAATAACTCGAACTTCCAACAATCTCCCCCTTTATCTTTGATGGCAAGAATTGCACATACTTCTCACCCTTTGACATCAAAGACAAAGATCAACCAACTTTCTAGCAACAACACACTTCATTGCTTCCCTTGAGCAACAACAACATCAATCCAACAGATAAATAATAAAACCTAAATCTCCCCTAGAAAAATGCACCACATCTATACATCTAGTTAAAGAAAGGAGAGGCGGTGACCCCTAGTTTCATCCTGAGATACTCAAAAGTATCCTTCCCCAATGCTTTATTAAAAATGTATGTAACCTATTCTTTTGTAGAAACACATTCCAATCTGAATTCCTTTTCTACAACCTTCTTTCTTAATAAATGATACCTAATTGACATATTTTTGGTTCTTGAATGCATTACTAGATTCTTTGAAATGTTTATAGCATTGGTATTATCACACATGAGAGGAATATATTCATCATACATTACTCTAATATCCTTAAGAGTTTATTTCATCCACATAACCTATGTACACTAAGATGTTGTAATGTATTTTTCTTATGTAGTAGATAGATATACTGAATCTCGCTTCTTAGCTAACCATGAGACCAACCTATCTCCCAAGAAAAATGCACCACCACTAGTACTTTTTCTATCATCAACACATTTGGCCCAATTGGCAGCTATGAGTGCTTTTAACATGAAATCTCTATTCTTCTTATAACAAAGACCAAAATTTTGCATTCCTTTTAAATACCTAAAAAATCTTCTTCACTACTTGATCATGTGATTGCTTCAAACTAGCCTAAAATCTTGCAACTAAAAAGATAACTTGCATAATATCCATTTTAGAGGCAATTAAATATGAGAATCCTCTAATCATAGATTTGTACTTCTTTTAATCAACTTCCAGAGATTTATCATCTTTTCCCAACTTACAACCATCAACCAAGGGAATATCAATCGTTTATAATTCTTCATTTCAAACTTCTTTAGCATTTCTTTGACATATTTGGATTGACAAATACAAATTTCATCTTCTAACTACATAACTTGCAAACCAAGAAAGAATGAAAACTCACTACTCATTAACATTTCAAATTCCTTCTACATCTCTTTTACAAACTCCTTACATAGATCATCATTTCCTCCAATTATAATATATCAACATAAACAACAACAATCGGTAGTTTGTTACCTTCAACTTTAAAATAAAGATTGTTGTCAACAAATACAATTTTTGAATTTTTTTTTAAGAGATATCTATCCAATCTAGCATACCAGGCTCTAGGTGCTTGTTTAAGTCCATATAACACCTTCTTCAACCTGCAAATAATATTTGGATCTTGTGAAAACTTAAACGCATCAAGTTTTTCAACATATACCTCTTCTTCAAGTTCTCCATTTAGAAACATTGACGTAACATCCATTGATACAAATTAAAGTTCTTATAAGCAGAAAAAGAAAGAAACATCCTTATAGCTTCCATACTAGCTACTAGAGAAAAAGTCTCCTCAAAATCAATACCTTCAACTTGTAAATATCCTTTACATACCAACCTTGCCTTGTTCCTTGTGATTTTTCCTTATTCATTTAGGTTTTACTGGAACAACCACTTAGTTCCTATCACATTTTTGTACCCTAGTCTGGGTACCAATTCCCATGTCTAGTTTTTTTGTATATGATTCAACTCTTCTTCCATTAACTTTATCCAACTATCTTCTTTGTGTGCTTCCTCATAAGACTTTGGATCCACCTGTGAGAGAAAACATTAATTTTCTTACTCATTTGCTTCCGCAACTCTTGTTTTTATCGGAACACCTTTATTTTTATCTTCGATAATCTAATCTTTTGAATTGTTCTTTCTCACATATTTGGTTGGAGTCTAAGTAGGCACTTTCTTAGGTTCACCTTCTTCTTCTTCTTCATTTGTCACTTTTCTATTTTTTTCTTCCGGATCAACCTTATCTTTTATAGTAATTGGAATACTCTCAAATTCAGTCTCCTATTCAAGTTTAGAGGTAGTTTGATCCCATTCTTCACATACTTTTACATTTGTACTCTCTACAATCTTGTTTAATATCTTGTTGTAACATCGTTAGGCCTTGTTGTTTGTAGCATATCCTAGAAATTTTCTTTCATCTACTCTCATATCAAAATTTCCTAGATCATCTTCATGTCTTTTTATATAGCATTTGCTTCCAAATATTCTGAAATACTTAATAGTAGGAGGTCTTTGATTCCAAGCTCAAAAGGTGTCTTATTATGATGTACTCTTATTTGTACCCTATTACGAATATAGGCAATAGTATGCACTCTTCTTTCCAATATGCATTAACCAAGCTATCATCTTTCAACATAGTTCTAGTCATCTCAATAACAATCATATTCTTCCTCTCTACAACTCCATTCTATAGAGAGGTTCTTGGGGTAGAAAAATGCCTTCTAGTTCCATGTTTTTCACTAAAGCTATCAAACTCATTTGAAGTAAACTCTCCTCCTCTATTAGATCTCAAACACTTTATTTTAATATTTACTTGGATTTCAACCATTGAATTCAACACTTTAAACCTTTCAAAAGCTTCAATTTTTTTCTTTCAAGAATGTAACCCATGTCATCTTAGAGTAGTCATCAATAAGCAACATAGAGTACCTTTCTCTATTGAGTCCTTTTGTTCTAGTAGGTCTACAAAGATCTGTGTGAATAAACTCCAAAGGTTTAGAAGTAGAGTATTCCTTACTCTTGAATATCCTCCTTGTTTGTTATCCTAGTTGACATTCCATGCAAACAAAATTAGTAGGTTTGATAATTCTTGGTAAATCTATCACAACTTTAATAAAACTGGTCTTCACTATCTTATCAAAATTGACATCTCCCATCCTTTTTTTCCACAACCAACATTCACTGCTCTGTGATAGTAAACATTAGCTTCTACTCTTATCTTTTATGTAGTATACATTTCCATTTTTTCTAACACCTTATGCTACCAATCTTCTTGATTTTCCTATTCTAGTTACATATCTAGACTAGCTAAATAAGACATCATAACCTTTATTTCCCATCTGACAAACACTCAGTAAATTATGTCTTAGACCTTCAACATAATAAACATCATCAGTTTTATGCTTACCATCAATTGTAGTACTTCCTATCTCACAAATAGGTGTAGCTTCCTTTGCTACAAATTTCATTGATCCTCCATTATACTTCTCAAGGTTAATGAACTTCACCTTACCACCGGTCATATGATTTGAGCATCTAGAGTCAATGATCCAAGCTTTCGGTTCCACTTTAGCATGCAATGTGGACTTTCCACTTACTAAAATTTCATTGTTCTTCACTCCTTCCAATCTTCCAGGCATATCCTTATTCTTTTATTCTATAGCTAGAAACAAATATTCTTTATTCAAGTCATTATCATCATCATCCTCAGATGAATGTGTCTCCGTAGAACATAAGGTCCTTTTTCCTTTATATTTGTCATCAATCCTTTTCTTTGTATCAATTATTTTATCTACTTCTCTTCTCATCATCATCAAATTTGTTATAATATTCCCTATGCATCCTTTCAGAAGCATAATGGTCAATTCTACCATGATTAAAACATTTCAAAGGTAACTTATCTTTTTAGTCTCTAGTTCTTCTCTTTAGTCTTCTGACAAAGTTTACCTTGATCTCATCCATATTTTCACTTTCTTCTAGTTCATCTTCAACTATCCTTGAAACATTTAATGCAACCTCTTTTCTTTCTCTTTTGATATCTTCCATCTCTAATATTTCATAGGTAGATAATGACCCAAGGAGTTGACCAATTGTATACTTATCCAAATCATGACATTCTTCAATAGGACACTTCTTTAGATTGTAGAGTTTAGGCAGAGTCAACAAAATATTTCTCACAACATCACCTTCTTCTATCTTTCCATCAACACTTCTAATAGAATTCACAATCTCATTCACCTCGTGTATGTAATTCTCAACACTTTCATCACTGGCCATCCTTAGACACTCTTTTATTTTTTTAGATTCATTAACCTAGCCTACCTTATTTTCAGATCACCTTCATATGATTGAATTATTTTTTTCCAAATCCCTTTGGCTTCTTTCAATCTTCTAACCTTACCAAATACCACATCACTCAATAAGCTACTAATCATAGTTATAGACTTTGCATTATTCTCATCGATAATTTAAGGACCATTGAGAGGAGGTGTATAAATAGATTTTAAAATTTCTTATATTCCATTTGGTAGAGTTTCTAAATAAGATTTTGTTCTCTCCTTCCAATAATAAACATTTGTGACATCAAACTTTGGTGCTTTGAAATTAAGTTCCTACACCATTCTGAATCAACCTCAAGTGGTTAATCTCTTCTAAGAGAAATGTTTCTTTGATACCAATTGATAAACCCACAAAAGGATTGAAAGGGAGGGTGAATCATTCCGGAAAACTTCTAAACTGATCTAACATGTATTAAAAAAATATTTAATAACAACACTAAAAACATCAATCATCAACACATCAACACTAGATTTATGTGGAAAAACCACCGTGAGAATCATACTCATAATATAAATAGAATTGATTATAAATTTTTTAGGCTCACTACCAAAGAAAAAATCATGCACCTGATAGACTTTTAAGACTAAGACTAAGGTGCACTACCTTAGGGAAAGATACAAGGACTTACACAACTTAGACACATTGCTTCAAGGCAAGATACAAAAGGGTTACCAAGAGGCCCATTGTCTTCTGGCAATAGAAAGAGTAGTTGAACTGATATGCGAATAATCTCTTGATCATGAAATTATCCTTGAATCTCTATCTCAAGTGACCAACATCATGGAAAACATATTTGACATAAACCATTGTCTTATCACACTATAAACATTGAAAGATTATAATCATATCTCTTCACAAATTGACTTTCACACATCCACAACACAGATCATCTTGCACATCACTCACATTCATTTCATATTAATTCACACACTATTTCACACACAACTCATACATTTTCACTCCTTAAATATAAGTTAGATCATCAAAAACTTAATTGAGGGTCGACCACAAACATAATATACATCATTACATGAAATAAGCCACCCAGACTAAAAATATTCAATGTGGTCCACTCTAGGAGAAAGAGGGGACCCAAATCCATCACAAAAAATCCTTCCAAGTTGAATACAATGAATCACACATGCTAACATATTCTTTAAAATAGGCACTAGACATCACGTGTAGATAAACGATAAATCTCAACAACCAGACGGCCAAAAACCATCTTCCAATAAAAATTACTTAACGCAAATCTCTGTACACCATAGTGACACCCATAAAAACCATCTAATATAGCTCCCAAAGCATATCTAGACCAAAAAGTATGATCCACACAAGATAATCCAATCAGACAGGCTGAAAACAAAATATAACTAAACATACCAAGCATAGTCCAACATAGCTCACTTGTGAAATAAAAACACCACCAAATAATTTAACTACAATACTGCACTACCCAACTAAACATGTCCACCAAAATGCAACACATGGTTCCACATATCTAGAGGCCTTCAAAGACTTTTTGGACTAGTCTAATAGATGCTCTTAGTGTCAGAACACAACAACAAAAAACTTATGCAATCCATGAACTAGACAATGTCAACATATTCAAAACCACAAATCATACCCTTCACCATCTAGAGGTAGGAAAATAATTCAACCACCAAAACATTAAGTTCTCTTTCCTACATATGAAACTCGCCATATACTTCACAAACTCAACAACAAAACCAGTTAGTGAAACCTAAAACAATACCCAACCATATCCAGAGGAGATTCTATCTGAAACACCAAGTTTGACATTGATCTTCCATTATACTTCTCGAGATTAATGAACTTCTTCTTACCACCGGTCATATGATTTGAGCATCTAGAGTTAATTTTCCTATTTTTTATGCCTTCCCTCTAATCCTAGCTGACCATTTATCCCTCCACCTCTTAATCCTATCCCTCCATTTTCTAACTTGTTCTCTATATAAGAGGATCCTTTCATCCTTTCCAAACCCTAACAAGTGAAAAATTCTTCATGTGACCTTTCATGGTGATCAAGAAATCAAGCATCTACACAACCACAATCTGTTCTTTGTTGAGCTCTTGTGCACAATACAAAATCTAAGAGCAACCATACCAAACAAGATCAATGGTAATAGTAAAGAATCGGGATCCAACCCTACTAAGCATGTGAATGGTATAATATTTCAATATTTTATGTTTTGCATGTTTTAGGTTGTTCATTTATGTATGGTGTATTTAATTGTATAACTAGGGTTTTTATGTGGTTGTATCTTTATTTAATTTTGCAATATTTGAATCTCCAAATTTTACCATAGACATTTTGGCACTCTCGATGGGACCTTATTTTCTTGTTTCTAACATCATTTTTTCATTTTTAAGTCTTCTTGTCAAGTTTTAGATCAGATCAGTGATGATTCCAAGCCGAAATTGTGTTTTTGCATCATTCTGTCATGTTTGGGTTTTTGTCGATTTTATTTTTTACAAGTTTTATCAGAATCACATCTACGTATATTGTTATCGCGTTTGCGTATCATCTTCCCATGTCTAGGAATCATATCGATGTGTATACGTTTCTTCTTAGCATGTATTCATATCCTTTTCTTGCATCTACATTGCAAATCTATCAGCTTTTGCTCAATCTTTCTATCATGTTTTTGTTTAGTCTTTTTGCATCTATGTGTCTTAGAATCAAATATATGAAATTTTTTTGTCATGTATGTGATATTTATCATTGTGTATATGATATTTTATATAACATATATGTTTTTTGTGATTCTATAGCTTGTATATTTCTAAAAAGTTTGAGTATGAGCCTTTCTACATCTATATTAGGTATAAACGCATATGTGTTTTCTGTATTAACCTAACAAGTTTGCTTGTAGGTTACGGTAATAATTGAAACTACTAATCATTTTCTTGAAAGGGTAATCTAGATGTGTGTTTGTCCTTTTATAGTTTAATTAGGTTCACATGATTTTCATTAGGGGTAAATAAACTTTTTTTAAGTGTCTTGTACTTTGGCATGTTTTTGTTTAGAACCCTTGAAGGAACATAATAGACCACTGAGAGGGTGGTGAATAAGTGAAAATTATTTGTTTACTTTCTAATCAATCAAACATTGATAACTGAAATACAAAGTGATCAAAACACAAGCACAAGGAAAGCACAAAAACATATAACACCAAATTTATGAGGAAATTCCATGGTGGGGAAAAAAAATTTAGTGAGAAATGTTACTAGAGCAGTCTCACAATGGAAAAACTTTGGTTACAACTTTTATGGGTACCAACCCAAAAGAGAACCAACCCTAAAGTTTATGGGCACCAATCCAAAAGAGAAACCAACCCTTAAAATTAATGGGCACCAACCCAAAGAAGAACCAACTCTTGATCCAAGTACAAACTCAAATGAATTATGATGGATTTTAATTACAATTGAAGTACCTTGTTACAAATGAGATTTTGTAACACTCTTGTATTCTACAACTTTGCCTATGTAGTTCTCTCTATGTTTTGCTCTTCTCCTCTCTTTTTTTTGGACTTCTTCTATCTCTATTCTGCTTGACTTCTCTCTATGTGCTCTCCTCCCTTTTTATGCACACACACTCACTTGTTGTTCTCCACCTTCTCTTAGATATGTGTTAAAAGCTCTGTACAATCTCTACTCTCTATTTATACTATTCTCTATACAACACTACTCCACAATAATCTTCCAAATCATGTTTAGACAGTCTTCCTCTCGCACTTGAATCTCCTACCATACCTGGATTAATTTCTCTTTTCAGGATACACAAAAGATTTAATCTCTTTTACACCTACCTTGCAGACTATTGGTTTCTTCTTTTACTCAAGAAATCTCATGTCATACATGTTAATTTACTTTTCTCAAGCTGCAAAAAGATTAGATCTCTGATCTACCTTGTAGACTATTTTCCACCAACAATAAATGCATCCTTTCCATCTTGAGATATTATTCTTTGTGTTCAGATTACTACATGTAGTAACTTTACCTATACATTGTCTCTAATTATCCACCAAATGAATATTATAAATCTTCTCAAGCCACTAACATATTTTATCTTCCATTGGCTCAACAATCTGGTAGCCATCAATGTTAAATGCATTCTATACTTCTTTTTTTTGTTTCCAATCTCTACAATCAAATTTGATCTTTCATTCGCAAGATAATCTACAATCGTCAACATTAAATGCATCATTTTCTTCTTTTGTTTCAAATCTCTGCATTCACATATGTCTACCATCTTTAGTAGTTTTACCTGTAACTGTGGTCATTAATTCACTAATACCTCTTGTTAGAAAGACAACCAATTAAGATATATAAAAATTTCTTTGTACAAAATAGAGCCACTTCACCAAATGTTTAACAGTTTTTGTAAATTAAGATATATAAAAATTTCTTTGTACAAAATAGAGCCACTTCACCAAATGTTAATGCATCTACAGGTTGACTTGGTCAACAGTCCAATCGGACTTCAAATGCATCTTCCTAGACACATGGTGTTTGTTTGCAACATAATGACCTAATAGTTTCTTGCATCATCAAACCTTGAGTGGTTGTAGTTTCCTTCATTTCTTCTAGCTCTATGAGCCCTGGCATGACATGTGTCAGTTGGTCGCAACATTGCAATCTTGACCTAATGACATCACCTCTCCATGCAATGGTGCAATATAAGTGATACATGGCAGCCACTCGCATCATCGTAGGTGATCTTTTAATGTTCCTCCAAGTTGTGAGGTTGTGATGTAGTATCTCTTATGATCATTCACAATTTGATTGCAACAACACAGTCATCTATGGTGGTTTGACCTAACCGTTGTGAACTTGCGCCTAATAATCCACCACATCTTTGCAACCTTCCCTGGTAGAAAGTTTAATTGCTTTGATCATGCACCTAGTGTCTTCTATGACCAGGATGCTTGCTCCAATTCAAGAAGAAAAATACATGTGAGTTATTTCCTACTTGACCCACACTCACTGAATTATAGAAATACTCGATACCTCCACCATACTGCCAATGTGTGATAAATAGTTAAAAAAAATTCATGTACATGAGTGCCTATTTTGAACCAATTATATATTTTCTACTTGATTGCACTAATTGATTCTTTGTCCTTTGTCTTCTCTATCCAACTTGAATACATGTGTTGTCTGCAGAGACTATCCAACTTGCACTCCACTAGTTCTATTGACCCCAATGCATACATCCTCTATGTTCTTTGTTCTAAATGTAAATGCTAACTTTTTTCTTGTCTTCTCAAACCCTTCTCATATTTTCAAAGCCCTCACTTCTCTATGAAAATTAGATCTACACCAAGTTGACATCAATCATAATCCAATGCCAGCAATCTCCCCCTTTGGCATTGATGTCAACCAAGCTCATAGTATCCCCATTTGACAATAATGGCAAAGTATGTGCTCGCAAGTTCAAATTTCCTTTCTCCCATGTGGAACATGAAATGATGTTGTGTAGGCATATCAACCAATATTCACCAAATCTAAAAAATGAAGGATATTCAACCATGGCATGTTGTAGATCTATAATTGGCTCATGTCCCCCTGTTCCTTTCTCATTGTTTGTGATGCTCTGCAAAAAGGATTAGAAAATCTGTTTGATGGCAACACACACAAGAGCACAAGAAACAAACGTTAGTGTTAGCAACAAAAGATTATCCTAAACAGGCATATCAAGAGAGATATTAAGCATGAAATAGAAAGCATATAAACATAGAATGAAATAGCTAATCAAGATGCTCATAGTTGCTCCTCCCTTGTTCCTCTCCTCTCCAAGTCCCAAATGAGTGTAGCTCTCAGCTTTTAGCACTAGCCATGGATGCCATATGGAGATTCAAGATGGTTGAATATGATAAGCAAATACTATGCAAGAGTAGATAGTGATGCTATGAAAAAGCTCTATGCTAATGCCAGTATAACAACAATACTCTAAAATGCTTCTCCTTTTGCTTGAGGAGAAGGGTTCTATTTATAGAAGAAATAGGGAAATGAAGGGTTAAGATTGAGCAATCTTAACAAGGGTTAGGATTGAAAGTTGGGGATCCATGTGCACAATTGGCACCAATAAAATGGTGACAAGTTTCAACATAGGATTGGGTTGAGAGAAGAGGTTGGAGGCATTAAAGGCCTGAGAAGACCTCATGGTTATCTAGAAGGTAAGGGTCAAGTCTAAATTAAGATTACCCATTGGATTAATAGTTAATCCAAGGATAAACCTTTGTGCAAATGTTTAAGAGATAATCATGGTCAAAGCATTAATGGCCTGATGAGACCTTTGGGTTGGGTAGAGGTTGAGTCAAAACAAATGTTTTAACCATGTGGGAGGGTTTGAGGTAACCATTAATGGTTATTGGAGACTTTGGGGATTAAGTGGTTGAAGGTTGAAAGCCTTCAATGGTTATCAAAGACTTTGAGCCATTTAGTGGTTGAAGGTTGGAAGCTTTCAAAGGTTATCCAAGACTTTGAGGGTTAATTTGTTGAACACACAAAGCATTAATTGCTTTTCAAAGACTTTGGAGTCTTTGAGAAGTGACTCCAATTTGCTTAGGAATGTGACAATATTTAGGGGATGGATTAGGCTAATTAGGAAGGGTTTAGAAGAATCTAGAAGGGGTTTAGGCATACAAGTGGATTTTGTAGGAAAATGCAAGTGGGAGAAATTTTGGTATTTTCAATTAAAATAAAATCATTTATTTCAATTAAATGGTGTAATTTGCATTTGGATAAATATTCAAATAAATATTAATTTATTTAAATGAGAAAAATGAAGATAAAGCATTAAAATGCTTGAAGACTTTGAGGGAAACCATTAAAGGCTTGAAGACTTTAAGGAAAACCATTAAAGTCTTAAGAAGATTATAGAAGGAAGCCATCAAGTTTGAAGACTTTAAAGCCATCAAGTTTGAATACTTTAAGGGAAACCATTAAAGGTTTCAAGTGGGTGAGGATAAATAGGATTTTAAATAAATAATTTATTTAAAATAGTTGTGCAACTTGCTTTTGTAGGAAAATACAAGTGGGTGGAGGATAAAGGTGATTTAAATAAATTATTTATTTAAAATAATTGTGCAACTTGCTTTTGTAGGAAAATGCAAGTGGGTGGAGGATAAAGGTGATTTAAATAAATGATTTATTTATTTAAATGTGAGAGGTGGGATTTTGGGGGTTTTAAATAAATATTAATTTATTTAAATGTGAGAGAAGATTTAATTAAATAAATATGATTTATTTATTTAATTAATGGTCTGAATTTGGTTAAGTGAATTAAATCAAATAAATTGAATAATTTATTTAATTAATAGGAGAAGAGGGTTAAGATGAATTAATTAAATATATTAATTTAATTAATTATTAATTGATGGTTAAATAATCAAATAAATACTAAGCATTCATTTAATTAAGTGGACAGATTTATGTGACTACATTTGCCCCTCTTTGAGACGGTGCGGTTTATCGCGTCGTTTCAAAGAAAGAAAAATAGGTGTGAAGAAATGCCCCATAAAATGTAAATTTAATGGGTGGTATGCCCCCTCGAGGGATGGGTCGAATTTTTTTTGAAAAATCGGGCGATCTCTCGAAAAAGAATGAAAAGCGGAGGGGAGGTAGAATAGAAGAAATTAGAACTAATGATGAAAGAATGGGAGAAAATGGAGTGAATATAAAGAAACAACAAGCCAACGAGTACCCTGAGGTCATGCAAGAGATACATAGCAGATGTAGTGTGGGGTTTTGATTGATGCTATACAATTGATCAAAATTGGTTGGACAATCTGGTGCAATCGGTTGAATTGCCCCGGTCAAGTCAAAGCGTGACAGTTGATGTCAGTTGGTCGCTTGGACATGATAAAGTCTGAGTAAGTGAATCAAAGTGACCTGATGGTGACTTAGACAATTGATGTAATTGCCCGATGAAGTCAAGGTATATGAAGCAAAATACTCGTTGAGACGTAGATAATTGATGTAATTGTCCGTTGGATTGTGTTTGATTGGCTAATCAATTGATAGTATGTGCGTGTGATGGATGGTTGTGGGGAATCATGGCAGCCCCGTTGAGACTAGGTCATTATGATAAATGCCTGATGTAGTCTAGGATTACCATAATCGATTACCTATTGAGACCCGAAGATACTTGATCAGAGTATCTGTTGATAGTCTAGGTGTGTGGGAGTCGATGTATCTGTGTAGATAGACTAACTGGCTTAATTTTGTGGATGAGTGAGGATGGGAAGCGATGAAGGGATTAGGATGATGTTGATGATCAAGATAGGGAGGGTGAGGGGGGATTTGATTTTAGATAGAAGATATGGAGGACTAGGACCGAGTCCTATGGAAGAAGATGAGTAAAATAGAGTATGCATTATTATGACTATGTATGCATGATATGCAGCTATTATGAATGTATGGATGGATGGAATGCAACAAAATGCAATATATACAGATGAGATGGAATGACGATCCATGGTGCTTTATTTTTCATCATTGAGCTTTAAAATGTTGGAAGAAAATACAAGCAACTTGACATAAAGATTCAAGATGACCAGAGTATTTCTTACATGGATTTTGATATAGCAAGTTAATACAAGCAACTTGATATAATGGATCAAGTTGACCTGAGTATTGTTTGCGGAACAGACAAGGATTATCACCGTTCATGCATGACTTGGATCGTCCTCCTTGATCTTAGGCTGATCATATCCTGAGACAAGTGCATACCGTACTGAGAGATAAAAACCTTTATCCAGTTTGGATGAGGTAGGAACCAAAGAAAGAGCATTTGTACCTACAAACAAACAATATATACATAAAGAATAAAGAATATGGATCCTTGGTAATGGTTCATGCTCATATGGTTGAGGTATACGCTGTAGTCAGCAAGCCGTAGTGATCTATGACTGCATTTTGCATAAGATCACGTAGCTTGGTGAACTTCCCACGTAGACACCATTAGTACATGCCCCAAAACTTCATCGGAAGTAATGCGCAAACGATACAAAACAATGCTGAAAGATCCCGATACAGATAAACAAATGATTGTACTCATAAATCAACCAAGTATTTGATAGCTTAACATAATTTTCTTGTCAAAGAAAATGTCACTTTTGTCTTTGTTTTGGTAAGGAAGGATGCATCCTTGTTTAAGACAGTTTGGATTGTTGATGTTGATTGTGTTGGTCGAGTGATAAGTGGTCATTTGTGTGAGTATTTTGTCAATGTTTATTTTGTATCTGATCGGATAAATATGTACAAGGTGTTGCCATGTTTTTGTGTGATTTTTGATGGGTTTTCTGATGTTTTTTGGATTTTGTGAAACAATTTTGAATGTTTTTGGTATTTTGAGAGTCATTTTTGAATGTTTTTGATATTTTCTGATGATTGCCTGAATGAAGAGCGTAATGATATATAAGACAATGTAGAATCCACTTCCATCATTAGGGTAAGGGTATTGCCCCCAGTTTGTAGACCTGACTATGAAAAGGTGGGATGCTAGACGCATGGAGTACTTTCTTAATTGCAGATCAAATAACAAGCCATGGTTGGGATGGATGGATGTATGTGTGCATGAATGTGATCGCAACAAGTCTGAAAGATAATGGAGCTATTGCCTTTACGAGTGGCGCCTGTTTGCCAGGTTTTCACCATCGCACTTACCCAAGGTGCCACCGGAGTGGTTGTTCACCGTTTGGATGCATGATTTTTCTTTACTTTTTTGAATGTTTTTGTATTTTCTTTAGGACATTTTTCTGAATGTTTTTGGTATTTTCTAGTATGCAGGGAACCCTGATGCTCTGTACACCTTAGGTATAAAACCGTTTGAGGTGCATGCTATTGATTGGATCTGCAAGCGGTTTGCCTTCTGATGTAGCCAACTGATATGCCTCGGACCCGAATACAGCAGTGACAACATATGGGCCCAACCAGTTTGATTCAAACTTGCCTTGATGTTCTCTGTTTGGTTGGTTGCGAGGATTTTCTCGAAGAACAAGATCACCTACCTCAAATGTACGAGATCTAACTCGGTGATTGTAGCTTCTACTCATGCGCTGCTGATAGGCTTTGAGGTGATTGTATGCAGCTTGTCGCTTCTCATCAAGTAACTCTAAGTCCTGAAGACGTGAGACTCTGTATGCTTCATCATCGATGAGATTATGCAAGGAAACTCGTAATGATGGTATCTCAACCTCAATAGGTAAGATAGCTTCTGCACCATAGACCAATGAATAAGGAGTTGCACCTGTAGGGGTTCGAATGCTAGTTCGATATGCCCATAATGCTGGATTCAATTGAACATGCCAATCACGACCGGCATCATTGACTGTCTTCTTTAGGATCCTCAATATGTTTTTATTGGATGCTTCGGCCTGACCATTGCCTTGTGGGTAATAGGGAGTGGAAAAGCGGTGTTGGATATGAAATTTCTCACAAAGTTCACGGACATCCTGATTTTTAAAAGGAAGACCGTTATCTGTGACGATGGACATGGGTACACCATACCGGCAGATGATGTAGTTGAGGATGAATGAGGCGATCTGCTTGCCGGTGACTTGGGTAAGTGGAACAGCTTCGATCCACTTGGTGAAATATTCGGTGGCGGTAATAATGAATTTATGGCCATTGGATGAAGATGGATGGATTTTACCCACAAGGTCAAGGCCCCATTGACAAAAAGGCCATGGTGTTGTGATTGGTTGTAGTTCCTGTGCTAGTGCATGTATTAGGTCGCCATGAACTTGACATTTCTTGCATTTCCTGACAAAGTAGTAGGAATCCTTTTCCATAGATGGCCAATAGTATCCAGCTCGCATGAGTTTCTTGGCTAGTGACGGACCACTTGAGTGAGTCCCGCAAATTCCTTCATGTACCTCTTCCAAAGCCTTTGTTATCTCATCTTGTTCCAGACATTGAAGGAGAGTACCATCAAGACTACGTCGGTATAGGGTTTCGGCAATAATGGTATATCGAGCAGTTTGGCGAATGAAGGTTTTTCGTTGGTTATTCGATTGGTTGGGAGGAGGGGTATGATCGCGAAGATAGGTGTAGAACTCACCATACCATGGGGATTCAGAACCGACAAGGCGACATATCATTTCGGATTCGGGGATATCATAAGCGGGAATCCAAAGCTGTTCTACCAAGAACTCGTAGGGTGTTGAATTCTATGGAAGATCTAGGAGAGATGCGATAGTAGCCATAGCGTCAGCAGCTCGATTCTGATCTCTTGGTATCTGCTCAAAAGTGATAGTAGTAAATGATGTCTTTAGAGTGTCCACCATTTGCTTATATGGCATGAGTTTATCATCTTTGGTCTGATATTCATCTGTTGCTTGTCGAATGACCAGTTGCGAGTCGCCATATACTTGTAGTTCTTGTAATTTCCATTGTATGGCTAATCTGAGTCCTGTGATCAAAGCCTCATACTCTGCTATGTTGTTTGTGCATGGAAATGTGAGCCTGTAAGACTTCGGGATGCTATCACCTTGAGGTGTGATAAACAGAATGCCTACCCCCGAGCCATGCCTAGTGTATGAACCATCAAAATATAGTTTCCATGGCTGTGCTTCTGTGATCATGAATATCTCTTCATCTAGAAAATTGGAAATGAGAGGATGATCGCCTATGAGTGGTGCATCGGCCAACTGATCTGCAATAACTTGCCCTTTGATAGCCTTACGGTCCACATACTCAATATCAAATTCACTTAGAATCATCACCCATTTGGCTAAGCGACCTGTCAATGCTGCTTTGCTGAGTAAATACTTGAGTGGATCAATTTTTGCGATGAGTTGTACCTTGTGTGTTAACAGATAGTGCCGCAATTTAGTGGCTGCCAGGATTACTGCTAGGCAAGCTCGTTCAATAGGTGTGTAATTGAGTTCATAGCCAACCAGTGTGCGAGAGATGTAGTAAACAACACACTCTTTACCTTCTTCATTATGTTGTGCCAGTAGCACACCCAGTGCTGTACTTGTTGCTGAGATATAAAGTAACAACGGTCTACTTGGATCTGGTGGTGTCAACAAGGGTGGATTCATGAGATAGTCTTTAAGTGCCTGAAATGCTTGCTGGCATCTGTCATCCCATTGGAAGCGTATGTTCTTGTGTAGCAGGTGTGTGAATGGGTGACACTTATCAGCCAATTGTGCAATGAATCTGCGGATGGATTGAAGCCGTCCTTGTAGTGTTCTTAGCTGACTGATATTCTTTGGAGGTGGCATGTCCATGATTGCCTTAACCTTTGCTGGATCGACCTCAATGCCTTTGCTTGAGACAATGTATCCTAGAAGCTTCCCGGAGGTCACTCCGAAGACACATTTCTTTGGGTTGAGTCGAACATGGTATTGTTCCAGTCTATCAAAGATTTGATCTAAGATATGGAGATGTCCTTCTCTTGTGAGTGATTTTGCTAGTAAATCATCCACATAATCTTCCATCATAGTATGCATCATGTCATGGAAGATGGTGGTCATTGCTCTTTGATAGGTCGCTCCTGCATTCTTTAGACCAAAAGGCATTACATTCCAGCAATATGTGCCCCATGGACATGTGAAAGCTGTCTTATGTTGATCTTCTGGTGCGATCTTTATTTGATTATATCCTGAAAATCCATCCATGAGTGAAAGCATCGCATGTCCTGCTGTTAGATCCACTATGATGTCGATATTTGGTAGGGGAAAGTCATCCTTAGGACATGCCTTATTTAGATCTCTGAAGTCAGTACAAATGCGGATGCCCCCTTTTGGTTTGCCGACAGGCACAATATTGGAGATCCATTCTGCATAATCAATTGGTCTAATGAAACCAACATCCAGGAGTTTCTTGAGTTCTGTTTTGACTAGCACGACAATCTGAGGATGCATCTTACGAAGCTTCTGCTTGACAGGTTTGGCTCCTTTTGCTACTGTGAGATGATACATGACTAAATCAGGATCAAGCCCAGGCATGTCTGCATATGACCATGCAAAGTTGATCTGACGCTTCTGGAAGAACTCTATAAATTTAGGCTGTTCCTCTGGAGTGAGAAGGGATGCCAGATGTATAATATGAGGATTTTCAGGAGTCCCCACATTGTATTCTTTGGTTTCCTCGATAAGAATCGTTGATCGTTCCTATTGTGTACTAGCAGGGAGGATGTCAAACCCTTCATCCTCAGGCACCTCAGAGAGGTTTTCACCATTGGATACGCTCTTTCTTTTTACTTTTGTCGGATCAAATAGTGCCACAGTGTGGTTTTCACTGGAAGATCCATGTTTTATTGTTATATTTTTGCAGCTGAAGGGTTTGGCATCCGCCCCGAAGTATGCTGCGCTATTAAGTTCAATGGCGAATCCAGCTTTGTGATCCCCGCTTGGTAGATTATCCCTTAATTCCAAAAAGTCAATGATAGCCTCATCGTTCTGGAAGAGGTCAAGACATGGGGGATTTGGTTGGTTCCATTCAATGAGTTCAAGGTGGATAATGGGCATTACTTCATCGATTAAGTTAAGTGCAGGAGATGTATCAGTGAGGGTTAAGACAGTGTGGTGAAGGTCGTTGATGGTACTCTCCCTGTCAGAATCAGGCGTAGGATGAGACATAGGGTCTGTGGAAGATGTTTCCAGCTCAGGTACCCAAGTGGTCTTTATCTGTGCTTCTCCATAAACAGGGATTCTTTGCGGGGTGGAGGTGGTGATGTGTCTTCCTCATCTGAAGTGTTAAGTTGCACTGAATCGAATTCCCACTCATGTGAGTCGGTCTCTGAATCACTCTCCAGCATCCGATTGCTATACCATACTGGGATGTCTTTGGAGTTAAACACGACAGGTGTGATTGGTTTATGTATCCTTGTAGTGATCGGTGCTGCAGGAATTGTGATGGGGTTTAATGGATTTGTCACTAGAAGTATCGGTAATGGTGACTCAGTGGCTTCTGCTGGAACTACTGGTGCCATAGATGCTGCTGCGGGTTCCAATATAGTTGCTGCTACAAATGGTGTTGCTGATAGGATTACTGGTTCGTTTGATGGGATGAGTGACATTGGTGATGGTGGAGTTTTGAGCCTTGAGGGGGCAGTGGGGATAGTTCTTGATGGTGCTTTGATTATGAAAGGTATCCTCTTTGCAGTAGGTGGGCAAAATGGTTTGCTGGGTTTTCCTTTGAATCTGAGTTTAGGAAGGATCTCTTTTTCAAAGCCAAGGCCTGTATTACCTTTGGGCTTGAATTCTGGTAGTAGAGGTTCGTGTCGTCCTTGTTTGCAGTATCCCAAAGCACTCTGACCATCATATCCCATTCTTTGCATAATGAGGAGGCCTTTGCCATATTGTTCCGTAGGAAGTGTAACTTGCGGTTTGTCAGTGGTGATGGGATCTTTATAGATCCAGTCCGCTAGGTCCTCATCTTGTGTTTCTTCCTCTTGACTCTTTCCAAGGATGAAAGGCGTTAAGGCACATGCTGGCGTGATTAGTGGTTGCTGGAGTAACTGCTGTGGTTTACCATGTGTTCTAGGAGAAGTGGGCATTTGTCCCACACAAAAGAGTTGACTTAAGTTATATTCCCCGGGACCTTCCTCTGCGACTTTCATCTTAAGCTTTTCTTGCTTGGGTATAGGGGTGTTCGAACTGGCAAGAGAGGTGGGATTTACATATGATGTGGAGGAAATGGCTTCCCTATTATTAGGAACAGTAATCTCTGGTTGATGGCTGATATTATGGCAAAATGCAAAGGGATTTGCATCACCCAGGATTGTGATCTCTGCACCATTATGTGGGAACTTGATACATTGATGGTAGGTAGATGGAACGGCTTGCATGGCATGTATCCAAGGTCTTCCTAATAATAGATTATATGGCAGAGGAAGGTCCAGAACCTGACAAATTATGTGTTTTACCACAGGGCCCACTCGGATTGGCAGCACCACCGCTCCTTTGGATGAACGCTCTGCATCATCATAGGCCTTGATGGTGATCTTCTTGCGAGGATCCACTGATTCTATTGCATATCCCAATGCTGTGACCAACTGTAGTGTACAAATGTTTAGGCCTGCTCCATTATCTATCAAGACTCGCTTGATCCTGTGTTGGTTGACAAAGCCTTCAATGTGGAGTGAGGCGTTATGAGGTTGCTGGAACGAAGAGTTGTCACTTTCGGAAAAAGTGAGACAAGGTGATGACTTTAGATTTCCAACCATGGCTTGAAATTGGTCTGTGTTCAGGTTTGCAGGGACTGACGCCTCTTGGAGTGCTTGATCCAAGATTGTTTTATGAGATGGCGATAGGCGTAATAGTTCTAAAATGGATATGAGCGCAGGCGTTTTGTCTAATTGTTCCACAAGATTGTACTGCTTTGGATTGGAGGTGGTGCCTTGTGGAGCTGCCTTGATGGTGACCTTGCCACGACGTGTAACAACATTGCAATTTGAGGTGGGATTTTTGAAGGTTATGGTTGCAATTTGTTCACTGGCATCATACAGGTGATTTACAGTGTAGTTATACGCAGCTTGCGTATAATCAGTGGTATCAGGACCTCGTCTGGAAGTGGAAGGACCCCTTTGATCTTGTGATGGAAGTGGATTCTTGAACATCTGATGATCATTATTGGTTGTTTTTGGGTCATGCCCTTCAATTTCAATTTCTCCTCGGTCAATAAGATCCTGAATGAGATCTTTCAATCGATGACAATTACTTGTTTTGTGTCCTCTTCCTTGATGGAATTCACAATGTTCAGTATCTCTCCACCATGCCGGTTTGACCTGAGGCTCATAATTTGATAACTTAGGTAGAGTGATCAAATTCTGAGAAATGAGTTGTCGCATCACTATTTCAATGGGTTCCCCTAAGGGAGTGTATGTGCGTTTTTGTTTTTGTGGACGAGGTCTTGGTTCATCCTGAGATGTGATGCGACCTTGATTAGGAAGGACATTTGTGTTATTTTGAGGTGGAGGATTTTGTCCTGCAAACCGAACCACAGGTTGTGCATTTTGGACAGTCCGAGCATCCACAACTCCATCGTTGACGATGTTCTTATTCTTGTTCCAGAAGTTCGGTTTATCGCTATTGAAGCGCGGGCGAGGAGCATCTTTTGGTTCATTAAAGATTTTGATGAGTCCTTTTTTGATGAGTGCCCTTTCACATTTTATACCTTTGGTGATCATATCGTTAAAAGAATCGGTATCTTTGACATCCAGGTGAAATTCCATTTCTTCGTTTAAGTTGGAAATGAAAATTTCCACTAGTTCTCGTTCAGGTAACTGAAGAGAACGTCTGCTAGACATTTGGCACCATCGTTGCAGGAATACTGAGAATAATTCACCTGGTTTTTGTTTGGTGTTGCATAGATCAGCCATGGTGATGTCGCGTTCAATATTATAAGAGTAATGAGATAGGAACTTCTGGATGAGTTCCTCAAATGTTCTAATGCCACCTGGAAGTCGGGAAAACCATGATGTGGTTGTTCCTCCCAAGCTTTGGGGAAAAAGGCGCATTAGGTATGTGTCCTCATAAGCTACTTCAAGACAAGCAGAATGAAATTCTCGGACATGATCACGGGGATCCCCCTTTCCTCTATATTTTTCAAATTTGGGTGTTTCAAACCCACGTGGAAAGGGTGGCATATAAATATTCCTATCAAACGGATAGGGACAGATGTCGTTAAGTGAAAATTGATTGGTCTTAACACCACTATGAAGTTGTTGGGCGAGATTCGCGACTTGTTGCCGCAACATCTCCATTTCATTTGGAGGAGGAGGTGGTGGGTTACCTCGAGGGATGTTATATCTGATGGGATCTCTACGTCTTTCCTCCTCATGGCGACTTTGTCTTTCTGATGCTTGTCTTAATTGGGCAAGATCAAAGTCTGAGGGGAGTTTGGCTCCTTCTTGAGCAAGTCTTAAGAAGTGAGCATCCGCATTGCTCCTGAGAATTTCATCAAATAATCTGTTAAAGTGAGGGTTATGCTGAACCCTTTCGATTGTTGAAGGAGTGGGACTACTTGGGTTTTCATCATTTACATTTCCTCCAAGTGCTTCTTGAAATTCATTGAGGTTGTCCTCTTCTTCCTCAATTTCTATTTCTCGTTGCCTTGATCGCGATCGGGTTTGAGCCATTTTGTTTGCAAGTTTGTGTTGAAGTTGATTGAAGATGATGATGAGTTGTTCGATGAAAGATGGATGATTAGTGGATTGTAGATCTCTAGCACTCTAAAGATAAATGTAACCAGAATTCTTTCTTTGAATTGCTTGTTTGTTTTGATGAGTTTGGATGTGATAAGGTGTAGAGAAATCTGAGATGTGTTACAGATTTTGACTACCTAGTAATGAGAGGATTCACTCATGAACTAGTTTTAACCTGCGTAGATGTGTCTCTTAGGATGAGCTTATCCTAGATGTAGAAACAATCTAAAAGTGATGTGATGTGTTTGATTCAAGCAATATCTAAAAGAGAACTTGGGACAAGAACCTCTTAATGTTTTGAGAGTTTTGGGATGAATTGATGATGGAAAAATGATGTATGAATGAGATGATGGATGTTTTGTTTTCAACTTTAATAAAAACTTTGTGTCACAAATGGGACAAACTCTGTTTCTTCCCTTTCAGGCGTTGGTGGCACTTCTCGAGCTGTGTTGTAGGTGATACAGATGTTTGGGAAGAAGTTGGGATTAATCTTTCCTCCTTGATTTTTGTGATAACTCAGAGCTCTATATTGCATAAAAGCTCTGCAGTTCAATGATTCGGAATCAAACTCGTTTGTTTTACCTTGAAGATAGAGACGCATGCGATGTAGAAAGACTCTATGTGAGACAAAAATTTGTCTATTGAGATAGAAGAATTTCCTCCTTTTGATCAAAGCCTTTGAGCTTAATGGTCTTCTTTTCAAGGTAATATTCTGATGACCCTTCTTCTTTCGCAAGATGTGAAGAATGGTCATAAAAGTTGTGACTCTGTGTTGTTTGCACTTTGTTTTTGGTATTTTTGGTTGTGTTGACAGATGTTGGATGAATACTTTGTTTTTGGGATTGATTTTCTGATTTTTCTTTGACAAGAAAACAAAGCAAGCACACAAAGACAAGATTGTAGCCTCAAAGGCACAAATGAGTATGGGTCTAGATCAACCCAATTCTTGGACTTGTTTTTGACCCTTCCTTTAGATGTATTTTAAGGTGTATTTCCAAAGCCTGAAGTCGGCTCAATTCGCACTAGGTCTGTAAAACGAACACACTTCAAACACTTTTTATCCCTAAGGTCAAATGGCCAGTTGTGATAAATTTAGCCCACATCTTGATATTTCTTCGACTTTGGTACTACATACCTTATGAATCCCGCCGTGGCAGGTAAGGATGTGATATACTAAGTCTTGCACGAGCATAACAAATAGATGATCCCTATGATGGGGGAGTCACCACTTTTATCAAGCCACAAGTGACTTTTCAAAAAGCTATGTTTCTACTCAAGGAAATATGTATGGTGAGTATCTTGGGAGCAAAACCTTCTATGCTCTTGCACTAAATTGTATCTCAAATATCCTCAATCAATAGAACGGGTGAGCTACTACTTAAAGGTGTTTAGTCATGTTCGATGGCTTTGGACATAAGTTCATTCTGCAGTGACTCACTTAAGAGCCTTGTAACTGGTGGTGGGGCCCATTTGTCCTTTCGGCCAGTTACACTGTAGGAACAGCTATACCCAAGGCTACAGCTTTCGCTCTCACCTGATTTCTATAGCGGCTCAAAGGATTTACCGCTCGAGGTCGTTCCCAAGAGTATCGATCCCTTGGCAGGCCTCTCTTAAAAAGATAAAATTTGAGCGTTACTAACACTTTTCTCTTGCACCTAGGACCACGAAAGCCAAGGGAGAGGATAGTGTGTGTTAGAAGTAGGACCACTCGACCAACTCTTTGCACAAGTGTGCCAAGTACGAAAAACACTTGTTCTTTTTAATCTATCATTGCAATGTGATCTAACTATTTGGAGATGTTGCTCCAACAATCATGGTGTTCTTTTTAATTTTCAAAGGCAATTGTTTGAGTAAACTAGAATTTGAAAATCCTGGTCAACTTAATGAAAAATACGTTTGCATGAAGTAAAATTGCTTTAAAAATGAGACAAGTTGATTGTGAATTTTATTTGCACCAAAAATGGAAGTGTGGATTGTGAGTTTTATCTTGATGCAAGAAATAAATTTTGCCTTGTTTATTTTAAGCACCAAAACGAAGTTTGTTTCCTAACTTGCAAAAAAAATAAAGTTGTTTTTGTATAAGTTTGTGGTTCTTTTTTTTTAAAAGCCCAAAGTTGAAATGTGAAGTTAATTTTAAACCAAAATAAAAAGTGAATTCATTTTTAAAACCAACTTCAAAAAACAAGTTAGTAAAAAATATAAATCTACTTTTTAATCTAATTTAAATCTGCACAAAAGAGAAAAATAGTTAGTAAAATCCGCCTATTTGGTGGGCTTCTACAAGCCTAATTTTTTTTTTTTTTGGTTACAAGGTGATTTGTACAACGTTTTGTTACAATAGCGCTAGTCTGCGTTTGAACAGAGGCACTATTTAACACAAACGCACTAAAAGAAAGGGAAAGACAAAGAAGGGAAAAGCACTGAAACAGGGTGAATATCGCCAAAATAATGTCAAATGCACCAAAACAGTGTCAAAAGCGCAACCTGTGTGACATTTTCAACATTCAAACATGTTATTGGTTTAAAAAAAAAAAAAAGTTGATCTTTTTGGTGTTTGGATTCACGTCGGGTTCACCAAATGATGCTCTGCAAAAAGGATTAGAAAATCTGTTTGATGGCAACACACACAAGAGCACAAGAAACAAACGTTAGTGTTAGCAACAAAAGATTATCCTAAACAGGCATATCAAGAGAGATATTAAGCATGAAATAGAAAGCATATAAACATAGAATGAAATAGCTAATCAAGATGCTCATAGTTGCTCCTCCCTTGTTCCTCTCCTCTCCAAGTCCCAAATGAGTGTAGCTCTCAGCTTTTAGCACTAGCCATGGATGCCATATGGAGATTCAAGATGGTTGAATATGATAAGCAAATACTATGCAAGAGTAGATAGTGATGCTATGAAAAAGCTCTATGCTAATGCCAGTATAACAACAATACTCTAAAATGCTTCTCCTTTTGCTTGAGGAGAAGGGTTCTATTTATAGAAGAAATAGGGAAATGAAGGGTTAAGATTGAGCAATCTTAACAAGGGTTAGGATTGAAAGTTGGGGATCCATGTGCACAATTGGCACCAATAAAATGGTGACAAGTTTCAACATAGGATTGGGTTGAGAGAAGAGGTTGGAGGCATTAAAGGCCTGAGAAGACCTCATGGTTATCTAGAAGGTAAGGGTCAAGTCTAAATTAAGATTACCCATTGGATTAATAGTTAATCCAAGGATAAACCTTTGTGCAAATGTTTAAGAGATAATCATGGTCAAAGCATTAATGGCCTGATGAGACCTTTGGGTTGGGTAGAGGTTGAGTCAAAACAAATGTTTTAACCATGTGGGAGGGTTTGAGGTAACCATTAATGGTTATTGGAGACTTTGGGGATTAAGTGGTTGAAGGTTGAAAGCCTTCAATGGTTATCAAAGACTTTGAGCCATTTAGTGGTTGAAGGTTGGAAGCTTTCAAAGGTTATCCAAGACTTTGAGGGTTAATTTGTTGAACACACAAAGCATTAATTGCTTTTCAAAGACTTTGGAGTCTTTGAGAAGTGACTCCAATTTGCTTAGGAATGTGACAATATTTAGGGGATGGATTAGGCTAATTAGGAAGGGTTTAGAAGAATCTAGAAGGGGTTTAGGCATACAAGTGGATTTTGTAGGAAAATGCAAGTGGGAGAAATTTTGGTATTTTCAATTAAAATAAAATCATTTATTTCAATTAAATGGTGTAATTTGCATTTGGATAAATATTCAAATAAATATTAATTTATTTAAATGAGAAAAATGAAGATAAAGCATTAAAATGCTTGAAGACTTTGAGGGAAACCATTAAAGGCTTGAAGACTTTAAGGAAAACCATTAAAGTCTTAAGAAGATTATAGAAGGAAGCCATCAAGTTTGAAGACTTTAAAGCCATCAAGTTTGAATACTTTAAGGGAAACCATTAAAGGTTTCAAGTGGGTGAGGATAAATAGGATTTTAAATAAATAATTTATTTAAAATAGTTGTGCAACTTGCTTTTGTAGGAAAATACAAGTGGGTGGAGGATAAAGGTGATTTAAATAAATTATTTATTTAAAATAATTGTGCAACTTGCTTTTGTAGGAAAATGCAAGTGGGTGGAGGATAAAGGTGATTTAAATAAATGATTTATTTATTTAAATGTGAGAGGTGGGATTTTGGGGGTTTTAAATAAATATTAATTTATTTAAATGTGAGAGAAGATTTAATTAAATAAATATGATTTATTTATTTAATTAATGGTCTGAATTTGGTTAAGTGACTTAAATCAAATAAATTGAATAATTTATTTAATTAATAGGAGAAGAGGGTTAAGATGAATTAATTAAATATATTAATTTAATTAATTATTAATTGATGGTTAAATAATCAAATAAATACTAAGCATTCATTTAATTAAGTGGACAGATTTATGTGACTACAGTTTGCATTGACAATCTTTCTGCTAAATCTTACAATCTCCCACTTAGGACCAAAATTTTAATGCTCTATCACCCTTGGGTGTAAAAATTTTTAGGAATGAATGATTAAAGAGATAAGCTCCCCCTGAACCACAAACCTCTATGTTAGTTACTTGTTCACCATCTTCATTTCCCTAAAGCCACTTGACACTTTATCATTCAATCCATAGATTCATATACAGAGTTTTAACCTTCATAGAATTTGGTTATTCATAACTTGTAACAATTCTTTAGCTAACTTGTCACATCACTCTCCTTACATGCTCAACACTATCAAATATAAATTCTGCATTGCGACAAAGGTTGGTCCCTTTATTCATGAGTTATGCTGCATAAAACATTCTTTTTATTGTGGAATTCTTGTAACCTCTTGTCAGCACTTGCAGTTGTACTCAAACCAATATATGTCACTATAATCAAACTTGATTTCAATGTAAGCTTAAACATTAATCTATAATTGCATGCTAACATTGTCAAAACTTAATCACTGCCAAAACTTTTGTAGCTCAAACACCCTCAACAAGCATACAAGTATCTTCTTTTGACTCAACATCAAATTTTATATACATATAAACAATAACTATCCTCATCAAGATTTTTGTCACTAGTCCCTTACACTTATTCTTTTCAAAAATGGGGGTAAAAGATATTTTCATTTTTTAGCTCCCTCTAAAGTTCTGCATCTCCTTAAGATCTAGGGGAAAATTATTTGTGCATGGAGTGCACAATCCTTTCTCATAGTTTCGTCCTTCTTTCTCTTATCATCATCTAGGTTGTGCTTCCTTCTCCAGACTTGGTTGATCTCCTTCTTCTTCTCAATTCCAAATTTTGACATAGATTTGTTCAACAAAGCAACATTTATCTTCTTCTTTTGTTTGATAGCCTTTTTTCTACAATGTTTTGTGATGTGGCCAAAATTGTCGCAATTATAGCATATCATGTTCTCATTAAATGGACAAGTGGAGAGATTTCTGCCAAATTGATTTGTTCTCCTTCTACATTCAGTACTCATATGTCCTAGCTTGCTGCAATTGTAACAAACTATTTCCACATTTCTAAATGGAGCAAAAGGATTTTTTCTAATGAATTCTACACTAGGTCTATTTTAAATTTTATATTTTTAAAAATTGTGACCATAGGCATTGCACTTATAATAGTAACCTATACAATGAGGAACATGTTAACTTCTATGCTGAGAGTAGTTCTAGGTTGATCCTCTTGCAGTAGGATGTCTTCTAGATCTTCTTCTTATCTCTTTGACACTTGTAAAACCATAATCTTTGTGCTTTGTCTTCTCTTTTGAAGCAACCTTCTCTTCTTTTGAATCAGCCTTCTCTTCTTTTGAAGCATCAGTAACTATCTTTTCATTATTAGCAAGAGTTCAAATCTATCTTCTTCTTAGGAGTTTCTTTTGCCTTAGATCTCTCTCCATTTTTATAGCCTAGGCCATGATAGTATTTCTTTTTCTTTTTCTTGCTAAGCATATAAATTTAATGCTTAGTGTTACTCTCACACTTCACCCTCAACTTTAGATCTTCCTTGTATAACTCAAGCTCCTCCCTTAGAGTTACCACTTTCTCTTCTAGCTTTTGACAGTCCTTTTCTTTTGCATCAAACTCTACTTTCATTACTTCATAGATCCTCTTGGCTTCTTCTAGCTGTGTTGTTAATGTGGTTTTGTTCTGATTAGACACATCAATTTTATTACTCAGTATGTTTTAATCTTTTATGGCTGAATCCTTGTACTTGGTGTGCTCTTTCTTTAGTATCTGGATTTCTTCAAGAGCACAAAATAACTTTCCTTAAAGATCAACTTCAACATCTTATTTCTCTTCCTCATTAGTGTCAAAAGGGTCTAGATTTTTAGACTTTGTTGTTTTCTTGTTATTTAGGACCTCTTCAGCCATGAACAAGTTAATTTATTTTTCATCTTCACTATACCTTCATCTGATACACCACTAGAAAATGGTGTATAGACTTCTATCCTTATGAATATTCTTTCTTTTAGGATCATAAAACATTTTACCTTTACCCTTGTTACTTTCCTCATTACTATCTTCCTTCTCATAAGGACATTCAATAGAAAAATGTCCTGTTTACCACAATTAAAACACTAAAAGGGTAGCTTACCTCTATATTTGTCTGATTGTTTCTTTAGCTTCCTCACAAAGTTTGCTTCAGCAGTGTTAGGATCTTTTTCATCAGCACCTGTAGTGACTTCCTTTCCTTTATTCACTGTGTTGAAGGAAACTTCTCTCTTTGGTGATTCAACATTTACTATCCTCATCTCATATGTTGATAATGAACCAAATAGTTCGTCCATTGAGAATTTTTTCAAGTCCTTAGATTTTTCTATCGGAGAGACCTTTGTGTCATATTTTTTTGTGAGTTATCTCAACACTTTCTTTACTATAACCTCACCTACAATATCTTCACCAAGTCCTCTTACAAAATTAACTATTTCATCCACCCTCTATAGATAATTGTAAGAAACAATATAATATTACACATGAGGTGAATCACCCACTAAATGTGGAATGTAACAACAAGATAAAACCACAAAAGGTGGAAATTATCCTACACACACTATACCAATGTGGCACAAATACCCAAGTGTCTCATACCCAAACTACTATGAAATGCATTATCCTAAGTGAATTTAAGTAAGGTGTAATAATATCCAACATGACTAATTAATTACACCAACACCCCCCCTTAAGTGCAACTTAGGAATGCACTTAAGTCTACAATGCAACTAAGCAATGCAAGATGGATCTCGGCTACTAGGCCATGTTAGGTACCCGTGTACAAATGCAAATGCACACAAACCAATGTAATGAAATCTCTCATAAACCGAGGAAAGAGAGAAAAACCCAATGGGAAAAAACCCTCCCCCAAAAGAGAGATGAAAACAATACAAGAGAACTCTCATAGAAGTATGTGAAGGACAAACCCCATGTGAGGAAAATGTCCCCCCCATATGAGAGATGAAGAGAAGTAAGGTATCCCCCCTTCAATGTAGAATCTACACCAATGGTAGAAGCTCGAAGATGAATGAAGAAACTGCTCCTGTAATGTCAAACAACATTCCTCCCCTTAGAAAGAAACAAAACGAAAGGTGTATCCATGAAGTCTCCCCAATCATGAAGAGAAGAAGTAGGAAGAAAACTCATGATGAATGAAGTCTCTGAAAACTACTCAAGTATCCCCATGTCAATGCTAAAAGATACCCCCTCCAAAGGTGATGAACTACTTCGCACTGCTGAAAAAGGCACTCCAAGGTCTAGTGGAGATGAATGTAGAACAAGTCCCAAAGACTCACATGTCTCCTCAAAGGATAAAGAGACCTCCTCCAACTGATGTACATAAGTATCCACAATCATGTCAATCTCGAAAGAAAGATCATATAGAGAATAAACAAGAGGGTCAAAGTGTTCCCTCACAAAAATCAAAGAAGGATCATCTTCATCAAAGAGAAGATGAATATCATCAATGATGTCTCCCAAATCTGCAATGTAAGATTCCATAAACAAACCTGCAATGTCTGTCAAGTACTCATCCCATAAAACTAAAGGTGGAAGACAAGATATATCTTGTTGCACTGAATCACAAGAAGGAAAAATTGTCGCACTAGATGCATCATCAGGTGCAATAGGTGATGTGATATCAATAGGAAGAGATGAAATTCAAGGCTCAAGAATGGGGTCACATGTAAGAATTCCCAAGTTCAAGAAAGCAAAGTTCTCCTCAAAATCTGAATCATCACAAGAAGTGTGATCATCATGTGAAGAATCATCATATGTGAAATCATCCTCATGAAAAAAATCTGAAAAGGAGTATAACTGAGATGCATGATCAACCACCCCAGTTGCAATGATAGCTCTAGTCTCCAAGTCTTTAATGAAAAATGACTCAGGTGTGAACTCCACAATTTTCTTTGTTGCCCCATGTGTGATTTGATAGATGAAAAGAAGATTGTTTGTCAAGTGGGGTACACACAACACATTATTGAAGGAGTTATCCCAAATGGCAATAGTTCCTTTCCCAATCACATCCATGTATGTGTGATTGCCCATCAAAATCTATGGCATGGTGCAAGACTCAAATGTAGAAAACCTAGACTGCGAAGATGCCATATGACGAGAAGCCCATGAATCTAGAAGCCATCTCTCTAAATCATGACTTGTAGTAGCATAAAGAGCTTATCCTTTTCTTTTCCAAAAAGATTGATTCTTCCCACTTGTTGAGGCCATGAATGCTTGCCCTTTCCCCTTTGATTGTGAGGTAGTGGAAGGTGATGAATCCTCCTTCTTGTAGGAATTAGGCAAATAAATGTTTGTGCTTTTTGAGGATGTGTGTGAGCTCATCAATCTTCTTAGAATGGCAACGATGCTCCTCATGACCAACATTTTTACAATAGGCACAAGTAGGTCTCTCCTTCTTTGGTGAATTCTCCTTCTTGGAAGAGGATGAATAATCTTGTTTTGGAGAAGGTGGTGCCTTGTCCTTAGGATTTGATTGCCATTTCTTCTTGTTTGAAATGTCCTTTCCTTGATTTCTTTTGTTCCCTTGATTTGCCACTAATGCTTGAGACTTAGAAGTCTTAAGAATGCCCATGCTTATCAACTTAGTTTTTTCCATCATCAACATTTTGGTGAAAGCATCAAATGTAGGCATTGTGTAGCTTGAACCCATTGTCATCCTATGGGTTTGGAAACTAGAAACAAATGTTGCATATTCTTGTGGAAGTTTGCCCATCAAATTGAAGATCAATTGAGTATCCTTCTTACCAATGCCACAATCCTTGAGTTGTGCCCTCAACTCTTTTGCCTTAGTGACATAATCTTGTATAGTATCAAAGTTCTTGGGATCTAACATGGTGAGATCACTATCAATTTGATATCCCCTCATCTCATCAACTTGACCGTACAAGTCTTGAAACTTTTGCCAAGCATCCTTAATTAAGGTACATTTCTCAATATGAAAGATGATATCATCTGATACATACTTTCTTAAGGTACCAACTACCATGATTTTCTTAGTGATCCAATCCAAGTGAGCATTAGGATCAACCTTAGGATCAGTAGGAGCAATAATAGTTCCATTAATGTAATGAGTTGGTCCTTTTTCCTCAAGTTTACTCCATGCATAAATTTTCCAAGTAGCATAATTATGAGGAGTTAAGAGAGGAAACTTAGGAGAACACATAGCAGCAAAAAGAAAGAACACAAGAGCACAAAAGCACAAGAGACACCCCCCAAAATTCACACAATCAAAGTAACCCCCCCCCCAAAAAAAAAAATAAAAATGATGATTTTGGCACTTTATATGTAGCGTGTGTACAATAGGCCACTTGCAAATAATGGCAAGGTGGACTTCTGATTTTGTTTACAACTACCCCAATAGGCTTAGAACTATAATGCAAAAGACAAAAAAAATAGATCTATGCAATACAAGTGCCAAATTGGCCCAAAAAGACCATATGTTGAAAGTACAATTTCTACTCAAATCACTACAAACCAATAGCATATTATGAAAGTAGAGGAAAAATTATGCACTTTAAAAAAAAATAGCACCTAGAAAGGAGTTCATATGAGCCCAAACGGAGTCCTGAAAGTTGCAAAAATGGGGATTGAATAGGTATAGTCACCAAAAACTAAGATTTCTAAAATATTTGTCCATCAAAATAAGAAAATAATGCCACCATAAAAAATGAGCAAGATATGGCCATTTGAAGTTGAATTGAAAAATCAAAAAACCAAATGAGAGGGGCCTGTCAAATTTTCAAAAAAATGATGGCGTTAGTAATTTGCGAGGTTAAATTTGGTTGTCATATGGCCGTCACCAAAACTTTGCCTCCCTGCTTGCGTGGCATCTGTACAATACATACATGATGACATGTCACAATCCGATTGGCAGAAAAAATGATATATATGTTGAAGTGGCGACCATACACATGACATGGAAGTCAATGTGTCTATATGGATTGTACGGATGACATGGTAGGTCTATGTGTGACTATTGACTGGACAGTTGAGTGGTTGCTTATGTGGCATCGGGTCTGAGCCATGTGTCATTGTGCTGGTGGTGGGGCTTGATGAGGAAATAGTCTATCAGTGGGTGGTGCAGTGTTGCCGAGAACTAGAGCAGCCTCACTGGAAAATAATGGCCAACAGAGAATAGTCAGCCGATGCGAGGGGTCTTTCGGCTGCCAAAGGTGCCGGGATGGTTGGGGTTAGCACTTGTCACCAGAAAAAGAAACTTGGACGTTGTGAAATGGTTGGGAATGGAGGATGATGACTAGCAGCAATACATGCCAGAGATGAAAGAGTTGACGTTAGGAGAGATGACCGGTGGTAGTGCTGTCGAGAGGTGTTCACGAGTTGGTGGAGAAAAGGAGCACGAGCGGCATCGGGATATGTTGCAGATGCCGAAAAAGGAACCATTGATAGGAGGATGCGAGGGCGGTGTTGGGTGGAGGATGTGTGAACTACAGTGTCAGTGGTATGATGCCAACCGACCCTGCAAAAAAATTAATTGCGATACAATGCGTGTGTGGGGTGGGGTCTGACACCCCCCCCCCCCCCCCCCCCTACCAAAAAAATATATATTTTGATTTTTTTTTATATTTGAAAAAGACTTTTACAATTAATAAAAAATTGCAAAATATTTTAAAAAAGAAATTAAAATTTAATTAAAATAAAAAATATTTCACAGAAAATATAATTTTTTTTGAAAAAATCGTATTGTACAGCCTAATACGCTGAGTTTTTCCTCCAAGCTCCAAAATTGACTTTCACCCAATATAGGCAAATTTATAGTCAAAATTCATGGAAACAGTCACCTAAACGTGATGGCAAGGTCGGATCTAGTCTAGAATGCCTCCAAAAGATGTTGCTCCTTAGATCTGCCTCTTGACACCGTAATAAAATCTCTCCAATACAAATCAATGACGCTCTAATGGCTCTAATACCATGTGAGATTTTTCCAAGATCAAGAGCTCAATGAAAAGTACAAAATAGAGAGACAAAATATAGGACAAGAATAAATTGTATTCTCATCAATAGATAAATGATCAATCGTTCAATAGTTACATACAATGAATATGAGCCTGCTTATATAGGCAAGGCTATATGGATATGTGAGCACACAAACATGACATGTGGCTCAATAAGAAACAAGGGTAGGTAGGAGAAACAATATAATATTCCACATGAGGTGGATCACCCACTGAGAGTGTAACAACAAGATCACACCATAGAAGGTGGAAATTCTCCTGCACACACTATCCTAATGTGGCACAAACACCCAAGTGTCTCATACCCAGACTACTATGAAATGCATTATCCTAAGTTAACTTAAGTAAGGTGTAATAATATCCAACATGAATAATTAATTACACCAACAATAATCAGCAATCTTTCCATCTTCTTTCATCTTCAATCCTTTAAACTGAGCTCTGAGATTCTGCAATTTGGCCTCCTTCACCTTCACATCTCCTTCATAGATTCTCTACAACTTGTCCTACATTTTCTTTGTAGACTTGCAATGCATAACTTTAACGAATTTTATATCAGTCAACCCACTTAGGATGGCATGTTTGGATTTTGTGTTATACTCATATTTATTTTTAACATCAGGGTTAGTAGGAGTTTTGGGAATGGTATAACCATTTTTAACTAACATCTAGACACCACAACCTAAGGAAGACAAGTACGTTTGTATTCTTCTGCTCCAAAAGGCATAGTTAGTACCATCAAACATTAGTACTTTAACAAAGGACTCATTCCTAGCCATTATGTTCACAAACTAGAATCGGACCAAGTTAGAGAAAGCTTATCTGATAGGGAACCTAGGGATTTCATACCAATTGAAGGAACACATATAGATTGTTGAGAGGGGGGCTGAATTAGTGGAAATTAAAATTTTACTTTCTAATCAATCAAACATTGATAACTAAAATGTAGAGAGATTAAAACACAAGTACAAGGAAAGCACACAAACAAATAATAAGAGATAAATGAGGAAAACCCATGGTGGGGAAAAACCCTCAGTGAGAAATGTTGCTCTAGTCTACTACTCTAATCCAGCCTCATAATGGAAACACTTTGGTTACAAATTTTATGGGCACCAAACCCTAACATTTATGGGCACCAACCCCTAACATTTATGGGCACCAACCCAAAGGAGCACCAACCCCTGAAGTTTATGGGTACCAACCCAAAGGAGCACCAACCCTTGATCTAAGAACCAACTCAAATGAATTACAATAGATTTCAATTATAATTGAAGTATCTTGTTACAAATGAGATTTTTTAACACTCTTATATCCTCTATAGCTCTCTATTCTGCTCTTCTTCTCTCTTTGTCCTGCACTTCTTGTTGAATAAATGAGAAACTAAGAGGGGGATGAATCAGTTTCTTACCTAAAACAATTACTTCTATTCTTTTCACCTCTGGATCCAAACTAACAAGTTTAATTAACACAAATATAGAATGAAAAACATAAATATACAACAGATCACACAATGAACACAAGATATGACATGGAAAACCCAAGAAGGAAAAAACCACAAAAAATGTTAGTTCTCAATAAAAACATCAGTTAAGGTGATTTTTACAAAGGGTGGCTCACTGCTAGAATGCTCATTGTAGGTGGGCTCACTACCCAGAAAAAGGCTCACTATCAAAGAAAGAGAGAAAGAAAGAAAGAAAGAATCCACCACTAAAACACAATCTGCAAAACCAAACTGCTTTCGATCCCCCAATACCAACACACTCTCACATATAACCAATAATCAGATCTTTCCTTTCTATTCTCGCATATCTTCAAAATAATGTCACACATTTTCTATATCTAACACAATTAGATCGTCCTCATATATATACTATCTTTCGGGAAGTATAATCTTCCAAGTCAGCTAAAACATGGATTTAAAATAGGTCAATACTAAACATTCTGGTAGTGGAAGGGAACGAGTAGTAGACCATACCACATCAATGAATAGATCAACACATTAAAATCATTATAAATTTTGGACCCAAGATTAATGATACACACAGTACACCACAAGTCATTGCACATCCTTGAATTATGGACTTAATTCAGACCCAAACACTATTGCCCAAAACAACAAGAATATGAATAGGACCAAGATACACACTAACACCATATTCAATAACCTAAAATATCTGGACCACCAACACATCTTCCGGATCACCAGAGATTCTGGGAACACACATTTTGAATCACTAATATCAAGAACAACAAAGAGATTAATACCAACCAATATGTTGACATCAATGACAACTACTTAACAACACCATCTTATTCACAACAACCAAAATTGCAACACTTCTTCTCTCTATGCGCTCTCCTCCCCTTTTATGCACACACAAACACACTTGTTGTTATATACCTTCTCTCATATATGTGTTCAAAGATCTATGCAATCTCTACTCTCTATTTTATGCTATTCTCTCCACAACACTACTCCACAATAATCTACCAAATCATGTTGAGATAGTCTCTTCCTCTAGCACTTGAATCTCTTGTCATAACTGGATTAATTTCTCTTCTTGGGATACACAAAATATTTGATCTCTTTTACACCTACCTTGCAAACTGTTGGTTTTCTTCTTTTACTATTAAATGCATCCTTTACTTCTTTTGATTCAAATATATGCGTTCACATCCATCTACCATCTTTAGTAGTTTCACCTATAACTATGGTCATTCATTCACTACTGCATCTCACGGGAAACACAAATGATTGAGATATTAAAAAATTATTTGTATAGAATAGAGCCACTTCACAAAATGTTTGATAGATGAAAAGAAACACTTTTCAAAATGTGGTCTCCATGGTTAACATGTATGAGGGTTAACCTGGTCAATAGTACAATCGGGCTTCAAATGCATCTTCCTAGACATGTCGTGTTTGGTCACAATATTGTGACCTAACATTTTCTTGTATCATCAAACCTTGTGAGGCTGCACTTTTCTTCATTTCTTCTAGTTTTGTGGACCTTGAAATAACATGTGCCAGTTGGTCGCAACATCGTAATATTGACCTGATGACATCACCTCTCCATGTGATGGTATGATATAAGTGACATGTGACAGTCAATCGCATCATCACAAGTGATCTTTCAATTTTCCTCTAAGTCGCGAGGTTATGGCATAACATCTCTTGTGATTGTTCATAGTTTGATCACAACATCGCAGTCATCTCTAGCAATCTGACCTAACCATTGTAAACTTGCACCTAATGTTCCATCACATATTCACAACCTTCCCAAGAGGAAACCTTAACCACAACAACACCATCTCATCCACAACTGCAACAATCTCCCCCTTTGTCATTGATGGAAACATCCATCAATATCAAACACAAAGCAATCTCTGCACAACAAGAAAAAACATCTAAAACTCTTAAGATCTTTCCCCCTTTGATAGAAATGACAAAGGTGGGCATAAATCCCACTATGAAACTCACTCCTTCTCCCCCTAAGAGGAAGCACCCAAGCATCAATCTAGATAAAAATATGCAATCTGCTCACTAGACCAATGCACATCTAAATTCACATTAGTTCAAACTGTAAAGGGTTAATACCCCTAACTTCTGTTGAAGATACTCAAAAGTATCCTTGCATAATTTATTCATGAAGATAGTTACAATCTTCTCTTTTGTAGGTACATACTTAATCTTTACCTCATTATCCAACACCTTTTCCCTCAAGAAGTGATACCAAATGGATGTGTGCTTCATTCTAGAATGTTTAACCAAATTTTTCGGAAATGTTTATTACAGTAGCATTATCACACATAATAGAGATAGTGCAGTACCCCTACTTGTTTGAACTCTTTGAACTCGTATTTTATTTTGGTTGTTTTCAATGGATACATTATCATGTTTTGTTATTCAGACTTATATGACATTATTTCATGATTCATCTGGATATGGAATGCATACTTTATTTGCAGTATTTCAGTACTTGTGATTTATGGCATTTTATGGATTATTGCTATGGACTGACACTTTACTTTAACTATGAAATATGGAATTATATGTTGTGTGTCTGCGAGTGTATTGGATGCAAGGGGATGATTTTCCTTCACTCATTTCGGTGAGACAGGGAACATCACAATTCTCCTTCATCAGTGTGTATGTTGTGTTTTCTATATGGTATGTATGAATGTGTGGTTCGGTGATGCAGGATATTGTAGGTACAAGTACCAGGTAGGTATTGGGTATCATCTCCACCTGGCTTCACAGGTCTGAGCGTGCCTTATATATTTTCCGATGGAAGTGGAGGAGATAGTAGTTGACCCTATTTTGTTTAGTTACACTCAGGTGAGTGTCGTCAGTTAGTCGTCCTGTCAGTTGTTGACCTTCATATTTTGTTGATTGACCTTTTATGAGAAATCGCTTGATGTTTTCTCAGTTTGCATGTTTAAGTGATTTTAATTATTGCATGTTATTGATAATTGTTACATTTATTTCATTGTTACGTTTATTTCGTCTATATGAGTGATAAGTAGTTTGATATTTGGAAGAAAAAGAGTTAAGTGATCTAGCAACTTAACGTTGTTTACAAAGGATGAGTTAATATCTTAGTATAAGTAGATGTGATTTCATTAATGATTGTTGTGTTTACAAATATATGAATTTCATATGCATGATAGTTCGATAATTGCGACTTGATCGTTTGAGTATTTATAAATATATTATATACACGGGGGTGACTATCAATTATATGTAGTTATTTGAAATAATGCTTAAGTGAATGAATTATCATTAGGTAATATCATCAATTCAAACTATTATGTTTGTGAATATGCATGTATATAAATTAGAATTGTAAATATAACATATTTAATATACTTTTCGAACATATAATATATATAAATCGATAGTTTGAATATATATATATATATGAAAAAACCATTAATTATAAATATTGGAAACCAAAATATATATTTAAAAATATAATTTGCTAAAGAGGGATTAATGTTTGAATATTTTAATGAAAGTCATTAATTAATTATTAAAAATATAATAAATTAAAATAAAAACAAATAAAACAAATTTGAAAAAAAAGGTGGTTGTGGGTTTAGTTGTAATAAAGTTTTTAAAAATAATATCTGGGGTGGCCGATAGTAATATCGACCACCCCCTTAATAAAGGGAGGGATCGGTATTACTACTGACCACCCTCCTCCCTTGTTGTTATACGTGCCCCTCCTCCCATTTAACAAAAAACTTCTCCACGTTGTTACATTCACTGCCTAAGTAGAAAGTGACACCAATTATTATGCAAACCATGTCCATTAAGATAGGTAGGGGTAGGAATTAATGTAAGGTAGGAATTAATGTTAGTTTTAGTTTGGAAAGTGACATGGTTTACCAGCCCACGTAAACCCACCAACCACCCCTCTCGCTGTTCATTATACTAAACCGCCACTCCTCCTTCGCGATGGAACTTGCTCCATGATGAACAGACGTCGACTGCTCCTCCCTCTTGGATAACCAACTTCATGGTGGTCTTTGACCATTTCTTCCAAGGCTTAGCCCACATGCTAAATGCATGTATCGCTAGTTAAGGATAGGTTAATAATGAGGAGATCATGAGTAGTCCTGGCAGGGTAAGCTTTATACTTGCCATGACAACTACCTCACTCTACAAAGGAAGACATAGATTTTTACATGGTCCATAACCTTGGGTTGATAACAGTAGAAGGAAATGAATGAGAGGGCATGTGTGCCATGGTAATAGGAAAACCATCGATAGGGAGAGTTGCATAGCCAATCCATGCTCTACGAACTGCAGTAACATGTTAGACGTGTAGGGTAAAGGATGGATAAATAGTTAGAATAATCAAAGAGTTGAGATTAAGTCAAGATGAAACTCAATGTATTCCATTAAAGACTCCTCATCAATCTCCATTATCGAGCCTATGAGTGGGGAGAAGTCATAGGGAATTTTAGTATAAATAGAGGTGGGAGGAAGGAAGAAAGGGAGATTCATTCACTTCCAAGGAAGGATGGTAGACCTCAAGAGGAAAAGAATAGAGTGGAGGAAAAGAATAGAGTAGAGGAAAGAATAGAATAGAAGGAAGAATAGAATAGAAGGAAGAATAGAAGGAAGGAGTAAAATAGAATAGGATAGAGAGATAGAGAGGATACTTTTGAAGTATCAAAGAGAGATAGATTTGAGATACAGTTGGGAGTAAATTGGAGATAGGTTCGCAAGAAAGGAACGTTACTATTTGGTAGAAGGGTGTCGAGGTCTTGGAAACTGGTCAAGATTACAAGAGGTCAGAAATTATTTTAGTTTTGCTTATTAGTTACAGAAGTCTTTGTTATAAGTAATGATTATGAACTTGCTTATGCTATAGTTATGGTGAAGTTATCATTTTAATTTCACAAACAAGAAATGCTATAGTTATCATTTATTGTTTGGGTTAGTTAATGAAAAATCATAGAATATTAAGTGTAATTACATTATAGCTATAGTAGTGGAATTTTGTTTAAGAACATATTGCACACTTTTTATTATATGAAAGAAATTTATGCTTGCATTCAGAACCTAGGTATTAAGACTTATTAGTCACTTCTCTAGGAGAGTTTGGGGAGTAATGGCTTACTATTGAAACATTAGGTTTATGATTTATTAAATAGTGTATTAATATAGTTGTAATTCTTATTTTTTGGAAGTCTTTATTTGCAAGTTGTTTATGCATTTGACTATTTTAAGGAAAGATTGCCTATGTTAGGATCATGTGAAAATGGTGTTTTCTGTCAAGTTTAAATTCCAATTCTTTTTGCATTATTGTTGTATCCTATGTGATTATGTTTCCTTGGTCAAGTGTCAATGTATAACTTTATGGATGTGAGCCATTGTGTGTTTTGTCCAAATGGTCAACCTTTGGTTAGTAAATCGTGTATTCTTCACCTGTGGTTTGTCAGGATTAGGTATGGTTGTTTATTTTTCCATAGAGTTCTCGTAGAGAGACTTTTCCTGTAGTGTCCTATGTGAGAGAGTGGCTTTCGAGTGGGGGTCATGCCCAAAGTGGATGACAGGATAACCCATCAGAAGTTAGTTAAAAAGAGATAACCTAAAAAATTGATATGGGTGAGATAAACATTAATTAAGATAATGTGCCTCGTGCATAGGTGTAGTGCTTGTACAGGGCTCATAATGCTACAAGAAGGCCTGGAATGGAAAACTAACCACCTTGTCTTCATGAAAGGATTGGTAGGGTCCACATGAGACTTAGTTGGAGCCGGAAGCCAGGAGAGGTTACCAGGACAGAGAGCCGGGACCTAGGAGGTTGTACCATGGCATCCATCTTAAGCTATGCGATGACACTCCCTCCTTAGAGTCACTAGTGTTTGTGAGTTGAGTCACATGAATGTTTGCAGAGTCATGTATTTCTTTCATACTTGTCTAATTTTTCTTGCTTGAGGGTTTTCTACTATCTCCTAGCACGGTGGGGTGGTTCCATTTCGGGATCACATGATCGGGTGGTAGTGCCACTTCCCATCGGATGTTTTGGAATGTATCTTTAGGTGAGGAAGGGCTTCGCTGGTGTTCTTGGTTCATGGTTCATGTACCTGCTCTTGTTCATGATCATTGTTCAGTTGAAACCTTGAGGTCATTGTATCAAACTTTTATGTAACCTTCATTTTGTAACATTTTAATTCATGGTGTAATTTTTGTAAACATGTATTTTTGAATATTGTAAAACAAAGAAACATTGGAATGCATGTTATTTCAGTTACTTAATTCTTTTGTATATATTAAATGATTGCTTTAGAGTACTTTGAATTCTTTCATTGTGGAATTTTTATCTTAAACATTTAATTTTCCTATAAAGCTAAACAATAGGTTTTTCCATGGTGTTAATATAATTTATGAAGTAATCTTCGTTAGTGACCCTTAGGAAATTCAGGAGTTAGACTTCTGCTGTGTTATTAAATGTGCAATGGTTTAATTCAAGCACTTGTTCTTTTTAAAGAAAAAATTATTTCACCCTTAGTTGCATAGATTGTGATGTTTTTCCTTTAGGGTTTATGGCGGGGCATTACAGATAGGTTCATTGAATGTTACACCAATATCCTTCAAAGTCTACTTCATCCATAAAAGATGTGTGCAACATGAAGATGTTGCAATGTAATCTACTTCAGTTGTAGATAAAGAGACTGAATCTTTCTTTTTACTTGATCAAGCCACTAACCTAGAGCCTAGAAATAATGATCCACCACTTGTACTTCTCCTATCATCAACACTTATGGCCCAATCTACATCAGTATAAGTTATTAGAGTAAAATATGAACTTCTAGGGTACCATAAACCAAATTCCTCTATTCCTTTGAGATATCTAAAATTTATTTTCATTGCCACAACATGACACCCTTTCAGTCCTTCTTGAAATCTAGCTTCCAAAAAAATTGCATACATGATATCCGGTCCAGTAGCAATCAAATATAACAGTCCTCTAATCATTGATCTATGTAGATAGGAATTTGGAAATCATCAAAGTAAATCAAAATTAAACTAGCTCAATCACGAAAACTAAATTGCAATGATAACAATCCTAAAACATTCAATAGAGACACAAAAACAAGACATTCAAATCAAATGCAAACTGTCACAAATGCGAATATCTCCTCCATAATTCTCCATTGTCCTTCTTTCTCCTTCAAATTGCTTTGTTTGTGGATCTCACCTACAAATGCCAAGGCATAGTATGAAAGTAAGATTGTTAAGATGGAATGGCAGCGTAAGGATACTAGAAGCGTGATTGATTGATCGGACCCCTTGATTGAAGAAATTCATCCAATTTATAGACAAATTGGAGAGATGACAAGATTAGCATGAAGAGATTTGAAAGGAAATTTCAAATCAAGAATGACAAATATGACAAATTATGACAAAATTGACACTTTCTATGCAAGATTGATTGATTGACAAATTATGAGAAAATTGACAAGGTTGCTATGCAAAATTGATTGATTGACATATTATGACAAATTATGACAAGATTGGAATGTCATTCCCATGAAATAAAGGGAAATATTAGAAAAATAGGAGAAAATAGGAAATTAGGTTTAGAAACGATGAATTGGAAATTAGGAAATTAGAAATTGATGAAAATTAGGTAAATTAATTAATAATTTTTCATTCATTAATTAATTCACAAAAAGAGGGAGAATTAATTAGCCAATTAAATAAATATTTAATTGTGACAAGAAGACTTAGGATAAATAAATAAATTATTTAACCTAAAGGGAAAATGACAAACAAGATTAAATGAATAAATCATAAAACCTTAGAAGATGAATTAGAAATGCAAGGATGACAATTAGGTCTTGACAAAAGATAATTAATGTAGGGTCGATTTGATCATGGTTTTGATTGACAAAGGACCAATGCTGACAAATGATTGAGATTGATAAAGGGATCAAATTGATAAGTGCCAACTGATGAGGAATAATGACTAATTGATCCAAATTGACACGATTGAAAAAGGACAACGATCGATGACAAATCGATCACAAAATTGACGAGATTGACAAGAGGACAAGGATCGATGACAAATCGATCGCAAAATGACAAGATTGAAAAGGACAATGATCGATGACAAATTGATTGCAAAATGACAAGATTGAAAAGGACAACGATCGATGACAAATCGATCGCAAAATGACAAGATTGACAAGAGGACAACGATCGATGACAAATCGATCACAAAATGACAAGATTGATAAGAGGACAAAACCCTAATTCTATCATCGATTAGAATTGACGATGTTCAAAATGATGATAAATGAGCACGCACATTGATGTGACAGGATAAGATCGACCAAAATCATGACTAAAGATTGTTATCGACAAGACCTAATTTGAAAGCGATAAAAATGAGGAATGCAAGAGAAGGACTCGATGCTCGCAAATGATAAAGACCAAGTGTACAACATAGAAGAAATGTTAATGCGACGCAAAAACCCTAAAATAAGGCAATGCGCCAATGTTAAAGTATGACTCCGCAAGCGTTGACCATTTTTAGACTTCTACAATCTGTACTAACTTGCATCTTCTTTAGGGACTTATCATCTTTTGTCAACTTGCATCTGATGGTCATAGATGTACACATCAGTTCGGAGTTCTCTAACCCAAACTTATTCAACAATTGGTTGATGTATTTAGACCGAGAAATGAAAATTCCTTTCATCATTCTGATTAACTTGCAAACCAATGAAGAAATTTAACTCGCCAATCATGGACATCTCAAATTCCTTCTACAACTCATTAGCAAATCTTCTACACACTCCTTCATTGCCTCCAAATATTATATCATCAACATACACTACAACAATTAGGATTTTACCTGAATCAATTTTGAAATATAAATTGTTGTCAGCCGAACTCTTCAAAAAACCTTGATCAGTCAAGTACTTATCTAGCCTTCCATACAGGGCCTTCTTCAATCTGCAAACAATATACAAACAATGTTTGGATTATATTTCAGCCTGAATCCTTCCAACTATTCAATATAAACTTCTTCTTTCAACTCTCTACTCAAGAATATTGACTTCACATCCACCTAATAAACCTTGAAATTCTTGAAAGCTGCAAAAGCCCAAAACATCTTGATTGCTTCCATCCAAGCAACAAGGGCATATGTTTCATCACAATAAATGCCTTCAATATAAGTATAACCTTTGCAAACCAACCTTTCTTTATTTCTCACAGCTTTTCCATCTTCATCCAACTTGTTCCAGAATACCCACTTAGTTCCAATCACATTCTTATCTTCTAGCCTGTTAACTAATTCCCATGTCTAATTCTTCTCAATTTGATCTAGTTCTTCTTTCATTGCCTTCATCCAATTCTGATCATTGCAAGCTTCTTCTAATATTTTTGGTTCACTCTCTAAAAGTAAATATAATATAAATTGTTCTTGAGCTACTTTGCTTCTTGTGATGATTCCTTTGTTCTTGTCTCCAATAATATGATCCATTGGGTGATTCTTCTTGAGATATCCTTGTTGGAATCAAGGAACACTGAGAGGGGGGGGTGAATCAATGTTCTACAAACTTTGATATTATTAAATTGTTTTTTCAACCACTTAATATATTTAATCAAAAGAAAGATGCAAGAACATAAAACAAATAACCATGGCACCATAACACAAGGATTTTTGTACATGTAAACCTTGTTAAGGGAAAAACCACGGTGGGAATGAACCCACAAAATAAGTATACTCTGGAGAGTATTATAATGGGGAATGCACATGCATATAGGAACACTACCCGAAGCTCACTGCTCAAAAGAGAGAGGCACACTACCTTCAAATCAATTACAAAAGATCACTGGAGTGATTGAAATAAAGAATAGTATCTATGAATGTCTGATTATAGTTTTGGTTAAGTACATTATACTGATTTCATACACTTCATCTCTCATTGCTCTATTACATTGATCTGTTATAATCTAGAGTACAAATCTCTATCCTGCACACATGAAATTGTGCATAATTGATCACATAACACACAGCATGACTCAAAATTATTAAATACATCGATTATATATATCTACAACAAGAATTCATATCAGCTACATGTCGGTTCAAGAACACTTAACACTTTATTCAACCATGTATGAACAATTTAGCGGAATTCAAGCTTTCATGTTAATGCAAACCAAAAATGAATGTTCACACGTTACTACACATGTCAACTAAACATCCTTGATCACAAAACTAATTACCAAAACTACTTTTATCAAATCTACACAAAGATCAATTACACAAGTCAACTTGTTCTAACTGGTAAACTGAAACCCGGTACTCAAAGACTTGGATCTTGCACATGAATCATTGCCGGAGACCAAAACTTTGAAATAAGGTGTTCCAGATATCCATCTACCTTCCCTTAGCTTTGCAACACAAAATGTTAACCTAAAAATAAATCCAAACCAAAACACTGAACATTGCCAAATGCTCTGTTCTAAGCTTGTCGGACTTGAACAACTCTCCAATCTAACTTCCAGTATGAGAAAATCATTCATTATGGATGGGCATGCTAACTTGGGTTTCCATCGATGACAACACCTGATAACTTGTGTAGTGTCTCTTGCCAACAATCTCCCGCATTGGTATTGATGGTAACACTCGGTGAAAAATGACCGTGTCATAATTATTACCACATATGTGCACACTCAAAAAATCAAAACTCAAATCTCCCCCTGAGATGAATATTACATTTTTCACTTCCCTACACTCCCCCTTTGACATCAATGGCAAAGGAAGGGATCCGCATGCCAAAATTTATACAAAAACTCTATATACAATAGCATATGTATACACACATTCCTATCTTACATAAACTTAAATATATCTACAAAAATATTCTTCAATGAATTCAAATGACTATCACAACCTTTCTTGAGACACTCTAAAATTGAGATGAGACCATTGAAGAGAAATCCTTTCATCTTTGTTGATTGAAGATCTGAGGGGTCATTGGTGGTCATGGCATCTTGGGATTCCTGTAAAGCACTAGTCATTGTTTCCAACTTAGGAAAAATTAGACTCCAAAGCTCACCAACTCTACCAACAATCTTATCCTTATCATGCATCAAGTTCTTAATCTTGTCATGTAATGATATAACTTGACCTTCTCGATTGGCCACAAAAGTAGTCAAGGGATCAAAGGACTAAGAAATACCTACCAACTACTTCTCATTTTCCTTTATCTGCTTCTCAATATCTTAAACAAATTTGCAAGATGATAAATAATATTTGTATACCACACCACCTTTAGATTGAGCATTTTGAATACTCTTTACACAAGTGTCTAACAAAATCCTATCATTTGCAATCATCTCGATCAATTCACTAAATCTTTTATCATTAAATTCATTTCGGACCTTAATCTCAACTGAATTTTCAAGAGACTCAAAATGAGTTCTTACATAATTGATTAAGCTCTTCAGCTATCTGGAGGGAAAATCAAATGTGTCCTTAACAAATGTGGGCATTATCTTCTCCAATATACTGGATGCAAGACTTAGCAACTCACTGTCCTCCATGTGAGATTTTAGGATCTCCTCTCTTGTTTTGGCCTAAGAAAGTGATGCTAGATTAAAATTCTAGATGGGAGAAGGAGTGGCCAAATTGATAGGCCCTTGAGACAACATTGGGTCATCAAAGACCAACTTATCTTTCTCTAAAAATTCCTTCACTCTCCATAAGTGTATCTTGCTCCAACTTTGATTTTAATCTTCATCTCCTCAGTCACCTTCTCTGATTCTTTCTCTGTCACCTTCATTGTCTCCACATTTGTTTGGTGTAGAGGATTAGTATCCTCAACTACACCATGCACAGTTTCTTCTTTACTTATATTCATCTCTTCTCCAACTCTTATTTCTGGAATAGAGGAAACATTGAATTCAACTTGTTCAACATCAAGAATGGATGTATCATCACCACCACCTTTTTCTTCTCTTGAGACAACATCAAATCTATTCTTTTCAAGAATTGCCTTCAATATCTTCTCTATCTCTTTCACCACTACATATGTTTCCCCAATCATAAGCTTATTCACCCCTTTTTAACATCTAAACTCCCTTTTTGCTTCCTTAAATATTTGATTCATCTCTTCAACTGATATAATAGGGCATAGAATTATTAGCACTTGCTCTATAAGTCTTTCCTCCTCAGCCTTGGCATTAACTCTCCTCATCTCTAAGAGATTATATAGGCCTTTTGGAATCTTAGATTGTTGGAATCAAGGAACACTAAGAGGGGGGGTGAATCAGTGTTCTACAATTTTTAACCTTATTCAATTAATCCTTCAAACACTTAAAGCAAATCAACAAAAGAGATATTCAAACACATAAATTAAATATCAACAACACCATAACACCAAGATTTTTATATGTGGAAACCCGGTTAAGGGAAAAGCCACAGTGGGGATGAACCCACAATATAAATATACTTTGCAGAAGTATAAAAATATTAAATATACACTGCCTAGAGCTCATTGCTCAAAAACAAATAAGGGTTTCAACCCTAGGAGGACTCACTATCTTACAAAAGGATTACAATAGATTACTGTCATACATGAGCTAAACAATAGCATCTACAAATGCCAAATTATAGTTCTGGTTAAGCATGATAGTCAAACTTTCATCATTTATCTTGCTCTACTCTATTGCACTAATTTGTATCAATCTGGAGAACAAATCTCTTACTTGCACACGTGAAACTATGCACAATTGATTATCAACACCTTTTTCATACCCAAAATGATCAATTACATCAATCTTATATATCTGAAACTTCAAATCATATCGGCTACATGTCGACTCAAGAACATTTACCATATTCACCAAACGTGTATGAATAGCCAGCTTAATCTGATCTCCAATGCATATGCAAACCAAAAAGAATTGTCCACATGCTTTCCATAATTCAGCTAATCATCCTCGAACACAAAAAACAATCACCAAATTAGCTCCAACAATTCTACACAATGATCAATCATACAAGTTAGCCATACTATACTGTTCTACCCAAAAACTGGTTCAAATTTGTGCAAACATGTTGCTAGAAGATAAGATCATAAAATAAGGTACTATAGACATTTATCAAGCTCCCATTAGCTCCATAACACAAAATATATAACCAAAATGAAATACTGACCAAAATTCTGAACTATGTCGAATGCTCTATTCTAACTCACCAGACTTTCGGTATAGGAAAATTATGAACTACGGATAGAATCTCTGACTAGATTTTCCATCAATGACAACATCTAATGCCCTATGTAGTGTCTCTTACCAACACAGACATGATTTCTATAAGTTCCCTATTGTTTGTATTCAAATATTTTACTATGGCTTCTTCTGATACTCTCTTCTTAGCATCATCAAATTTATCATAAAACTCAAAAAGTGGCTTTAAGTTACCTTCTACAATGATGTCTTTTTCTACATCATCAATAGACATACTAGATTTATATGTTTTTATTTTCTTACTTTCCTTCTCTTCACCTGATGGTTTGGCTTTAAAGACTCTTGTAGATTTGGTCTCCTTGGTCTTGATTTCCTTTAAAGCTTCATTAGACTCAATTTTCTCATCATCTTCAACCATTACATATTCTCTTGAAATTTTGTCCTTCTCTCTCTTTCCTTCCTTCACAAATGATTTGACTTGTGAATTCTCAATGTTGGTTGGCTTAGTAGACCTAAAGGAGGGTGCAGAGCTTCTGGTTTGCCTTGGCTTGCAAGGAGAGGCTCCCGAAACAATGGATTTTTCCTTGGTGGATTTCTCCTCTTTAGCTTGTTGTGGTATCTTCTTGGCCTCCCTCACAACTTCTTTGGAAATGCCAATACTCTTTGTATAGTCCTCAACTTCTTTCTGACCTTTTGGACTATCTCAAGTCTCTTAAACTAAGAATGCAACTGTAAGTCTTTCTCTGCAAATGTGCCAAGTCTCTCCTTTGAGGTATCTATAGGCTTACTCAACAGATGTTGTGAATACAACTCTAGAATCTACCCATCAACTTCATATCTCAAAGGCATGATCCAAACTATCCTTAGGTCTACTACTTCAATTAAGCGCTGATTTAATTTCTACCATAAAACAGATAGAATCCTCATACTTTTCAATAATAGACTTAGGAATCCTTTCCCTAGCCTACATCATACCTTGGAAATTTTTTAAGTATCCCCAAAGAGTAGCTTTCCAAGCCTTGGTGTCAATTCTGTATAGATAATCTCTGATCTAAGTAGTGATTGGCTTGTCATTTTACCATTGAATATTTCCTACTCTCGAAACCTCATTCATGAAGTAGAAGAATAGACATAAGACCAAAGTTCCATACTTGAAAGTGTTCTTCTTCTTCTTTATCTTGGTTAGATTCTTCATTAGCTCACTCTGTAGCAACTCACATAATTCCTATTCTTTATTTTCCTTGATCATCTCATAGGCTACATAGATTGCAGTACCAGATATAGAATTCTCTCAACTGGAGTGATTAGATCTTGCAACCAATCACCATTGAGGAAAATTTTACACCATGCTCAAGTATGTAATTGATTGTCATTGCCCTTTTGTCAAATTTTGATCTGGTTGTAGCAATAACAAGATGGTTCTTCATGAACATCATGTAGGAAAATCACCGGATGATTTTAGACTAGTTATGACCCTATTGGCATCCTTAGTAATCTTAAACAACTTTCTCAATCACATAAATTCATCATGCATTAAACTCAAAACATACCATACCCATTCACTCTCTTCAAAATTAAAGGAAACTTGATGAACTGAATGAAATTATTTGACTATAATGCTTTATATTCATCTTTGAGGTTATATCCTTCATCTCTAAGATGATTCATGAATAGGTTCATCAATTGAGAGCTCTTGAGTTCATCCAGACTAGCATTAATGTATGCCCTAATGTCCTCGACATGAATAACTCCATACAAAATAGATGAAAATGCACTTAAGGGTTCTACCTCAACAAATTTGAATGGATGTTTCTTGAATTTTGGGTGAGATCTCTTAATGATATCAACAACCAATGGTGTTTCAATTTTCAAATTGAGAAGTTTTGAAGATAAATACCTTTCTCGTTGGATCAAGGTTTCGCACAAAATCACCTTCACACTTTGATCTCTTAGAAATATGCTTGTAGAGCACTCTTAACCTCTTTCTCTTCGAATGAAAAGTGACAAATGAAAAGGTAAATTTTTTTATTACTATAAAAATAGGCTTTGAAGGGACCTAAAACCCTTTACAATAGGTCAACACCAAGATAAAACATGAAAATCATAGAAATTAAACAAAATGCTACTTATAGAGAAAAACCAGAGAAAAAGGCAGCCCAACACCAACAAAAAACCAGACAGAATCCAAAGACGACTAGGCTAAAGTATTAGGGTCTTGGTTACCTCCGCCTCCAGCTGATTCATGTTCTGGGCCACTTTCTTGAATTCATGGATCTCTTGCAAGGGTTTATCAGCTTTCCTCTTTAAATTGGCATGTGTTCTCTTGCTTGGACCCAAAGACTAATTATTTCCTCTTTCCTTCTCCAAGTCCAACTCCACAACTAAGTTTCTTTGTTATCCCTTCTCCATAGTCATAACCATGGTGTTCATGCTTTTAGCAGTGGTCTTGATAACATTGTAACTATGGGACATAATGGAGTGGAGAGACTCTTTAATGCTTTTAATTTTATTCTCCATGCCCTCAATCTTACTCTCATAGTCATTTTTCAAGTTATCCAAAATGAGAAAGTAAAGTTACCTTTTATCATCCACACACTTAACTTTTTAGTACAATAAATGCTCTTACCCTAAACTTGCTAGATAACCTATCTTCATAGATTCTTCCACAAAAATTCATTTACAGATCTTCAATATTGCTTGATTTCTTGCGTAAATCAATCTATATCATTTGCAATACCCTAATATAACTTTTGTCAACCAGTCGGATTTAGGTACCAACTGCTAGAAGGGGGAAATAGTATTTTCTTGAAAGCTCCTCCTAGGCCAGAGGCCTTAAATTAATTCCCAGAGGAATCTCTAGCACCAAATTCAACTGTGGACCCATTGCCTACATCAGCCTTGCTCATCTTCACCAATGTCTTCTTCATTTTCTTCCTGATCTCATTCACATCTACTTTCCCTTTTCCTTTATCATCTTTCTACACACTTTTGTTCTTGTGTGTCAGACCTTTCCTGTCCACATTCTTGCTTTTGGAAAATCTTGCAATGTGATTGGATTTGTTGCAATTGTAGCACACAACATTTCCCTGTCGAAATCTATAATTCACTCGATTTCCTCTTGATTTGCATTGAATAGCAATGTGTCCTACCATATTTCATGAAAAAAATCTAACATTCCTTATATTGAAATAATTATTTATCATGCTTTTGCATTCACCTGATTTATGTCCATACTTATTGCATTTGAAACATTGACTAGAGAAAGATGGACCATTTTGATTCATTTTGCTTTTGCATTGAATATCTTTATGACCAAACTTATTTCAAACAAAGTAATTACCACTGAAAGATGGATACCTTTGAGCATTAGGTTGTCTTACTAGAGACCTTTTAGATTTGATCTCCTAATTTCCTGATTTCCTGACTTGTGGTTGCTTTGACCAGATCCAGAGCTTTCACCTTTATCAAATCCAAGACCTTTCTTGTCATCTTCCTTCTTTTGGCTTTCAAGAAGCATGTCAGGTTTAGTTGAGCTAATATTGAACTTCTCCTTGTACTCATTTGCAGTCACAAGTTCATTCCTAAGAATGAAAATCTGCCTTTCAAGTTCTTCCTCATTGTGTTTGTATTCTTGTAGTTCAAGCTTCAGTTATCTCATCTCACAATCAAGTCTATAACATTCATAAGTTCTTTCTTTCAAGGATGGATTAAGATTCTCTTCATTCTTCTTTCTTCCTTCAATTTGCTTGGTCAATCCCATCACCATAGATTCCATCTCATGTTTCAGGACTGCATTATATTTTGTAAGCTTCTCACATTCTTTTATCTTCTCCTTCAAGGCTTGACTCGGGTGACCATCATCCATGCTTTTTCTTTCTTTCTTCTTTAGCTGTTCACAAAGTTCCTTTCTCTTTTCCCTAGACTTGTTTAGTTTTTCTTTTAATGATTGAATGAAACTTTCAACATCCTTAAGGTTTGCTTGCAACTCTCAGACTTCTTCTTTGGACTGATCAAGATCATCTAGTGCAACTAAGAGTTGTTGGTGCATACCATCGGAATCCATTGAATCACCTACCTGGATCTTCCTCAAGTTGTTAGACTTCTTTTGAGGAACCAGGATTTGATACTAATTTTTTGAATCAAGGAACACTGAGGGGGGGTGAATCAGTGTTGTGCAAACTTTGATACTATTACACTTCTCTTTCGACCACTTAATATATTTAATAAAAATAAAAATGCAAGAACATAAAAAAAATAACCACTGTACCATAACATAAGGATGTTTGTATGTGAAAACTTGATTAAGGGAAAAACCATAGTGGGGATGAACCAACAAAATAAGTATACTCTATAGAATTATTACAATGAGGAATGCACATGCATTCAGGCACACTACCCATAGCTCACTTCTTCCAAATCAATTACAAAATATCACTAGAGTGATTGAACTAAATAATAGCATCTACGAATGCCTGATTATAGTTTCAATTAAGTATATTATGTTAGCCATTTGGTGGAATTGATTATGTGTTGCATTGATATTTTGTCATTGATGCCAACACTAGCTATTTCGATACTTTACCAACATTGTAGGTTGAGTGGTCTCTAGTTGATTTCAATCCGACATGATTTGGTGAGCTCCAGTATAGTTTGGTGATGGAATTGGCTTGTTCATGATACTCATGCTCATAATTTGGTCAGTTGGTTTTGGTTTGGTGATCGGATTCTATCTTGCTTGCTTAGAAGCTTAGTTTATGGTTTCAGCGAGGGTTTCACCAACAGAGCTTTTCAAGAAGATCTTTGATGAATTTCATAAGTCGTGTTGGTGCAGCTTCTGGTGGAGTTTCTGATAGTTCTGATACTAAATGTTTAGTACAGATGTCAAGCTAATATGATGAGAGGGGGTGGGGGGTGAATCACATAAACTTAATCTTCCATAAAATCAACAGATTCAACCTCGGTAACCTTATCAAAAAAATTGTAAAGCATGCAAACTCATAAACAGATAAGATCACAAAACATATAACACTAGATTTAATGTGGAAACCCAAATAGGGAAAAACCACTGTGGAATTTTGGACCCACTAAGAAATATACTCTTCTAGAGTATGCTCAGTTAAAAGCAAATCCTGTTAAAGATTACAAACAGATTGCTAGATGTGACTCGGTTTAGGGATTTCCCTCAGATCTATTAGGATCTTCACCTTGTTAAAGGATTTCAAACACTCAATAAGAATGTCACCTTGCTAGAGGGTTTTACAAATAAGACTGTTAAGTCCACTCAATTAAGAGATTTTCTATCACTTTACAAAATAACAGTAATAAAAATCTATCCGCAACTTCACATCTAAAATGCTAAAGTAGATTCTTATTTGCTCAATACAATCTAGTCATAGGACTTATCTTGTCCTTTTGCTAGGCTCTATACTTTGTTATTCAAACAGGTCTTCAAGCTTTTGTGCTCGGTAATCACTATGTAGCATCCCTATGCTTACACTTGCCCGCATACATTGTTTATCAACAATTCCTTATTTATAAATAATTTGCCAACCGCTTAATCTCCTTGATCACATATCCCATGATCAATCATAACCATCAGATCTTCAAAATTGACCAGGTTCATTGTATCCTTCAATCTGAAAACATTTTACCCTGCCTTGGAACTTGCATACATTTCTTGGAACTTGTGCTAGGGTATTATGGTTCAATCTGAGCTATAGATCTTCCTGTTGATCTTTCATTGCCATAGATCCTTAACAACCTTTATACACGTTGTAACAATCATTTAATCATAACCAGCTCATCAGCTTCCTTCATTAAATAATTCTTTTATTCATTCAATGCATTCTGTTATTACTCGGTTGCAACTCGGTAAATACTAAACTTCACTTGGTAGACATTTTGCCTTCATTAACCAATAGCGATAACCTTAGGGTTTATCGACTAGGTTCTTTGCTCGGTAACATAGTATAGTATTAACCTTACAATCAACAACATATGTAAGATATCAAAACAATCTAAACATCATGATCTCATCATTGTTTAACTCGATAATAGTTGCCCATTGAATAGCTTATTCCTCCCCTTATTCATCACATTCTTTCTGTGTCTTTTACCAACATCTTTGTACTCACCAAATCATACTTCTTAAGATATGGCAACATCATACTGAATTAGAAAATCAATTTCTTGACATCAATGACAAAATAATAATATTAAGATAGTAAACATCCTTAATCAGTTATATCCATAATCATCAACAACCTTCTCAATATCCTAATTGAAATGCCAACAATCTCTCATTGTAATTGGAATGCCAACAATCTCCCTTTGTCTATTATAATGCCATCAATCTCCCCCTTTGGCATTGATGGAAAAACCAATTGATTTGACCTAAATGATTTGGATTGCTGTGAGATTTTGAAATGCTCTCCCCATGTCATCAGTCTTCTCCCCCATACATTAGTCTTCTCCCCCTTTGACAACAATGCCAAAAAGAAAACTAAAACATAATTTCTTCCACTGAGAAGTGAATTCCTTGTTGTTATGTGTCAACTTAGTCTCGGTCAGAGCATTATGTCTTCAATTCTTGTTCCCTGTTATTGTTTCCTGCACACCTTTAGAAAACCTCCTAAAGTGTGTAAATCAACATCAACTCCTAAAAGATATTTTGTAGAGTCATCGAATTGATGCTTTCATCGAACTCAGTCAGTGAATGGACCCCTAACTAACTTCTGAGATACTCAAAAGTGTCCCTTGGTAGTGGCTTGGTGAAGATATATGCTATTTGTTCCTTTTTGCTAACATACTCCAACACCACTTTCTTCTCTTGAACTTATTCTCTAAGATAATGATACTTGATAGAGATGTGCTTTGTCTTAGAGTGCATAATAGGATTCTTTGAAATGTTTATGGCACTATTATTGTCACAAAATATAGTTACTAGCTCAGTAACTTGCTCATTTATACCTTCCAAGGGTTGTTTAATCCATGCTATATTGGTACAATTCAATGCTACAGCAACATATTTAGCTTCTGCTGTTGACTGTGAAACACATCCTTGTTTCTTGCTAAGCCAACTTACTAGTCTTTCTCCTAAAAAGAAAGCTCCTCCACTTGTGCTTTTCCTGTCATCAATGTTGCCTGCCCAATCAGCAGCAGTATAAACTTTTAAATCAAAAACATTTCCTTTATAATATACTAAGCCATAATCTTCAGTGCCTTTTAGGTATCCAAAAATTCTCTTGATTATTGTCATGTGTGTTTCCTTGGGATCTACAGAGAATCTTGCAACTATACCTACTACATGTGCAATATCTAGCCTGCTATGAACAACATATTGCAGCTTTCCAATCATGGATCGGTAAAGTGTCTCATCAACAGATGCAGATTCATCATTCTTCGATAGTTTGCAATTGGTAGTCATAGGAGTACTCACTGGTTTTGAATCCTCCATTCCAAATTTCTTCAAGATCTCCTTTATGTACTTGGATTGAGTAATGAAAATCTCATCTTTCATTTGCAAAATCTGTAAACCTATAAAATACTTTATCTCACCGATTAATGACATCTCAAATTCTTTGCTCATTTCATTTCCAAAGTTTTTGCATAGAGAGTGATTTCCACAAAAGATAATATCATCAACAAATATGGCTGAGATCAGTATTCCATTTTCATTGTTCTTCATGTACATGTTACTATTTTCACTAGTTCTTATAAAACCAATTTTGATCAAATAAGAGTGCAATCTCCCATACCATGCTCTAGGTGCTTGTTTCAAACTATATAAAGCTTTGTTCAATTTACATACCTATTCTTTATTGTTGTCTTCAACAAATCCTTCAGGTTGTTCAATAAAAACTTCTTCTTCTAATATACCATTCAGAAATGCAGATTTGACATCCATTTGATATACCTTGAAATTCTTGTAAGCAGCATATGCCAACAATGTTCTTACTCCTTCAAGTCTTGCCATAGGTGCAAAAGTCTCACCATAATCAATTCCTTCTTCTTGGGCATAACCTTTGCAAACTAGTCTTGCTTTATTTCTAATAACCTTACCTTTTTCATTCAGCTTGTTTCTGAAAAATCCACTTTGTACCGATTACCTTTTTGTCCTTCGGTCTTGGGACCAATGTCCATGTGTCATTCTTCTTGATTTGATCAATCTCTTCTATCATAGCATTTATCCAATCTTCACTATTAAATGCCTCTTTCACTATCCTCGGTTTAAATTCAGATATCAGACATGTGTTCTATCTCAGTTTGTTCCTTGTCATCACTGGATCATTCTTATCTCCTATAATCTGACTTGATACATGATTCCTTTTGACATACTTGGCTAATACAGGCTTAGTAGGCTCTGTATGATCTTCTTCATCACTCAGTAACTGGATATTCTCTTCATTTTCTTCAATAGTTCTCTCGGTAAGACTTGTCAGTTGAACATAGACAAATTCATCATAATCTTCTAGTTCCTTGGAATTCCTTCATCATTTCTTTATCCAAATTCATCAATTTTCACATTTGCACTTTCTACTATTTTGTTAGATGATTTGGTCAGACATTTAAAAGCTTTGCTTCTAGAAGAATAACCAATAAATGTTCCTTCTTCACTTTTCTGATCAAACTTGCCATTTCTATCATCTTTGTGAACATGGCATCTACTTCCAAATATTTTGAAGTAACTTACATTAGGTTTCTTGTCATACCAAGATTTCATATGGTGTCCTCAAAGTTCCTTTCTTGAGTTGTACTCGTTTTAGGGTGTAAACTGTTGTACTTATTGCTTCTCTCCAAAATGTTTGTGACACTTTCTTTTCAATCATCAAGGTTCTGGCACAATCCATAATAGATCTATTTCTTCTCTCAGCAATTCCATTTTGTTGTGGAGTTCTTGGTGCAGAGACTTGTCTTTTTATACCATGATCATTGCAAAATTAGTTGAACTCATCAAATGTGAACTCTCCTCCTCTATCTGATCTAAGACATTTCAGTTGTCTTCCTATTTCAGTTTTAACTCTTGCCTTGTACCATTTAAACATTTGAAAAGCTTCTGATTTTTCTTTTAAAAACATTACTGACATCATCCTTGAGTAATCGTCCACAAATAATATGAAATATTTATCACCATAATAACTCTGAACTTTCATAGGACCACAAAGATAGTATGCACAAGATATAAATTTCCCTTAGAAGTGTAGGACTTACTTGTAAAGCTTGATCTTGTCATCTTACCCATCTAGCATCCTCGGCACATAGCATTCTTGGGTTTTTCAAGACTCGATAGACCTCTTACTCGGTGCTTCTTGCTTATTTTGATCATATTATCAAAATTTACATGACAAAACCTTTTATGTCATAACCGGGTATCATCTATCTTTGCATATAGACACTTATTCTGAGTTGAGTCAAGGTGAAATGTGTTACCTTTTGTTTGTGTCCCGATAGCAGCTAACTTTCCATGCTTGTCATGAATTTTGATAATTCCTTTCTGAAATTATATTCAGTAACCTGTGTTGTTTAGCTATGCTACACTCAACAAATTGTATTTCAAACCTTCAACCCAATAAACATCATTGCATTTTGCATTATCAAGAAGTGTTATAGATCCTTTACCTCTTACTGGACATGGTGCATCATTACCAAATCTTACATAGCCTCCATCATAATCTTCTAATATAACAAACTTGTGTTTATCACCTGTCATGTGATGTGAGCATCCACTATCTATGATCCACAAGTCATTAGTATTTATGTGAGATATTAGGGCTTTTTCTTCATACCTTTCTTCATCTGATCCATCTTTGATAGCCACATAAACTACTTCCTCTGTATCAGTTTCATCTGATTTATCATCATTGGATTCTTTGTCAGGACAGTTAGAAGCCATATGTCCTATCTTATCCCAATTGAAACATTTCAAAGGTAGTTTTCTTTTATACTTACCTTTGCCTCTCGGTAACCTTCTGGCTAATAGTGCTTCAAACTCTTCTTGCTTCTTGATTTCCTCATATAGTTTGTGCACTTTTTCCATGTTCTTGTGAAATCTCTCACTTGCTCCACTATGATCTACTTTAGAATACTTATACTTTCTATCATTGTAATCATCAAATTCATCAAGATGGAAAGAGCTAAATGCAGATTCAACTTTATTTACCGAAGACCCATTGTTATCAAAATTACTTAATTCAAATGTGTGTAGCTTACCAATAGTAGCATCTAAAGAAACTGGCATATTGGGTGTAGACCTCAATTCATTGATTGCATAGACTCACATTGCATAAGTTGGTAGAAGGGTTCATAACAACTTACTTGTTATATCCTTTTCTTCAATAGTTCCACCTATTCCTTTGATTTGATTGACAATCTCCTTTAATCTTGTACTGTACTGGGTTATGTTCTCACCTTCATTCATCCTCATAGATTCAAGTTGTCCTCTTAGACTATCCACTTTTGCTCTTTGAACATGTTCATCACCACCATACACAGATATGAGCTTGTCCCAAATTGCCTTTGCATCATTGCAGCCTTCTAGATCATTAAACTCTAAGTCGGTCAATGCAGATGTTATTTCAATCATTGCTTGGATATGTTCTTGCTTTGCCTTTAGCTCTTCCATTATCAATGGATAGGTGCTAGGTGTAATGAAATCATTCTCCAGATAATATACAACATATTCTCCAACTCCTGATAGGTGCAGCTTCATCTTTTTCTGCCATGTAGAGAAACTTGACTTGTTCAGCTTTGGTGCATCCCTCTTATACATCTTTGGATCTTTGCCTCAAGTACCTTTAAACTTTTTCTTCTTGAGTCCAAAGCTATGATACCAATTGATGGTTCTGATACTAAATGTTTAGTACATATGTCAAGCTAATAAGATGAGAGGGGGGGTGAATCGTATAAACTTAATCTTCCATAAAATCAACAGATTCAACCTCGGTAACCTTATCAGAAAAACTGTAAAGCATGCAAACTCATAAATAGATAAGATCACAAAACATATAACAACAGATTTAACATGGAAACCCAAATAGGGAAAAGCCACTGTGGGATTTTCGACCCACTAAGAAATATACTCTTCTAGAGTATGCTCGGTTAAAAGCAAATCCTATTAAAGATTACAAACACATTTCTAGATGTGACCCGGTTAACAGATTTCCCTCAGATCTGTTAGGATCTTCACCTTGTTAGAAGTGACCTTGTTAAAGGATTTAAAACACTCAATCAGAATGTCACCTTGCTAGAGGGTTTTACAAATAAGACTGTTAAGTTTACTTGGTTAAGAGATTTTTTGTCACTTTACAAAATAACAGTAATAAAAATCTATCTGCAACTTCACATCTAAAATGCTAAAGCAGATTTTTATTTGCTCAATACAATCTAGTCATAGGACTTATCTTGTCATTTTGTTGGGCTCTATACTCTATTATTCAAAAAGGACTTCAAGATTCTGTGCTCGGTAATCACTATGTAGCATCCCTATGCTTACACTTGCCCGCATACATTGTTTATCAACAATTCCTTATTTATAAATAATTTGTCAACTGCTTAATCTCCTTGATCACATATCCCATGATCAATCATAGCCATCAGATCTTCAAACTTGACTAGGTTCAAAGTATCCTTCGATCTGAAAATGTTTTACCCCGCCTTGGAACTTGCATACATTTCTTTGAACTTGTGCTAGGGTATTGTGGTTCAATATGAGTTGTAGATCTTCCTACCGATGTTTCATTGCCATAGATCCTTAACAACCTTTATACACATTGTAAAAATCATTTAATCATAACTAGCTCATCAGCTTCCTTCATTAAATAATGCTTTTATTCATTCAATGCATTCTATTATTACTCAGTTGCAACTTGGTAAATACTAAACTTCACTCGGTAGACGTTCTGCCTTTATTAACCGATAGCGATAACCTTAGGGGTTACCGACTAGTTTCTTTACTCAGTAACATAGTATAGTATTAACCTTACAATCAACAACATATGTAGGATATCAAAACAATCAAAACATCATGATCTCATCATTGTCTAACTCGGTAATAGTTTCCCATTGAATAACTTATTCCTTCCCTTATTCATCACATTCTTTCTGTGTCCTTTACCAACATCTTTATACTCACCAAATCATACTTCTTAAGATATGGCAACATCATACTGAATTAGAAAATCAATTTCTTGACATCAATGACAAAATAATAATATTAAGATAGTAAATATCCTTAATCACTTATATCCATAATTATCAACAACCTTCTCAATATCCTAATTGAAATCACAACAATCTCTCATTGTAAATGGAATGCCAACAATCTCCCTTTGTCTGTTATAATGCCAATAGTTTCAGGATGTTGTTGGTGATCATGTTCAAGACTTGGCAGATGGAGATCGTTATTGTAGCGTGTGGACCTATACTGGGTCTCGGTTGATCTAGGTTATGGATCGGCTTTAATGTAACGTGTGGATTGAACCTTCCGATGTGTTTTCAGGATATCTTATGTGTTGGATATTATTTGTTTGGTCTAAGGCCGACATGGTTTGTAATTATGTAATTGGTTTATTATCTGGTGGCCGACCTAATTGCTTATGGTCAAGGGTTTATATATATAGATGTAAGATCTCATTGTAGATCATCATGGTTATGTTAGAGGTCATGGTCAAGGCATGTAATGTGTGAATAATGTAATATCATTCAGACAGAGCATTTGGTAGATCATTGGAGATCAAACTGGGTTTATGTAAGAGGACTCAGTCCTCTGGTATTGATCTTAACCAGAACTGTACTTAGGCATAGAAGATGCTATCTTTTGCAATTCAACACTTCTCTAAATTATAGTCTGGATTTCTATGTAGTCATTGAGGCTCCTTTTGTGATGAACAATGTGCTCTAGGTTGTAGGCCTTCCTGCAAGTGCAGGCCTCTCAATTGTAATTTAGATACTTACTGCAGAAGTATTATCTGACTATGGGTAGGCTTCCCACCATGGTTTTTCCCTTTACCAGGTTTTCCATGTATAAATCTTGGTGTCATGTGGATGACTTTTATTCTATCATTATCATTTATGCTTAATTGGATTAACTGCTATTTCGGTATTAATCTTTTGGGTTCTAGTATTAAAGTTTTAACTTCTAATGGTTCTGGTAATATGTCACAACTGATTCACCCCCCCTCCTCTTAGTTGTCTTCTAGTTATTTAAACTATCTAACAATTGGTATCAGAGACTTTGGTCCTCTCTGCAGAAAGATTAACCGCTTGATGGAGATCCTATGGCGACTAACAGTTCAAGTTCATCCAGTTCTTCTGGAGCTATCTTTCAGAGGGATATTCTAAGGCTTGATGAAACAAATTAAATAGTATGGAAGATTAGGATGGAGACTCATCTGAGATATCTTGGCAAGGAGACTTGGGAGATCACACAGAATGGTGTCACACCTTATAATCCGGGATCTGGTAATCCTCCTCTAGCAAACCTAGACAAGGATCTTGAGAATGATTGTAGAGCAAGATAAGCTCTCTTGTGTGCACTTTTTGATCAGCGAATAATAGGATTAACAAACAAATCATCTGGAAAGGCTATATGGGATAAGTTGGAGACTCTTAATGAAGGTGACCCTACAGTGAAGATTGCTAAACTTGATGGTTATTGGGTGAGATATGAAAACCTGAAGATGGAAGAAGATTAAAGGATTACTGCATTTGTGTAAAGGGTAAATGAGATTGTTATGCGAATTCAATGTTGTGGTGGAACTCTGAGCAAAAATGAAATTATTTCTAAAGTCTTGAGAGCCCTACCACTGGCTTACAAAATGAAGGCTACTTCTATTAATGAGTTGAGAACAATGGCTAATTCATCTGTCAATAGAGATACTTTGGTTGGGAAACTCTCTTCTTTTGAGCTTGAAGAATTTGGACCTTCTTGAGCTATGAAGTCTGAACCTGCTTTTCATGCATCTACATCTACAACCGGTAAGAAATACTAGAAAGATTTGTATGAAAAGGAATTAGAATATATGAAGAGAGAAGATGATGATTTCAAGCAACTTGAAGCACTATTTTCTAGAAGAGTACCTAAAGGACCGATAGGAAGTAAGTATGAAGGAAAAACACCTTTTAAATGTTTTGCATGTAATAAGATTTGTCCTTTTGCATCTAGATGTCCTGAAAGGAATTCAAGATTTGAAGAAAGAGTTAGAAGATCATTTAAGCCTAACCCTAGATATCAGATTAAGTACAAATACAAGAAAAAAAGAGACAAATCATGCTACATAGCGTATGAGGAAGGCATTACTGATTCTGATGATGAACTAGCAAAATATTCTGCTAGTGGTTCTAGGAATGGGAAGGAGTGGGTGTCCTTGGCTATCAAGGAAGATGATCCAGCACTGGAAGTGAGTGTACCTGAAGAGAAGGCACTTGCTGCTAAAATTGAAGACAAGGATGAATGGGTAATTGATAGTGGTTGTTCACATCATATGAATAGAGATAAAGGGAAGTTTCTAGCTTTGCAAGAATTTTATGGCGGTCTAGTTAGATTTGGAGATGACAAATCACGTATAATCAAAGTAAAAGGAACTATATCATCAGATGGTAAGAAAATATTGACAATGTTTATTATGATGAAGGTTTAAGGCATAATCTCTTGAGTGTAGGAAAATTGGTAGATAAGGGATTTCAATTATAGTTCAAGGATGGAAAATACAAAATCATTACCAAATCTAGCTTGGAGATTGCAACCGGTACACAAACAAAAAGTAACATTTTTCATTTGAACTCTGGTGAGAAGACATGTTTAATTACATAGATTGATGAGAGTTGGCTATGGCATAAAAGGTTGTGTCATGTGAATTTTGATTGCATTGTGAAGATCAGTTCAACTAAGGCAGATAGGGATATACCTAAGATTATGAATCCCTATAATCCGGTATGTAAAGAATGTCAAATGGGTAAATAGGTCAGAACCTCTTTTAGGAGTATACATGATAAATCATATGATGTTCTTGATCTTATTCATACTGATTTGTGTGGCCCTGCTAGACTTAAAAGTTTGCAAGGTGATAGATATTTCATGCTAATCATTAATGATTATTCCATAATGATGTGGGCTACTTTTCTAAAAGAAAAATCTGAAGCATTTGAAAAGTTTAAAATCTTTAAGGCTAAAGTGGAAACTGAGACAAGATTGAAGATTAAATGTTTGAGGTCAGATCATGGTGAAGAATTCACATCCCATGAGTTTAATAACTTTTGTGAGAAGCATGGTATAAGAAGAAAATTTTCTGCTCCTCGGACACCTCAGCAAAATGGAGTTGTGAAAAGGAAGAATAGAACTATCTTGAATGCTGCTAGAACAATGATGATGGAAGCTAGTCTACCTCATATCTACTGGAGAGAAGTAGTGAGCACAATGGTTTATACATTCAATAGAGTACATATAAAAGGAGAAACGGGTAAGACACCTTATGAATTATGGTTTGGTAATACACCTATAGTTAAGTATTGCAGAATTTTTTGTAGTAAATGTTATATCACGAGAGATGATATCATTGGGAAATTTGATCCTAGATGTGATGAAGGCATATTTCTTGGTTGTTATAATGAAAGAAAAGCATATAGATGTTATAACAATAGATTGCAGAGAATTGTGGAGAGTGATAATGTCAAAGTAGATGAGATGAACATAAGTCAAATCAGAGTTTATGAGAAGGAACGGATAGTGGAAATGATTATATCTGAACAGGTAGCACCTTTACCAGAATAGAGTGTTGAACCAGTTACTGCGGTAGTATCAGATAAGTTTATAGTAACTAAAGAATGGGGAAGAGGAACTGAAAGTCAGAAGACTCCTAGGTATGTGAGATTGAATCATTCAAAAGATCAGATTATTGGGGATAAGAGAAATGGAGTGATGACGAGAAGAAGATTGGCAACTAATGAGGTATGTTTAATTTCACAAGTTGAGCCGGTATCAGTAATTGAGGCATGTAAAGATGAATATTGGTTGAAAGCTATGAAAGAAGAATTAGATTAGACTGAGAAAAATAACACATGGTCCTTGTTTCCTCGACCTATAAATAAAAATGTTATTGTAAATAAATGGGTTTTTAGAAATAAATTGAATGAGGATGGTCAAGTTATAAGGAATAAGGCTAGATTGGTTTGTAAATGATATTATCAGAAGGAAGGAATTGATTATGGAGAGACTTTTGTACCTGTAGCTAGGATTGAAGCTGTAAGATTAAATCTTGCCTATGCTACTTATAAGAACTACAAGGTTTATCAGATGGATGTTAAATGTGCAGTTTTGAATGGGGATCTTTTGAAGCTTGGTTTCACTAAGGGTAGTGCTAACAGTAATTTATATTAGAAGATCACTGATAATGATATATTAATTATTGAAGTATTTGTTGATGGCATTATTTTTGGAGGCGAAGATAAGTTATGCTTAGAATTTTCTAAGAATATGGAGAAAGAATTTGAGATGTCTATGGTTGGTGAGATGAAATTTTTCTTAGGTTTGTAGATTGCTCATACTGACAAAGGTATTTTCATCTATCAAACTAAATATGCTAAGGAATTGTTGAAGAAATTTGGTATGGGAGAATCTAAATAGGTAAGTACTCCTATGGTTACAAGTGAGAAATTGACAAGAAAAGATGTTTCTGCATTGGTAAATCCTACAAGATACAAATCTATGATTGGAGGCTTGCTTTATTTGACTCAGACTAGGCTTGACATTATGAATGTTGTTTGTATTGTTTCAAGATTTCAAAGTGATCCAAGAGAAAATCATGAGATTGCAGTGAAAAGGATTTTTAGATACTTGCAAGGTACATCAAAATATGGTTTGTGGTACCCTAAGGATGATAAATTTACTTTATGTGCACATACAAATGCTAATTGGGCTGGAGATATTGATGATCGAAAATGCACTTCTAGTGGAGCTTTCTTTCATGGAAAGAAGGTTTCATAGATCAGCAAGAAACAGTCATGTACTTCTTTAGCTACTACTGAAGTTGAGTATGTTGCTACTTCTACTAACTTTACACAATTTTTATGGATGAAGCAAATGTTGAAGGATATAAAGGTGGATTGTGATGCACCGATAGTTATTCACTGTGATAACTCTATTGCTATTAATATATCAAAGAATGCGATATTTTATTCTAAAACAAAGCACATATCTATCAAGTACAACTTTTTGAAAGAAAAGGTGGAATCAAATGAAGTTAGACTGGTTAATGTGAACACTAAAGAGAAGATTGCACATGTTTTCACTAAACCTTTTCCCAAGGAATCATTTGAGTACCTGAGAGACAGATTGGGAGTTTCTGCCACTTTGGTAGAGACTTGACTGATGTGGTTTAGCATCAATCTGGTATGCATTATCAGAGATACTATTCATTTTGGTACTAATGTGGGGATGCTACTGCTCAGGGGGAGTACTTAGCTTTGAGTTTTAGTGGTTTATGTATTTTCTTTGATATTTTTGTCAGATTTCTGGCATTGATATCAAAGGGGGAGAGATATTGATGTGAAAAAGACAAAGAAAGAAAAAGAAAAAGTCAAAGGGGGAGAGATATGAATAGGAAATATATTAACATTTAGAGTTGTATGTGGGAGATTATTGTCTGTCTTCCATTGGGGAGACTTGTTTGGCATTTCTTGGTACTTAGATGCTTTTCACATATAGTGTTGCCATCAATACCAAAGGGGGATATTATTGGCCATTTAGTGGAATTGATTATGTGTTGCTTTGATGTTTTGTCATTGATGCCAACAGTAGTAGTTTGGATGCTTTACCAGCACCCTTCTGGTCCCAGTAGGTTGAGTGGTTTCTAGTTGATTTGGATCCGGCATGATCCAGTAGGCTCCAGTATAGTTTGGTGATGGAATTGGCTTGTTCATGATACTCATGTTCATATTTAATTAGTTGGTTTTGGTCTGGTTATTAGATGTTATCCTACTTGCTTAGAAGCTTAGTTTTTGGTTCTGGCGAGGGTTTCACTGACAAAGCTTTTGATGAAGATCTTTGATGAATTGCATAAGTCATGTTGGTGTAGCTTTTGGTGGAGTTTTAGGATGTTGTTGGTGATCATGTTCAAGACTTGGTGGATGGAGATCATTACTGTAGTGTGTGGACCTATACCGGGTCTTAGTTGATCTAGGTTATGGATTGACTTTAATGTAACGTGTGGATTGGACCTCTCAATGTGCTTCCAGGATATCTTATGTGTTGGATATTATTTGTTTGGTCTAAGGCTGACATGGTTTGTAATTATGTAATTGGTTTATTATCTGGTGGATGACCTAATTGTTTATGGTCAAGGGTTTATATATATAGATGTAAGATCTCATTGTAGATCATCATGGTTATGTTAGAGGTAATGGTCAAGGAATGTAATGTGTGAATAATGTAATATCATATAGGAAGAGGATTTGGTCGATCATTGGGGATTGAATTGGGTTTGTATAAGAGGAATCGGTCCTTCAGTATTGAGCTTAACCAGAACTGTACTCACGCATAGAAGATGCTATCTTTTGCAGTTCAACACTTCTTTAGATTGTAGTCTAGATTTTTATGTAGTCAGTGAGGCTCCTTTTGTGATGAGCAGTTTTCTCTAGGTTGTTGGCCTTCCTACAAGTGCAGGCCCCTCAATTGTAATTCACATACTTACTACAGAAGTATTATCTGACTGTGGGTGGGCTTCCCACCCTGGTTTTTCCCTTTATCAAGTTTTCCACATATAAATCTTGGTGTCATGTGGATGGCTTTTATTCTGTGATTATTGTTGATGCTTAATTAGATTAGCTACTATTTTTCTATTAATGTTTTAGGTTTCGATATTAAAGTTTTAACTACTAATGGTTATGGTAACCTGTGACAACTGATTCACCCCCCCCCCCTCAATTGTCTTTTGGTTATTTGAACTATATAGTATATTATACTTATTTCATACACTTCATCTCTCATTGCTCTGTTACAATATTTTGCTATGATTTGGAGCACAAATCTCTATCTTGCATAAATGAAACTATGCATAATTGATGACACACCACACACCATGCCTCAAAATGATTAAATACATCAATTATATATCTGCGACAAAAAATTAGATCAGCTACATGTCAACTCAAGATCACTGAACACTTTATTCAAATATGTATGAACAATTGGCATAATTGAAGCTTTAATGTTAATACAGACCAAAATTGATTGTTCACATGTTACCACACATGTCAGCTAAACATCCTTGATCAAAAAACTAATCACCAAAACTGCTCCATCAAATCTGCACAAAGATCAACTGCACAAGTCGACTTGTTCTTAACTTGAAAATAGAAACCTAGTACTCAGAGGCTTGAATCTTGCACATGAATCATCACTGAAGACCAAAACTTTGAAATAAGGTGTTCCAGACATCCATATACCTTCCCTTAGATTTCCAACACAAAATGCTAACCTAAAAGTAAATCCAGACCAAAATATTGTACACTATCAAATGCTCTGTTCTAAGCTTGCCAGACTTGAACAACTCTCCAATCTGACTTCTGGTATGAGAAAATCATTCATTGCAAATGGGTACATTAACTTGGGGTGCCATCAATGACAACACCTAATAACCTATGTAGTGTCTCTTTCCAACAATCTTGGGGACTTAGATGTTGATGCCAAAGCTTCCTGAGCTTCCTTTTCTTCTTCTCCTTCTCTAATCTTCTTTTCTCTTTTTATGTCATCTAGTTCATCAGACTCGTATCCTGCCAATTTATCACTCTTTAGAGGTGTTTTCATCAACCTTCACATTTGCACTTTCAATAATCTTGTTCAACCTTTTATTGTAACACTGATATGTCTTACTCCTTGTAGAATATTCTATAAATATGCCTTCATCGACTCTACTGTCAAACTTTCCAAGATTATCCTCATCTCTCTAGATGTAGCACTTGCTTCCAAGTACCTTGAAATTTCACTATCGGAGTTATACCATGCCATAGCTCATAGGATGTCTTCCCATGTCTTTTCTGGTATAGATTTATATTAAGAGTGTAGAGTGCAATATAAATTGCTTCTCTCCAACACATTTCCAGGATTTTTGCTCCTTTGATCATTGTTCTAGTTGCTTCTTGAATCATCTAGTTCATCTTTTCTACTACACCATTCTGTTAAGGTGTTCTTGGGGCAAATAATTGTCTTTTAATACCATTTTTCTAATAGAAATTGTTAAATCTAATAATCTGGTGGATGATTTCTCCTCTCCTCTATAACTTTCTCTTGTTTGTTTTCTATCTTGACATTCTTTGCACATGTTGATATCTGATTTGGACAACTTTTATAAGTCTCTTACTACACTTGATGAACTAATCTTCACTAGGTTGTCCAAATTAATGTGACACTATCTTTGATACCAGAGCCTACTATCATTGATCTGAGACAACAAACAATGCTTTGTAGCTCCTTCTAGTAGATACATATTTCCACCAGTCCTTTTCCCTACTGCAATAACAATTTTGGATTCTTTCCAGATCTCACAGCCATCATCCTAAAAGACAACATTGTAACCATTTTTGTACATCTATCCAACACTCAAAATATTGTGATGCAAACCCTTTACATAATAAATATTGTTAGTATTATTATTTACATCAAAATAAATAGAACCATTCCCCATAATTTGTGTTGTCTAATCATATTTGAACCTAACAGTACCACCATCATACTTATCAAGTTTCACAAACTGACTCTTGTCACCAATCATATGATTTGAACATCCACTATCAATCAGCCATTCATTTTTATCTCTTCTAGCATGTAAAGAAGTAGCAACAGTCCTAGTGGTATCAATTTTAGGAACATCTCTTTCTACAAAAAATAAGCAGTCACCATCTTCATAATCTGATTCATCATCTGAAATGCCAACATCGTCTTTGACATAATAGGCTCTCTTATTGAATTTTCCTTTATTTTCTCTAGATTTTTGTCTTGAATTTTTTTCTAGACACCTATTAGCAATATAATCAATCTTTCCATATCTAAAACATGTAAGAGGTAACATACCTTTATACTTGTTGGTGCCTTTCTTCAGTTTCCTCATGAAATTATCTTCCATCTCATCTAAACTAACATCTTTCAGATCTTCCTTAGATGCTTTAAATGTAGATTCAGCCTTATAGTCTTGTCTTTTTCAAACTTCCTTATCTCAAATATTGATAGAGTTCCATACAACTTCTCTCGAGTGAACTTCTTTGGATCATAGATTTCTTCAATAGCCGATATCTTGTCACTATAACTTTCCGATAGGGACATCAAGATCTTCTCAATTATATATTAATCTGACAAAGTGTTGTCAAGCTCTCTAATTTAATTTACCGTACTATCAACCTTCTAAAAATAGCTAGTTATGTCCTCTCCTCCTTCCATTTTCAAATTTCCATATCTGTGCTTAGTTGTTATCTTCTTTGATAGTTTCACTCCATCATTCCCTTCATAGATATCTCTTTTTTTTCCAAACCTCATAAGTGATATTCAATGAAATAACCTTTCTTAATTCAGTCTTAGATAGAGCACTAAAGATAGCATACCATACCTTTTCACTCTCTTCATAAGCTTGAATCTCATTAGGAGTGGTAAGAACATTTCTCAATTGAACATACTTAGTTTCCACTACTTTTCATGTATTGTATTTCAAAGATATCAAACAGCCCCTCATCTTCACTTTCCAAAACTATAGTCAAATCCCTCAGAGATAGGAATAGTCAATTTATGTGTCATCAAATCATGATCTACCTCAAGTAGTTAAGCTCTTCTCCAAGGAAGCAAAGCTCTGATACCAATTGTTGAATATCCGGGCAACCGAGGGGGGGTGAATCAGTTGATTACCTAAAACAATTACTTTTATTCTTTTCACCCCCAGATCCAAACTAGTTGAATTAATTAACACTAATATAGCATGAAAAACAAAAACATACTACAGATCACACAATGAACACTAGATATGACGTGGAAAACCCAAGAAGGGAAATACCATGGAGAAAGTTAGTTCTCAATAAAAACACTAGTTAAGGTAATTTTTACAAAGGTTGGCTCACTGCTAGAATGCTCACTAGAGGTGGGCTCACTACCAAAGAAAGAGAAAAAAAAAAGAAAGAATCCACCACCAAAACACAATCTACAAAACCAGATTACTTCTAGTCCCCCAGTACCAACAAACTCTCACATATCACCAACAGTCAAATATTTTATTTCCAATCTTGCATGTCTTCCAAACAATGTCACACATTTTCTATATCTAGCATAATTATATCATCCTCATATATATATATTGTCTTTCGAGAAGCATAATCTTCCAAGGCGGCCAAGACAAGGATCTAAAATAGGTTAATACTAAACTTTTTGGTGGTGGAAGGGAACAAGGAGTAGACCACACCACATTAATGAGTAGATCAACATGTTACACTCATTACAAATTATGAACCCAAGAGTCATGATACACATGCTACACCACAAGTCATTGCACATCCTCTAATTTTGGACTTAATCCGGACCCAAACACCATTTCCCAAACCAACAAGAATAAGAATAGGACCAAGATACACACTAACACCATATTCAATAACCTAAAATATCCGGATCAACAACACATCTTTTGAAGAAATAGAGATTCCAGGAACACACATTTTGGATCACCAATATCAAGAACAACAGAGACATTAATGCCAACCAATATGTTGACATCAATGACAACTAATTAACAACACCATCTTATTCACAACAATCACAACTGCAACACTTATTGTCTCTTTTTTCTACTCTACTTCTCTCTATGTGCTCTCCTTCCATTTTATGCACACACAAACAGACTTGTTGTTATACACCTTCTCTCATATATGTGTTCAAAGATCTGTGCAATCTCTACTCTCTATTTTATGTTATTGTCTCCACATCACTACTCCACAATAATCTACCAAATCATTTTTAGATAGTCTCTTCCTCTAGAACTTGAATCTCTTGTCATAACTAGATTAATTTCTCTTCTTGGGATACACAAAATATTTGATTTAATTTACACGTACCTTGCAAACTGTTGGTTTTCTTCTTTTACTCGAGAAATCTACTGTCATACATCTTAATTTTTTTTCTTGAGATGCAAAAAGATTAGATCTTCCATCTACCTTGCACACTATTTTCCACCAACATTAAATGCACCGATATTTCCATCTTGAGATATTATTCTCTATGTTTAGATTACTATCTTTAGTAACTTCACCTATACATTGTCTCTATTTACCCAATGATTGAAGATTACAAATCTCCTCAAACCACTAAAATATTTGATCTTCCATCGGTTCAACAATCTTGGAGTCATCAACATTAAATGCATTCTATTCTTCTTTTATTTGTTCCCAATCTCTGCCATCAGATTTGATCTTTCATCTGCAAGACAGTCTGGAAATTGTCAATATTAAATGCATCCTTTGCTTCTTTTGTTTCAAATCTATGTGTTCACATCCATCTACCATCTTTAGTAGTTTCACCTATAACAATGGGCATTCACTCACTAGTGCATCTTGCAGGAAAGACAAATGACTAAGATATTAAAAAAATATTTATACAGAATAGAGCCACTTCACAAAATGTTTGATAGATGAAAAGAAACTCTTTTCAACAAGTGGTCTTCATAATGAACACGTATGAGGGTCAACTTGGTCAACAATACAATCAGACTTCAAATGCATCTTCCTGGACACATTGTGTTTGGTCACAACATTGTGACCCAACATTGCTTGCATCATCAAACCTTGTGAGGCTACACTTTTCTTCATTTCTTCTAGCTTTGTGGGCCTCGACATAACACGTGGCAACTAGTTGCAACATTGTGATCTTGACCTGATGACCTCACCTCTTCATGCGATGGTGTGATATAAGTGACATGTGGTAGTCGATCACATCATCACAAGAAATCTTTGAATTTTTCTCCAAGTCACGAGGTTACGACATAGCATCTCCTATGATTGTTCATAATGTGATCTCAACATCACAGTCATCTCTGGCGGCCTGACCTAACCATTGAAAACTTCCACCTAACATTCCATTGCATCTTCACAACCTTCCCAAGAGGAAACCCTAACCACTATGATCATACGCTTGACATCTTCTATGACCACAACATCCTCTCCAAGTCAAGCGACAAAAGACATGTGACCTATTGCGCACTTGACCTACACTCATCAAATTATATAAATACTTGATACCACTACCAATGTGTGGTAAATGGTTAAAAATATTTCACACACAGGTGTGTCCATTTTTCACCAAGTCTATCTCTTCTAGTCGACCACACTAATCAATTTTCTATTTTTTTTTCTTCTCTATCCAACCTAAATACATGTCGTGTTCTCTACAGAGACTATCAAACCTGCACTCCACTAGTTATGTCGGCCCCTATGCATACATTCTCTATATTATTTGATCTAAATACAAACTCCAAGCTTTGTCCAGTTTCCTCAAAACCTTCTCATCTGCTCAAAGCCTTCACTTCTCTATGACAATCAAATCTACACCAAGTTGACATCAATGATAATCCAATACCAACAAACCTAAGGTGATAACAAAAGTATCCTCTCCCCTCACCTTCCATTAGATCTTGGGTGTAGAGAAATTGTTATTGTCTTTTAGAGGGCCTACCTCTTGAGAAGCCCTTAAGGCCAAGTGTGAGGGAACAACCCAAGCAGTACTTTGTTTTAGTCCACTATATAAATAATTATGGTTTTTGATGAATGTCTCTTATCACCTAGTGCCAATGTGTTATACCAATGAATGTCTCCTCTAAAATCCTTGTAATGCGTAAAACTTGAAAGTTTTGGGAGGACTCTTAATTGAGCGAACCGTTGAATGTATGACCACTAGTATACGCAAAAATAGTACTAAAAACCAATTGTTTTAGTGGCCCCAAATCTCTATTTTCTTGTTGGTGTAGGAGGTCAGGCCTCTGAAGTTGCCCCACATTGCTACCTTTTGTTGTTTAGATAGATGTCCCTCAGTTCATAAGATCTATGAATCTTTGGGATATGAGACTTTAGTGTGCTTGATAAGTGGGTGTCATCGTGGGGAAGCCAGTGCCACCAAGTCTCTTTCTATCCACTCTGTTTCAGTATTTGGAGAAATCCAAGTGGGGACTCAGCAACTAGTATCCTCTTTCCAAGCCTAGGTTGTGCATGCTTTCAAGTATTTTTGATTTCGTTCAGACCTATGGAAATTGGGCTATTTTGGCCTACATAGCATACACATTTGTGCTTAGATTTTGGACACATACATTTAGACATTGTGTCTTCTTCTTTGGTATGTTTTCTTTCCACAAAAACATCAACATTGATATCTAGTCACTTATCAACAATTGCAAAAAAAAATTGGACAGAAATCATAAATTTGCCAAAAACACATCTCTGTTCATTTCTAGCATGTATACAATCTCTCTAGCTATGTCTATGCTCATTTACAGTGTGTATACAACTCATTTTATCATGTTTGTGTTTATTCCTAGCACATATTTGAGCAAAACTAAGAAAACATTGTCAACTTTGAAATCGTGTATGTGCATCATCTTATCAAGTCTATGTCTATTCCTGGCATGTATCAGAGAAAAACTAAGAAAACATTGTCAATAGTGAAACTAGGTCTGAGTCATCTTTTGGCATATATCTACAAATTCATACTGCTTATTTGGATAGAATTGAGAATTACATTATAAATATTAAATTGTGTATCTAGACTTTAAAATTGCATCTGTGAATTCATACTGCATCTTTGTTTCTGAAATCATAAGAGCTTCTAAGGTTGATAAACAAATGGTACCCAGGATGATAAATCTGATACAAGAATCACCTAGAGATGTAATGTAATGTGTTTGCAAGATATGATAGGGACTACTAAACAACCTTTTGACTCTAGATGAAAAGTGTGAAAGGGGATTGTGAATGATGTCTGAAAATATTTGAAATTGGATGAGAAGCCTAGAAAAAATGATGGTTGACATCATTCACAATCCCCTTTCACACTTTTCATCTAGAGTCAAAAGGTTGTTTAGTAGTCCCTATCATATCTTGCAAACACATTAAATTACATCTCTAGGTGATTCTTGTATCAGATTTATCATCCTGGGTACCATTTGTTAATCTGTAGTTAAGGTCAACTTACCTCTTCAAGTGTCTATCATCTCCCAGGAAGCCCTACCTTTCTTTACATCATCAAATTATCTTGTAAAAACATTTTGGGACATTGCAAGACAGCCCTAGATTCATTTTCCATTTCATATTCCTCTTGGTCTTCCATATTCTTCATTTTCTACCATCCTCCATTTTTAGCCAAGGTCTTTCATGGTTGAAACCCATTCACAAAGGATTAGAAAACAAGCTAAAGAAGCTCGACAATCTCTAAACATGAAAATATATGAGTTTGATGAAAATGAATTTTACAACCCACAATCTTTTGAGAATCACAGGAAATCACCAGATGTTGACAATGAGTCTATTGCTACAATAGACATTCAAGAAACTATATCCAATGTGTGATTTAATAGAGTGGTTAAATAAATTATGAGAATATACAATTAATACTTATTATAAATGTTCATTCAAAGTGGTACAAGACTAGCCCATGACTTTGATTTGTCACAAATTTTGGAAGAGGATCCCAATCAAACTAATGCTAGTGGTCATGATGATGGATATAGAGGTGAGCATACCATGCCCAATTCACCCTCTTCCTTGTTTCAAATACCCGAAGTGACTGATACTCATTCTTATACTAATGATGCTAGAATACTCATGAACAACTTTGTGCTCATCCTCTCAAAGGGAAAAGGAATACCAATGCATATGCTCATCAACAAGAGACTACCCAAGATCATGTCAATCCCTATGCAATAAGACCACATGTTAGATTTGGGGGCAATGCTCAAGATCATACTTACAATACCAATTATGCCCATGGTCCTGACACATACAATTATCCTAGGCTTAGTGATCCTCATTATAATACCATACCAAGTGCCCCTTACAAAAATTGCACACCTCCCCCATATGAGCATATCTATGATCAATATCACCCTTACATGCATTACATTCCTCCTCCTCCTCATGGTGGCTTGAGCATGGGAATAACTCAAAGTGACAAAGCACCACCTAGTAGTGATTTGCAACAACAAATTAAGGAATTACAACAATAGATAGTGAGTGTGTAAACACCAACAAATGACTACACAATCAATGACATGTGTCCTTATCCATATGATAGAAGCATACCAATTCCTCCTTTTCATTCTCATTTTGTGAGACCAAAGTTTGACAAGTATAAAGGAAAAGGAGATCCCAAGGCACACATTAGAGAATTTTCCATGGCTTGCATAGAGGTGGCAAAAGAGGATTCTTATTTGATGAGATTATTTACACAAAGTTTAGGTGGGCAAGCCATGAAATGGTTTTCACAACTTCCGCTTGGGATCAAGTCATGGGGTTAGTTGGAAAAGGCCTTTATAAAACATTTTTCATACAATATTGAAACTGAGGTATCAGTGACCACTTTATGCAACACAAAGAAAAAAAATGGAGTCTTTTGTGTCATTCTTACAGTGATGGAGAAGTTTGGCTAGTCTTTGCCCTTGTCAAATTCTAAAAAAATAAATAGTTGAGATGTTTACCCAAAATGTGAACAAGCAAATTGGATATGAGCTTCGAATGGCATATTTGTCTACCTTCAAGGAAGCTATTGAAAAAGGTTTATTATTTGAGAAGTTCCTCATTGAGCAAGGCATCATCAAAATATTTAAAGAAAACAAAGATGATTCTAATGGAAAAGACAAATCCCAATTTTGGAACAAGAACAAGAATACTCTTAATGATGGCATTGTGGATGCCAATGTGGTAAGGCCATAGTTAACATTTCCCAATGCTAGTTCATCCAACAATCAAGTGAATACACAAAGAGAATCAAATCCCCCAAAGAAGTATACACATTTGGGAGAACCAATTGAAACCGCATTGAAGAAGCTGGTTGCCAACAAGCTCATTACATTGCCAGATAATCAACCATTTGAACCAAGGTTAAATCCTACATGATGGATTGATGACAAATTTTGTGAATATCACAAGAGAAAAGGTCATAAGTATAGTAGTTGTCACAAATTAAAGAATCTCATTCAAGATCTTATTGATAATGATATGATAGAAGTTGATGGTCATACTTCCAATGAAGGAGATGTGATGTTAAAGGAATTATTTCCAAGCATGATAAGGGAAAGGCCCAAAAGACATACAATAATGCCAATTATACCAATATGTCCTCTGATTATACAGTCAACCATATTTCAGAATTTTATAATCATGTGTCTACCATAACCATAAAAGGCAAAGCCCTTGAATGCAATGTCACTACTCGAAGGGGTAAAGTTACTTTACAAGGTGTTGCACCCAAAATGACTTCATCTTCATCTGATAACCAATATGACCTTGTATACCAATTGGGAAATACACCCACTCTCATTTCAATCCTTTAAATTTTGTGCATTTGACCCTCACACAAGGCTATTTTGGATAAAATCTTGAGAGAGACATCTATTCCTACGGATCTAAACATGGACCAATAATAAGCCATGGTGGGATACCTTTCTACCCCTCATCGCCTTACATTCACAAAAGTAGATGATGCATTTCCACAACAACCATACAATGCACCAATTCACATTGAATCTTTCCTCCATAAACACCACATAAAATGACTCTTGATAGATGGAGGAGAAAGTCTCAATATTTGTACACTGAAAGCCATCATACAATTGGAATACTCTAGAAAGATGATCACCATAAAGGAATATGATTATTAAGAATCCTCCTCAAAAGAAATGGACATTGTACCTCTAAGAGTAGGGCTAGTAACAAAGGGTATGGTTTGACAAGTCCTTGATCTTGATCTCACATACAATATACTTTTGGTATGACCATGGATACATGCAAAAAGAGTAGTGCCTTTGACTTATCACCAATGTATCAAGTTCTCACACAATGGAATCGAAGTCATGGTAAAAGTTGATCCAAATCCATACATATATTGCAACAATCTTCGACCAAGACCTAAAACAATATTCCTAATCAATCAAGAAGCTACTTCATCTTCAAAATACATTGATCTACAAAGCCTCCACTGCAAAGAGAGCAGAGCTTAAAGGAAAATTCAAGGACAAAGGCATGGGAGAATATAATCTAAATCAAACCATGTATCTAAGGGAATTAATGGACTCTATCAAGAATTATGGTAGACCACATCCTTCCAAGCACATATCAACAATCATTATAAAATGGGATCCCACTACCTTCAAAAGATGGGGTTAAATGGAAGAAGAAGATATCTACAAGATTCTTTATAAGGAACTAGAAGAACAACCTATTCAAGACCACATCACAATACCAGTTGAGAACTATGGAAAAGGCTTCAAGTTTCTAAAAAAGATGGGATATGATGGAAAAGGTCCTCTTGGCCTACAAAAGAAAGATATTGTGGAACCATTATAACCCGAATTATTACCAAAGAGACAATGACCAAAAGAACTTGGTTTTGCACCATTGAGATTATGTGGTCTTGATTCCCAAGAAATATTGAAAATTACTTATCCCACTTCCACAAATGACCAACAAGGAGAAAGACGTTATTCTACAAATTCAAATGAATGGGAATGGGGTTCTAACAAATCATCTAGTGATTATGAGCTTGTAAAAACTTTCAGAGAACCTGGTGAGCCTACCAAGGAAGAAAAATTTAGAGAACTATTCAAAGTTGGTCAAAAGGCATCATCTAGTTCTACATCTCAAGAAAAAAAAGATAGTGGTGAAGCATGGATAAAGAACTTTACGTCTCCAGGCTCTAGGTGAAAACCATGAAAAGTGAGAACTCTCATTTTTTAGTGTCCTTCTAGTGATATTAATTTAGATTCTTTTATGATAGAGACTGATGAGGATAGTACCAATGATGACCTCTATGACCTTCTTGGCATACCTAAATATTATTGTGTCTTTACCCTTACACATGTCGACTTTGAACATATCGATGGCCTTCCCCTCGTTCACCCGCAACTCATTGACTGGAACCAACAAGGGCCTCCACAACTTGATAGATTTAAAAATCATTAGGTCTTCATTGATTACCTTAGCATAGAGGGTGATCTCCCTCTTGGGGATTACAAAGTAGGATACACCATTGAGCTCAATAGTGTGGCATACTTTGGAGAGGGTACCAAATCTTCTAGTCACAACAATATTAAAATAAAAATAAATAATGGGTCTTTTAGTGAAAGCCACACTGTGGTACTTTTGGATCCTAAAAAAGTAAAAAGAAAGGATGCATCTGATAGTGAAAACCTCTTTGAGGCACCTGAGGATGTGGTGTAAGAGCACCTAGTTGATTTCATGCCTCCATGAGGCAATTTCATCATTTTAGTTTTAGTTTTGTGTCTTTGGTGTAATAAGGTCATTTAAGACCATGTTATGTGTGTTTGAGTCAATATTAGGTCATAAGGTGGATTGGAGAGTCAAGTTACATAAAGTTGTAAAGTTTGCACAAATGTTGTAAATGTTGTAAAAGAGAAAAAATAGGAAATGTGAAGAGTCACCAAGTGTAAATGAAGGAATTAGAATGATTGTAGCTAGAAAATTAGTTGTAAATGGTTGGTACATGTTTAAATAGCTTTGGGGAGGTCAAACCCAAAGGTGGGTGTTAAAATTTTGAAGTGAAATTAATATAAGACATCCTTGTTTTTACATTTCTGAAGAGTTAAATTATTTATTTCATCGCATGGTATGGATATGTATGGCCTTTTCATGACCTGAATGTGGTATGGTTAGAAATATATTTGAGTCTACTTTATACTGATTTTTATTTCATCCAATTTCATTTTGTTTCAAGAAAGATATGTTCATTTTACTACAAATAGTTCTAAACCCCTAGTAGGCCTAATTTGAGGGAGAACAGTCCAAATTTGAGTCATGTTATCCAAAACAAATCCACCCCAATTCTTAGTATGTGGTATAAATCCCAAATGGGTATCTATAACTATGTTTATAATTTTGGTGTCAAGTCTGGTTTGAATTTTATGGTAAAAAAACCTAATTTGTTGCTACCATGCCTTAGGGTCAAGAAATAAGATAGTCAAAATTAGGGCTTGTTCATACAAAAAAAAAAAACCTACCCTAATTTTGGGATATGTTAAATAGGGCCAAAAAGGGTATCTGAAATAGGTTTTAGATTTTGGGTATGAGGTCTGCTTTGCAACTTATCGCCATTTTATTAGTTTTGGAAACCTAATAGAATTGGGTGATCTTAGTAATGAAACCATAGACGTTGATTAGATATCTACTATTAGAAGCCATGGAGGCTTTGTATAGTTCATTTGGACATATTCAAGGGTTTCTCAAAGTTTTGATAAGGGTCTTGAGTGTTGGTTACCAAAATTGAAATTTTTACCCTTGTGTAGGCTTAAGAGCATTTAAGCAAATCTGACGTTTCAAGGAATAAGAACCCATAATCTTAAAACATGATGTCAAAACATTAATGCCTACCACTACTATACATTATGATGGAAGGTTTGATACTCTCCCCATGCCATCATATCAAAAGAAGTCATCTATGTTGATTGAAGAAATCATCAAAACAAACATTAGGACAAAAGAAATATGTCACAACATCTTTCTTGCACAATCATTGACAGAAATTGAGCGACCAAACTTCACAAAGTTCTTCTCAAAGAGATAATTTTTTCATGGTCATACATAGGTATGCTTGGTCTTGATACTGATTTGGTTATGCATCACTTAACAGTTACTCTATGCATCAAACCAGTCAAACAAAAATTGCATAAGATGCATCCACGGGTGGCTTTACTAGTGAAAGTCGTGATTGAAAATTTGTTGGATGTATTTATCAGACCAATTGATTACCTAGAATGGATTTTCAATCCTTTACCTATCATTAAACCATATGACAACATAACAATATACATCGATTTCAAATAAATCAACATGGCTTGTCCCAAGGATGACTTCCCATTACCAAACATTGATTTGATTGTCGGTCTCATGGTAGGCCACACAATGTTATCACCTATCGATGGATTTTTCAGATACAACCAAATTAAGATAGCACTTGAAGATCAACAAAAGACAACATTCACATATCCTTGGGGTAACTTTTTTTGGAACATCATGCCCTTTCGATTAAAGAATGCAAGTGCCACATATCAGAGAGCCATGACAACATTAATCTTTAATGACATCATGTATATTACTATGGAGGTTTATGTAGATGATCTTTTGGGAAAATTAGTTACAAGGGAAAAAATTTTGGATAGCCTAGCAGTGGTTTTTTATCACTTGGAAAATTACAAAGTCAGATTGAATCCCAAGAAGTGTGGCTTTGGAGTGACCTCTGGGAAACTCCCAAGATACATTGTTTCACAATAAGGTATTAAAGTTGATCCAGCAAAAGTTAGAGCAATTTTAGTTATGCCCTCTCCTAAAAATATCAGTCACTTCAGATCATTGCAAGGAAAGCTCCAATCAATCCATAGATTTGTAGCATAGCTCATAGATAAGTGTCATTTGTTTCAACATTTTCTTCATAAGAACATCAAGTTTAAGTGGGATGACACATACCAACAAGCCTTTCATCTTCTCAAGGACTATTTCTTGAATCCACCAATACTTATGCCACCAATCCAAGTAAAACCATTACTGCTCTATATATTAGCAACAACAACAACATTAGGGGCATTCATGGCACAACAAGATCATGAAGGAAAAGAATGAGCTATCTACTACATCAGTCACACATTGGTTGGATATGAACTTAATTATACTCAAATTGGTTGTGTGTGTCTTCCTATAATTTTTGCTTTGCAAAAGTTGCGTCATTACATGCTAACTCACAAAACAAAGCTCGTATCAAGAATTGATCCACTAAAGTATCTACTCAATAAAGCAACTCTCACATGTAGGTTGGATAAGTAGGTCTTTGGTGTAGGACACCCTCTTGGTCTTTGGATTTCATTTGTTGTTTGATGTGTTGGATTAGTTTCGATCCTTTGGATGTAATAAAGAACACATTTGTAAGGCCAATTGGCTCTAAGGTCATTTATAAACCTAGAGACCAAATTAGGCCATGCATTTCATGTAGTGTAGGAGGCATGTTGATAAGTTGTCTTGAGTATTTTAGGCCTATGATAGGTCTAAAAAGTCCATTAGGGATGTTGGCATGTAAAAAGTGTCAAAAATGCAAAATTTTTAAAAGTTGCTAAGCAACATAGTGCACCAATTGGAAAACAGTCGTAGCCATTGGGGAAAGGCCTATTTGTGCCTCTGAGATCATTCATGTTGGTGTTGGATGAAGCATGTAAAGATTTGGTGGTTTGAATAACAAGAAAACTCAGATTTTACCCAATTTCCATTGTTTTTCATATTGTATGATCTGACAAAGGATTTAATTGCATGGAATTCTGATTTGGCTGGATTGTGGTTTGAGTGCAGGTTTGAATGTAAGTGTCCTAACTCCAATTGATATATTTTGGAGTGAGTTGTGGGTAGTTTACCAAAAACTGTCATCCCAAACCCTAGTTCATAGGGTTTCACCAAAGATGTGGCCCTAACTTGCAAATTCCTTTGTAGAATTCCATAACCTCTTGGAAAATTCAAGTTAGGAGTGTGTACACTAATATTTCAAAAGGGTGGAATCTAGGAGTGAGGGTTGGTGTGGTTACCACAAAAATCTAGGCTAAACAAGACAATGTGCTTAGTCTAGCCTACAAGAAGGAATATGCAGACAAACACTTAGGGAGTGTTTGGTGACCAGTCTAATGGTGGATTTGGTTTATTAGAGGCCAAGGGAACATGTCCAAGTGGTTATTTTGGTTCTACAACCCCATCTTCAAGTAGTTTCTTTGAAAAACAGGCCTAATTAGGCCTATTAGGTTTGCAAACTCAGTAGGTGCTTAGGGGTGCTGGAGCAGAGTCAAACCTCAAGCTCTTGGGATTGGATGTAAAGCCCAAAAGGGTATTCAAATATTTATTTTTTTCCTAGAGTGTTTTGGGATAATTTTTAATGATTTGGGAAATACCACTCTGGAAGGGCTCCTAGGATTAAGCCTAAATAGGGGTTTCTTGACCTGGGTGCAAAAAGGAAGACTTCCAAACTTGGTTGGAAAGATAGGGTGAGTGATCTTAGTTGTTAAAGAGTCCAAACTGGTGTAGGAGTACCTCATCAACAAGATAATCATGCAACTGATGATGAAGATTAGGATCTTAGGATCATTTTGCAAGTCTTTTGTTTGTGCATTTCATGTATTTAATAAAGACTGCACCATGTAAACCAAATGTCACTAATTAGGCAATTTGATAAGCCAATTAGGAAAATATGGTAAATAGGGGTAGTAGGATGTTTGTTTTTATGTTTGTTAGGTTTTTAGGATGTTTTAGGAGTGTTTGGTTGATCCAAGTGTGTGGATCCCAACCTTAGAGAGTTTGACAATATTTTGTGCAAAATTGCAACTTTTGAGTGCAAAAGTGCAACTTTTTGAAATGTGGTTGGGGAAGCCTTTCAACAGCTCCAACCTCCTCCAAATTTAGTTGGCAACCATTGGAGAGTTGTATAAACCTTGTGGACATGATTCCCAAGTTTTTTGTAGTTGTGGTTTGAAGTGAGGAAGCAATAAAACACTCAAATACTGAAGTTTTCCTAGAAATTCTAAATTTGTAGAGATTGTATGTCCTCGACCGGCTTGAATTTGACAACACCATTCATGGAGTAGATTGAAAAATGAACTAACTTTTATTTGGTGGTGGTCTGAGGCTTTGATTGTTTCTGTGTAGTAAGAAACCCTTATTTTTCTGACTATAACTCGGGAAACCAAGGTTTGACTAGGGTTTCACCAAATAATGGCCATATCTTGCATCTCCTAGCTCTAGAAGTTATTTCCTTTGGTGGAATGCAAGATTGGTTAGTGTACATTAAGGTTTTCATGGGTTTTTGTAGGGAAGACTTCATTGTGGGGTGCTTGAAGTGAATCTAGGTAGGCATCTCCATGTGACCACCTTAAGCAAAATTAGGATAGTCATCCTCAAATCCAATAGTGGTGGAGTCCAGGCATGTAACCCTAAAATTATAAGTTATTCACCATTCCCCACATGTTCATAAAGTTGATTTTTTAGTTGGGATACCGGTAAAGGGGGTTGCTTTGTAAATTAGGCCTAATCGCCCTAATTAGGTCTCTAGGCTTCTAAGGGGATCAAACCTTTAGGTTATAGATCTTGCCAATCCATTGTGGGGATGAATATAGCTCCCAAAAGGGTATCTGGAATGGTGAGTATTTTGTCAAAGTGTGTGGAATATTTAGGAGTTAAAGGCAAAATATCAGTATAGGAGGGCTACTAGTCTAAGGGGTAGGTTTCCAAAGGAGGTATAAGGAATTGATGCCTAAATACAAAACCAGTAATTGGAATAGTTCCTAGACATCATGTATTGGGCAAATTAAAATCCATAAGAGCAAGAGTCACTGGTAAGGCATGTTTGAGGAGTTGAAGCCTTTTACTCATCTTGAGTAGGTGTTAGGCTTAAGTAGTGAAGAGTAGTTCTAAACTTTAAGATGTGGAGCCCTTTCTTGTAGGGTCATTTTTGAAATTTGAAGGGTCAGACCCTAACCTTTTGGACTTGTCCTTAGGTGATAAGGAGGCCTTTGCATCAAGTAGTATCAGACCTTAGGAGTGTACTTTGGACCGGAGAAGAAGACAAGATTTCAGAGGAAGAGGGATCCCAAGAAATCCCATCAAGGATGACCAATGCTGAGTTGGATGTCTTGGTAAAGAAGAAGATGGTAGAGAAAAGAGCATTCAAGGCTGAGAATCAGGCCTTGAGAGGTGAAATGGACCAGTTGAAGGACAAAGTGGAGAGGGGAGAGAGAGACTCTAGAAGTGTTGAAGAAGAGGATGAAGAGGAGCTCCTTAGGCAGGAAGAACTCGAGGTTCCTGCAGACCAGAGACTCCTACTGATTGTCCTCAAGTCCATGGAAAGAAGAACAATGGATGTGAAATTGGATCTGCCAGTGTTTACTGGTAAGGTAGAACTGGATATAGTGGTGGAGTGGATAGATTCCTTGGACAATTTCTTTGAGAGTGAAGACATACCAGAGCACCAAAGGGTGAAGATGGCCCAATCCAAAATGAAAGGGGCTGCACTAACTTGGTGGACTTTCATCCAAGATGAGAGGGTGAAAGAGGGGAAAAGAAAAGTTGCTACTTGGAAGAACATGATGGCTTTGGTGAAGGAAGCCTATGTTCTAGTGGACTATAATTTCCAATTGCACAGGCGAAGGTAGAATTTGAAGCTGAAGGAGATGGATGTGTGTTCCTATATAGACGAGTTCATGAAGCTGTGTGTGAAGACCAAGGTAAAGGAGAGTGAAGATGAGAAGGTGGCGAGATATCTCAATGGACTGAGATTTTCCATCCAAGAAGATTTGAACCTCCACACCTCGGAGACAATCTAAAAATGTTTTCAGTTAGCACTTAAGGTGGAGGAGAAGCAAAAGAGAAGGCAGGAACAAAATAGTAGAGGTAAAGGGAGATATCAAAGAGGGGGAAGAGGCCCTTTCAGATGTAAAGAAAATGGTTTTAGATACCAAGGTGAGTCTAATCAGGAAGGCACTCGATGAGAGAGAAGTTACAACCAAGGAGGAGGCTACAATCAAAGAGGGAACTTTAGGGGTAGAAGACCATTCTCTAGAGGAAGATCCCAAGGCAGAGGACCTCCTAGATGCTACAAATGCAAAAAAGAAGGGCACATGGCCAATAGTGTCTAGAGAAGGCCACAAGCTCCATGGGAGAAAGGATGAGAAACTTGGTGCAGGAATCTGAATACCAAAGTGTGGCAAGTGAAAACACCTATCAAAGTGTTAATGCTCCTGATAGCTATGGCTACCTTGAAAGAGGAGAGGCTCTAATGATGAGGAGAGAAGTAACCACCATGAAGGCACCTGATAAGGAGCCCCCACAAAGAAACTCTCTTTTCAAAACTACTTGCAAGGCAAGAGGAAAAGTATGCAAGGTCTTGATAGAGTTTGGGTCTATTGAAAATTTTGTGTCACTTGAAATGGTGGAGAAGCTTAAGTTGAGAAGGTTGACACATCTTTACCCCTATAAGTTCTCATGGCTAACCCAAGGTCAGCAAGAAGTGGTAGAAGAGAAGGCATGGGTAGAGTTTCTGATTGGATCATACAAGGATAGGTTGCTATTTGATATAGCCAAGATGGATGCATGTCATCTCTTATTTGGGAGACCATGGCAGTTTGATTTGAAGGCTTACCATGATGGGGCTAGAAACACCTATTCAATCACCAAGGATGGTAAGGTGATAGGACTTTTACCCCTGATGGAGAGTGAAATAGAACATAAGGGAAAGGATGCCAAAGTGTTATTGGTAGAAGGCAAGCAATTCATGAAGGAAATTGCAAAGAAGGATGCAGTTTTCTATACCCTCATTCCTATGTCCAAGATGATAAAGAAGGAGCAGTTTGTAGAAGAGAATGAAGGAGGACAGAAGCACATAGACCAAGTAGTCAGACAGTTACTTGACAAGTACAAAGGCATCATCTTGGATGGAATTCCAAGATCCTTGCCACCGGTAAGAGACATAAGTCATTGCATAGATCTGATCCCTGGATCTACCTTATCAAATAAAGCAGCATACAAACTTACTCCAAATCAAAATGCAAAGATGTAAAGACAAATTGAGGAGTTTCTATAATCAAGACTAATTGGCAAAAGTCTAAGCCCATGTGTAGTACCGACAATCCTTGCACCCAAGAAAGAAGGCACTTGGAGGCTATGTACAGAATCAAGGGCCATCAACAAGATAAATATAAGGTATAGGTTCCTAATCCCTAGGATAGAGGATTTTCTTGATTGCTTGGGGAGTGGGTAAGTGCACAAAGATGGTGGTCAAAAAGGGGGGTATAAGTGGACACTTTTTTTTTCTGAAACTGGGTGAACCTGAACTTGGAGGCAAAATTTGAAAGTCATCCACTTAAGATATGAAGATAATCAAAGAACAAATATTGTAGTACTCAGAATCTAGTTTCCAAACTACTTAAATTTTTCAAAATTGGATAAGATTAAAGGGGTCAAATCCTTCGCACATGAAAAACTGAGCCTGTTTTTTTTTCTGAAAAACATAACATAGTGTCTGACGTGCACATCAAAAAAGTCATAGTTATATTTAGTATTTTGACAAATCCTTTGGCAGAAAGATAGCTAAGAGTGAGAACTAGAAGATGTGTATTTTTTTGTTGAGTATTGTTTTTTTAATAATTTTTCCAATCGAGCACATCCTAAAAATTTGGCATCTATTCGTGCGTGAAGCATAAGTTGCACTAAACAAATCAAAAATACAAATATTTTTTTTTAAATTGTAAAGAATCAAGTGCACTACAATAATATATAAAGTTTTTTAAATTTGGATAAGTATATAAAACTTTATTCAAACAATGGTTCACCTATGTCTATGAGAACTATGGAGACACTAGTAAAAGAAATTCAATAATAATATGTTATTGTTGGTAAAAAATGAAAACAAATTATATGGTTAGAAAGCTCAAAAGATGGGTGAAAATATGGTGGCAATTTTAGAAATACCCACTTTATGAAGTGTAAACCTGATGATGACAAATTCGATAAACCAAGTTGATAAAATAAAACACGTCAAAAATGAGAGAAATGGAGGGAAATCAAACTTCCAATCCAGAGCTTTGTCATCCAGGCCTATTTCCAAGCCTAAACAGTCAAAAGTGAATACGGGGTACTTATGGTTTAAAAAGCGCGTATGGGGTACGTATAGTGTGTACGCAACAATGTGTACGCACTATTGTATAATATTATATTCTATGTATAATATGTGTATATACATACCCATGAAAGAAATCTAGTGTGTAATTCCTATAGTCACAATCAAGATCAGTCTTATAACCTTGCAAATTTAATAGCATCATATGTTTTAGAACTTAGGTAGTACTCTTAGGGTTAGGTCAAGTGCTTACACTTTCTTTTTAGTGAAGCCTCATTGTTTGTTTGCTTGGAGTCACGTTGTATGATGTTCTATTCATAACTTTAAATTTAATATATCATTTTATTAGCCCACCATATGACCCCTTAGGTGTCATTAGAGGTTGTATTTTTTCCTAAGAGGTCATATGGTATCTTATGACCCCTTAAGACCCCTCCTCTTTCCCTCCCCCCTACTCTCTCCCTCTCCCTCTCTCTCTCTCTCTTCCTATCCCTCCCTCTACCTCTTTCCCTCTCTCTGCCTTCTCTCTCTCTCTCTCTCTCTCTCTCTCTCTCTCTCTCTCTCTCTCTCTCTCTATCTCTCTCTCCCTTCCTCCATACCCATTCTTCTCTCCCACCCCCCTCTTCTCTCTCCCTCTCCCTCCCTCTACCTCTCTCCCTCTCTCTACCTTCCCTCCCCCGTCTCTCTCTCTCTCTTTCTCTCTACCTGCAATATGTTTTTCAAAACAAAACAATAGGTAGGAAGAGAAAGAGGGAGAGTAACATAGATGATGTCCTGTAGAATGATAGTGGTGGGTATGTGAGAGTTCCCATGTTGTTAGACAATGCCTGTCACCTAAAGAAATTAAAGTTTGTTGTATTCATGGCAATGGTAGTATATGATGATCATCACTTGTCAAATATTTTGGAATGGTACATACCCATGAAAGAAATCAAATGTGTAATTCCTATAGTCACAATTAAGATCAGTCTTATAACCTTGCAAATTTAATAGCATCATATGTTTTAGAACTTAGGCAATACTATTAGGTTAGGTCAAGCTCTTACACTTGCTTTTTAATGAAGCCTCATTGTTTGTTTGCTTGGAGTCTCATTGTATGATGTTCTATTCATAAATTTAAATTTAATATATCATTTTATTAGCCCACCATATGACCCTTAGGTGTCATTAGAGATCGTATTATTTCCTAAGAGGTCATATGGTATCCTGTGACCCCTTAAGACCCCTCCTCTTTCCCACCACCCTACTCTCCCCCTCTCCCTCTCTCTCTCCCTGTCCCTCCCTCTACCTCTCTCCCTCTCTACCTTCTCTCTCTCTCTCTCTCTCTCTCTCTCTCTCTCCCTCCCTCTCCCTCCCTCTACCTCTCTCCCTCTCTCTACCTTCCCTCCCTCATCTCTCTCTCTCCCTCTCTCTCCCTCTCTCTCTACCTGCAATATGTTTTTTAGAAGAAAAAAATAGGTAGGAAGAGAAAGAGGGAGAGTAACATAGATGATGTCCTATAGAATGATAGTCATGGGTATGCGAGAGTTCCCATGTTGTTAGACAACGCCTGTCACCTAAAGAAATTAAAGTTTGTTGTATGCATGGCAATGGTAGTATATGATGATCATCACTTGTCAAACACTTTGGAATGGTACATACCCATGAAATAAATCAAGTGTGTAATTCCAATAGTCACAATCAAGACTAGTCTTATAACCATGCAAATTTAATAGCATCAGTTTTAGAACTTAGGCAGTACTCTTAGGGTTAGGTCGAGCTCTTACTCTTGCTTTCTAGTGAAGCCTCGTTGTTTGTTCACTCAAAGTCTCATTGTATGATGTTATATTCATAACTTTAAATTTAATATATAATTTTATTAGCCCACCATATGACCCCTTAGGTGTCATTAGAGGTTGTCTTGTTTCCTAAGAGGTCATATGGTATCCTATGACCCCATAAGACTCCTCCTCTTTCCCTCCACCCACCTCTCCCCCTCTCCCTCTCTCTCTCCCTGTGCCTCCCTGTACCTCTCTCCCTTTCTCTACCTTCCCCCTGCCCTCTCTCTCTCTCTCTCTCTCTCCCTTCCTCTATACCCCTTCTTCTCTCCCACCCCCCCTTCTCTCTCCCTCTCCCTCCCTCTACCTCTCTCCCTCTCTCTACCTTCCCTCCCCCATCTCTCTCTCTCTCCCTCTCTCTCTCCCTCTCTCTCTACTTGCAATATGTTTTTCAAAAGAAACCAAGAGGTAGGTGTAACATCCTAAAATTGTGACACTTGCAATTTCGACTGCATTTGGGTCTTCACGATGGTGATGCAACACTGAACCTAAATGGAGACCCCAAAACTTGTCCATGACATCAAAAACTGCATTTTTCAGCACCCTGGCCTAATCCTCCTTGCACCCTACTGTCCCTGGAGGTGGGACCATGGTGCCTAGTGCTCTGGTCCTTCAGGACCAGGGCGTCGCCCTGGTCCCTAGCCCTATTTTGGGCCTGGTCTCTTTTGGGGCCTCAGGTCTTTATGTTTGCAATTTGGAAAATAATCTTTCCTGGTCGGCCTAAGGTCAGAAAAATCAGTCTATCAACCCTAAATGGCAAGTATATAAACTACATTTCCTCTCCCATTTTAAAAGGATGAAAAAAAGGCGAAAATGATATTCAAGCATTCAAGCATTCAAGCATTCAAGCATTCCTTCAAGCAATTGATCATTCCAAGTCTCCATTCAAGGCTAAGTGTTGCATTCAAGACAAGGATTCAACCATTGAAGAGGAGATCACATATCACATATAACATACAACATACAACAACATCTACACCTTCACATGTAAGAATACAAACATTCTTACAACAAGGTACTAGTACTTGTTTTACATTACAATCATTTACATTCACAGCATTTCTCATTTCTTGGTTAATTCCAAAATCGGGGTTTGACCTAAGGGAAAATCCCTAATCCCTAACCCCCCAATCATCTTCACTTTTCTATGTGTAGGTTGCAGGTACGTGGCTATAATTGAAGATCTGGAATCCTTGGGCAGAGACGAACAGATCCCCCTTTGTTTCACAGATTTTTCGGAGGACCATGTGCATGCCGGGCGCCATTGTCCCGTCAACTTTTGCTCAAATTTGCAGGACAACGTCGTCTCGACATTTTACTACTAATTCTAGGTCTGCAACTTCATCCTATATTCTTATCTCTATTTATATGCGAATCTTTCTCACTTTACGTGCATTCCTAGCTTAATCCTTCTATCTACATTCTTTACAAAAGAGGGTAGCCTTGTTGTCTTAACCCTTGAAACTCATTTAGAATCCAATCTTGCATTGTGTGGGATTGGATCTTGTGGGTTTCAACCCCTCTTTTGAATGTAAAGTCTCCCCTAAGTGAAAACCGTCAACCCTAGTGACCTCCTTCCCCTCTCTTTGGAGTGGTGGGGGGAACACTTAGGGTTCGCTTGCGATTTTTCGCTTTACATTTTGGTGAACCCGATGTGAACATCCTTTCTGATTATTCATGGTTAGATCTGAAAAATTGGATGCCTTGATTACATTTCCATGTTTGATATTTTGCAAATTTTAGAGGTTGATTGCATAAAAACCCTAAAATTTTCTTTTTAGTAATTGAGCTTGTGAAATGTTTAATTATTAATGCTTGTTTCAGATCTACCCTTCTATTACAAATTGTCAATTCATATTTGTGCTCTAATTCTGAAAATTAAGTGGTTAAGTGTCAAAACCCTAATTTTTAAAACCCTCTTGATTCAACCTTTGACCGATAATTTCACTGATCAAAACATTTCCAAATCGGCTGTAACTTTGGATTCCGCAACAAAATCATAATATCTTTCATCCTTGAAAATTTGGAAAAAAGTTGTGAGGACCGTGTGCACCCTGAGCGCCATCGTCCCCGACATTTTTTTCAAAATTTCAAGAGTTAGATCTTACTATATTTTTCTGCTAAAATCCAGAATTTTGGCTGATTTTATCAATTACAACACTTTCAAAATTAAAGTCAAAGTTGGTCTAGGGATTGCTTGGATTAAGGCTTCTAATCATTCAAAAATTGTTGAAATTGAAATTTTGTGTCAAAATTGTGTTCTTACTATTTTAAATCTGAAAAGTGTGTTGGCATTCATTCGAAATTTCAATGCTTTATTCAAATTCTTGCAATTTGTGACTTTTGAAATTAAGTGTTTAATTACAACAACTTTGATTTCCGCTTTCAAAATTGAATTTTTGCGTGAAATTGAGTCAACTTTTAAATTTGAAAGCTTGCATTGCTCTTAGTATTCCCTCTAAAATCATAAAATTCAAAATTTCAGTTTCCCTCTCTTTTTCAAAATTCAAATTTTACATTTTTTCAACAATTTGGGTAGGGTTCAATTTTGAGATTGCAACTTTAATTTGGCCTATCTACAGATCGTAAAATCACTCAATTTTTTCAGATTAGCTCTAAAATCATCATAACTGTCATCCCTGCAAATTTCGAAAAAAGTTGCGAGGACCGTGTGCACTCCGAGCGCCACGGTCCCTGACATTTTTTTTGAAATTTCGGGAGATTGTCGTGATTGCATTTAACAGCTTAAATCTAGGAGATTGGCTTATCTTATTGAAATTTGCTACCTCTAAATTCAAAATCTTCTCTCCTCTAGTGCATGAGTTTTACAACAATAAGCCCTACTTACACTATTCCCGTTAGACGAAGCCTTAGAATTAAGTCTTTCCAAGGTTTAATTACTGAGGAGATGGAACCTAATTTGAATAGTCTTTTTAATGAGGACACAGGTAATTCCTCTAATCCTCCTAATGATGAAGAAGCTCTCCATGAGGTTTCTGTAGAACAACTTTCGAAATTGGATAACCAATTTGATGATTTTTGACAATGGATGTCTCAAGAATACCCCGATAGTCAAGCTCTTCCTTTAATTGAGGGTCTAAAACATATGCTTCAAAGTGATAAGAATGGAATTGATATTTTGCGTGGTATTGCACACATTGTGGATTCAAATGTGATGTCTATGAAGAGTTGTGCCGAAACTTTAGGTTATACACAACCTCCTACTCAAGTTAATCATTCTATTGCTTTGACAACTTCTATTGCTAGCATACCTACCTTTACATCAAACATAATGACTACTTCTATACAAGACATTCCTCCTATGATCACTAGTCATGGGGGCAATACTTCTTCTTCAATTAACCCTCTGCCTTCATTCAATCTGACTTCTTCATTCATTCCTTCAATGAGTGTTCCTATTACATCTCCACAAATGAACATGATGCAAGGGGGAAATTCATTTAATCATTCCATTCCTCCTTGTAGTGTTCCTCTTTTCCAATCCTCTCCTATGACTAACTATCATAGTGTCCCACCACCTTACTCTCTACCTTCTTTCAATAACATAACACCTCCATCTCAATCTAACACATCTAATATGAACTCTTCGACTGAAGTGACCATTAATAATCTTGCACAAACTGTCTCTTCTTTACAGCAACAAATTGCCTCTATGAATCAATCTAAGTTTAGTGTGCCCACATTTGATGTTGAGAGCCCACTTTCTCTTGACATTGTTCAAGCTATCCCTCCTAAACATGTTGAAATCCCGCATTTGGAGCTTTATAATGGTAAAGGTGATCCTCTAACACACGTTAAGACTTTTCAAACAATATGTACCGATTTTGCTTATGACCAAAGGTTGCTTGCAAAACTGTTTACTAGAACATTAAGAGATAAAGCCCTACAATGGTATTGCTCGTTGCCTTCCTATTCTATTACTTCTTTTGAACAACTTGCAAATGCTTTTATTCAACAATTTCAAAACAATATAAGTCCTAAAGTTACTTTGATTGATTTAATGCATTGTAAACAAGGTGTTAAAGAAAAAGTGACTGATTTCATTGGTAGATATAAGCATTTGTATACTCAAATTTCTTTTCCAGTGCCTGACAATGATATTCAAAGAATCTTTATTTCTAATTTACAAAAAGATATTCGAGACAAACTTCTATTTTCTGAGTTTACTTCTTTCCAACAGTTGTGTGCAACTTTTCACAATTATCAACTGACTATGAGTCAAATGGAACAATCACATCCTATGGCTCTGAGTGATAAGGGTGATAGTAGTCAACAACCATTTGGGAAGTTTAAACCGAATAGAGAGTCCATCAAATTCAATGAAAACATAATCAACAACAATGTGAATGCAGCATCAGGTGTGCCTCCTATTTCTAAGTTTTTCAAGAAAGAAAGAAAGTTTACTCCTTTGAATGAATCATTGCATAGTATTATGAATAAGTTATTGGAACAAAATGTGCTTACTCTTCCTCCTATAAGGCAAATAGATCCTGCAAAGATTAATTCACCCTATTTTGATAACAAATCGTTTTGTCAATTTCATCATCAACCTGGGCATGATACTGAAAAATATTTTGCTTTAAAGGGTAAAATTCAAGACTTGATTGATAATAATACTATCTCTGTTTCTGGAGTGAATGATAAAGGCAATACATCTGTAGCTCCTCCTAACCAAAATCTTAAGATTTTTACTAATCCATTACCTTCTCATACCTCTAATGCGATTGAGGCTAATGATTCCTCTTTCTCATCTGATGGCCTTGTGTCTATAACTCTGAATGTGATTAACTTTGTAGAGCAGCAAGAAAACCCTAAAGAACCTTCCATCACATTTGATTCTAGTGAAACTATCAGGGCACCTGATGGTCCTTTATACATAGTCGCAAAAGTCAAGAATACACCTTGCCGTGGATTGCTTATTGGTTCTTCATGCATGGTTAATGTTATTACTGAAGAATTTCTTTTTAATTTGCAATTGAATCAAGTGGTCTATGACAAAACAGATGTGATTGTGAAATTATTTGATGCATTTTCTTCTCCTGCAATTGGTTCTATTACATTACCTATTGAGGTCCATAACAAATCCCTTGATGTGAACTTTGCTATTATTCCTTCATCCGAACAATTTCGTGTGAAGCTAGGCTATCCTTGGCTATCTTCCATGAAAGCTATTGCTTCTCCTATTCATAAATGTTTGAAATTTCCCCATAATGGTGAAGTTTTTACTGTCAATCATAGTCTCTTTAAACCAGCTGAAAGAACTTCTAGCGTTCCTATTGATTATTTTTGGCCTAAACAATTCCAATCTCTTCCTCCACGAAGTGATCATCTTTTCAAATCTTATCAAAAGTGGAAAACAGATATGATCCTATCTCTAAGTGAACCTAGAACACCCAAACTTGATATTCCTATCATTCTTGAGAAGGAAGTTCTTCCTTTGAAAGATAAAACTAATGTCTTTCCTCAAGAAGATTCCCAACCCATTCCTATGGATGTGACTATGTCTATGCCTAATAAACTTTCTAAAAGTAGACCTATACCTCATCGTCATGATGGACTTGGTCTCCTTCCTAAACCAAATATTCCTCCTTTATACGGAGCAGTTCCTCCTCCTTCTTTTTATAGAGAGAAGAGACCTTCCTCTTCTCCTATTATCCAGCCTAAGAGACCACAACCTAAACACCCAAGTGATAAGGATGAGAACATTCCTCCTCCTCAATATTCTCCACTTCCTACTAAGACTAGATGAAATCGTTCTGCGCGTGAACGTTGATGAAAGCGTTGTCTTAGAGCTCAAGCAGCTGCTTCTCAAACTTTACAATCTCCAAAAACACCTTCAACAAGCATTATTCCATTTTCTCCAAAATCTCCAAAACATAAGATGCATGATGGTCTTGATCTTGTGTGAGTTAAAGATCCTATTTTTATAAATCTTGATGATGATATAGATGAAAATGTTATTCATGATGAAAATGTTACTCCTCTTCATGTTGATAGTGAATATGAATATGTTGATGTTGATAACCATTTATCTAACAAATTTTCTAAAGCACTTATCCTAGCTCCTAGACAAGAACAACGTGGCTTGGAACATGAACATAGCCCTTGTTTGGATCTTGTGATAGCTCCATCTGCTGTGTTGGATGTTCCTCCTCTAGCGTGTTCCCTGCCTTCCCGAAACATTGATCAGCAAGATCGGGGGGTAGATGACGTGCTAGACTAGTTTCATTAGCATAGCAGATTCTTTCCTCCTCTCTTTTGTTACTTCTTCTATGTGTTATTCTCATTCTTCTATTTGTTGTCCTTAGTGTTTTCTACTTGAGGATGATGCAAAACATTGAGATCTCTTTTGGTCTCTCTCATGTTGACTCAAAAGACACATGTGTTCCCTTCTTCTAGGTGACCTTCCTTGATTGGGGAATGAAGAAAAATTATGCATACATACATATGATATACATGAATTATCATACAGCATACTAACCCCGAGGAAAGCGAAGTCACCTTGTGCTTTGTGTTTTGTGTCTATTATCCTTGGGTTTATCTCACACTTGGGGGATAAATCTTTGTGATAACGTGCTCCTTTCCTTTCTCATTTCTTATGTGTATCACTACCTTAAATCAATCACCCCCGTTGAGGCGTGTGTGATCACTTTAATGTAGGGGTGCATACACGCCATCTATCCCTTCAGGATACTTGAAAATTTCTTGGTGAACTTAGCTTTGCCTTGAAAATTTTTGGTATTTCTCTTGCATGACTCATAGTGAGGGAACCTTACTACTGACAGTCATGGTTCTCCCTCATGATCTTCCCTTTTACTTTGTCAATCGAAGTCGTAAGATCCTTAGTCCACTGGGGGCTTGGTGTATCTTGCCTCCTTGACGTGGTGAAAGTCTTTCAATGTTGTTTCCTTGTACTTTACCGGAAGTATGAGCGTACGCTTATACTCCCGCTAAAGTGGGGGCAAAATGTAGTGTCCTAAAATTGCGACACTTGCAATTTCAACTGCATTTGGGTCTTCATGATGGTGATGCAACACTGAACCTGAATGGAGACCCCGAAACTTGTCCATGACATCAAAAACTGCATTTTTCAGCACCCTGGCCTGATCCTCCTTGCACCCTACTATCCCTGGAGGTGGGACCATGGTGCCTTGGTCCTTCAAGACCAAGGCGCCCAGCGCCCTGGTCCCTGGCCCTATTTTGGGCCTGGTCTCTTTTGGGGCCTCGGGTCTTTATGTTTGCAATTTGGAAAATAATCTTTCCTGGTCGGCCTAAGGTCAGAAAAATCAGTCTATCAACCCTAAATGGCAAGTATATAAACTACATTTCCTCTCCCATTTTAAAAGGATGAAAAAAAGGCAGAAATGATATTCAAGCATTCAAGCATTCAAGCATTCCTTCAAGCAATTGATCATTCCAAGTCTCCATTCAAGGCTAAGTGTTGCATTCAAGACAAGGATTCAACCATTGAAGAGGAGATCACATATCACATATAACATACAACATACAACAACATCTACACCTTCGCATGTAAGAATACAAACATTCTTACAACAAGGTACTAGTACTTGTTTTACATTACAATCATTTACATTTACAGCATTTCTCATTTCTTGGTTAATTCCAAAACCGGGGTTTGACCTAAGGGAAAACCCCTAATCCCTAACCCCCCAATCATCTTTGCTTTTCTGTGTGTAGGTTGCAGGTACACGGTTGTAATTGAAGATCTGGAATCCTTGGGCAGAGACGAACAGATCCCCCTTCTTTTTGCGGATTTTTCGGAGGACCGTGTGCATGCCGGGTGCCATCGTCCCGTCAACTTTTGCTCAAATTTGCAGGACAGCGTCATCTCAACATTTTACTGCTAATTCCAGGTCCGCAACTTCATCCTATATTCCTATCTCTATTTATAAGCGAATCTTTCTCACTTTACGTGCATTCCTAGCTTAATCCTTCTATCTACATTCTTTACAAAAGAGGGTAGCCTTGCTGTCTTAACCCTTGAAACTCATTTAGAATCCAATCTTGCGTTGTGTGGGATTGAATCTCATGGGTTTCAACCCCTCTTTTGAATGTAAAGTCTCCCCTAAGTGAAAACTGTCAACCCTAGTGACCTCCTTCCCCTCTCTTCAGAGTGGTGGGGGGAACACTTAGGGTTCGCTCACGATTTTCTGCTTTACAGTAGGAAAAGAAAGAGGGACAGGAACAAAAATGATGTCCTATAGAATGATAGTGGTGGGTATGCGATATTTCCCATGTTGTTAGACGATGCCTATCACTTAAAGAAATTAAAGTTTGTTATATGCATGGTAATGCTAGTATATGATGATCATGACTTGTCAAACAGTTTGGAACGGTACATACCCATGAAAGAAATCAAGTGTGTAATTCCTATAGTCACAATCAAGATTAGTCTTATAACCTTGCAAATTTAATAGCATCATATGTTTTAGAACTTAGGTAGTACTTGTAGTGTTATTTCAATCTCTTACACTTGCTTTTTAGTGAAGCCTCGTTGTTTGTTTGCTTGGAGTCTCATTGTATGATGTTCTATTCATAAATTTAAATTTCATATATCATTTTATTAGCCCACCATATGACCCCTTAGGTGTCATTAGAGGTCGTATTGTTTCCTAAGAGGTCATATGGTATCCTATGACCCCTTAAGACCCCTCCTCTTTCTTTCCCCCCTACTCTCCCCCTCTCCCTCTCCCTCTCTCTCTCTCCCTGTCCCTCCCTCTACCTCTCTCCCTCTCTCTACCTTCCCTCCTCTCTCTCTCCCTCTCTCTCTCTCTCTCCCTATCCCTTCCTCCATACCCCTTCTTCTCCCCCACCCCCCTCTTCTCTCTCCCTCTCCCTCTGTCTACCTCTCTCACTCTCTCTACCTTCCCTCCCCCGTCTCTCTCTCTCCCTATCTCCCTCTCTCTCTACCTGTAATATGTTTTTCAGAAGAAAACAATAGGTAGGAAGAGAAAGAGGGAGAGTAACACAAATGATGTCCTATAGAATGATAGTGGTGGGTATGCGAGAGTTCCCATGTTGTTACAAAATGCTTGTCACCTAAAGAAATTAAAGTTTGTTGTATGCATGGCAATGGTAGTATATGATGATTATCACTTGTCAAACAGTTTGGAATGGTACATACCCATGAAAGAAATCAAGTGTCTAATTCCTATAGTCACAATCGAGCTCAGTCTTATAACCTTGCAAATTTAATAGCATCATATGTTTTAGAACTTAGGTAGCACTCTTAGGGTTAGGTCAAGATCTTACACTTGCTTTCTAGTGAAGCCTCGTTATTTGTTCGCTTGGAGTCTCATTGTATGATGTTCTATTCATAACTTTAAATTTAATATTTCATTTTATTAGCCCACCATATGACCCCTTAGGTGTCATTAGAGGTCGTATTGTTTCCTAAGAGGTCATATGGTATCCTGTGACCCCTTAAGACCCCTCCTCTTTCCCTCCCCCCTACTCTCCCCCTTTCCCTCTCTCTCTCTTTCCCTGTCCCTCCCTCTACCTCTCTCCCTCTCTCTACCTTCTCTCTCTCTCTCTCTCTCTCTCTCTCTCTCTCTCTCTCTCTCTCTCTCTCTCTCTCTCTCTCTCTCTCTCTCTCTCTCTCTCTCTCTCGCTCTCCCTTCCTCCATACCCCTTCTTCTCTCCCACTCCCCCTCTTCTCTCTCCCTCTCCCTCCCACTACCTCTCCCTCTCCCTCCCACTACCTCTCTCCCTCTCTCTACCTTCCCTCCCTCATCTCTCTTTCTCCCTCT